>NW_020884877.1:23828872-24171018 GCF_003945725.1 Corapipo altera
GGCACAGCCGGGGCAGGGCGCGGGCACTGCGCGGCGCCGCGGGCGCCTCCCGCCGCTGCTGCTGCTGCTGCTCGGCCTGGCGGTGAGTGGCGCCGGGGGGCGGCGGGGGCGGCGCGGGGTGTCCCTCCGTTCCCCGGGCCGGGGCGGGGGCGCGGCGCGGCCGCCGGAGTTGGGCGAAAAGTTGGGAGCGGGACGGGCCCCCCCCGGGCCGGGCGCGGAGGCTGCGCCCGCCGCCCGCACCCGCCGCTGCCGCGGGTGGGCTCGGCACAGCCCGGCATGGCCGGGCTCCGGCAGCGCTCTGCCCGGGTGTCTCCGCAGCCCTCAGCCCGTGTGCTGCGCTCCGGCTTCCCCGTCTCCCTTTCCCCCCGTCTCCCAAAAAGCCGCCCGGAGGAAGCGCACCCCGGCGTGCGGCGGTGTCTCCCCGAGCGGCTGCGGGCGGGGGTCCCCGGCTGCCCCGGCCCCGGAGGCTCCGGCCGGCGGGCGCTTCGCTCCCAAGTTTCGCGTGGAAGGCTTGTGCGGCGGCAGAGGGTTTCCAGAGGGTTTCCCGAGGGTTTCCCCGGCGGCGGCTGTGCCGCAGCGGAGCCGCCTCCCTCGCTTTGTGCACCTGTGCGCCCCCCGCCCCCGGCACCCCCCGCCCCTGCGCCCCTCGCATGTGGCGCTCTCCATCTCGGCGCATTCCGGAGGACCGGGGTATGTTCCACTGACATTACACTAAGTAGAGCACTGCTTACCTCAGGGAGGCTCCTCGACTTCCAGAAATATTTTAAAGTCTGATTTTTTTTTTTTTTAATCCACAGAATTTAGCATAAATAGCTCAAAAGATTGGCGAAGCCGTGCTTTAAAGCACTGCTTTATTCACATTATTGTCATGGACTACAGTTCATCCTTCTGCTTGGACAAATGGAGTTAATAATTAATGAAAAATTACAATAATTTTTTTTTACGCGCAAGTGATCTGAAATGTATTTGGAAATGCATGACCGAGGAGTGCTCATCTAATTCATACAAATCAAGTGTGGAATTGCTAATTGCCCTATGCTTGTTCTGTACTAATATTAGAATTATCATTGTGGGACAGAAAGTATCAACCCTGTCTGATGTAGCCTTTTGCCTCTGTCAGGGGCATAGCTGTCAGCTCCTTCAGGAGGAGGGAAAAGAAATGCTGTGCATCCTGAACAATTTTTGTTTTGTTTTAAGCTTCATCTAGAAGCACAGACCTCTGCTATATGCACATTATTGATTTTAAGTGAAACTGAAGTCAGGCTGAACTCTCCCTAAAATGTTGGAGAGGTCTTAGTGTGGCTTTTTTCCCCCCATGGCTCATCTTTAATATGCACAGTACTTTTCTCAATGATACTTGTGGCAGTGCATTCCTCAGATTAAGTATATACTGTGGACCAAGCAGAGTTACAAATAGACTGAATTTTCCCTTCATTCAAAGTAACTAAACACATGGAGTTATTTCTGGTATTTCCTACTATAGCCACTGTGACTGTCAGACCTTATCTTACTGTAACATTCATTTTATGTGTTAATGTAAGTATTTTTCTGGGATTTCTTTTTGTAGATTAAAAGGTTTTTTCCCCCAGCTTTCTTCATACAAATCTGTTGTTCCTAACTATTCCAGTTGCCCTCTTCGGACCTGTCATGTTGCAGAGCTGGTATCTTTGAGATGAGCAGAGCAGGCCTGCCGTTGTCAGTGAAATTATACGAAGCCATTTTAATTTATCCACGTTATTCTCTCTTACCTTTCTTAATTTGCCACAGCATTTTATTTGCTCTGTGATGCTGCATGCTGAGCAGATGTCTTCATTGAGCTGTTGATTCAGCTAATTCTTTCCCCTTTGCTGTGTACAAGTAGTTTAAATTATTTCTTCCAATTTGCATTATCTTGCACTTGAAGGTGCGATTTTTCATCTTGAAATATGTAACTCGCTGTACTCCAGGATTGAAAAACTAGCCTACAGCTGTGACATTGCAAAACCTGCTTTTAAATTTTTCTTGAGTCAATGTTTAAAAAGTCATAGAGGCTGTTAAATGAGGACATTTTCAGTGTGTAAAGTTAAAGTGAAGGTAATGCCAGCTGCTTGGTAGGTCAGTGAGAACATTCTTTCCTTCCAGCCGGTCCTTTTTCATGCACCCAAATGTGTTTTGGTTTTTGTTTGTTTGGTTTTTTTTCTGGAAGTGCTGAATACTTGCAGTGTACCTGAGACAGCAGCTAGAGTTGTGCAAGCATAGCACAACTGAAAAATAGGGCTCATTTTTTGAAGCAAAATTGGAGGTAGCTTCGAAGAATTGAAATCCTTATCTCTGTAAGACTTCCTGCATATGGAAAAGGAAACCTACAAGGCTGGATGAAGAAAACATTTCAGTATCTTCTAATGGAAGATGTTTATTTGTTATCTTTAGCATCACTCTGGATATGTGACACACACATGAGGAAGAGGCTGCAGTGATCTCTGCCTGCTTTAATGTCTTATTTCTTGAATGAGTTGGAGAGTCACGAGGAGGTTGAAGGTTAACTTTACAGATACTTCCTTGTTTGGTATATCAAGTGGTTGACTGTATTTCATGCTCAAAGGACTGAATTTACTGTTCAAGGCATTGTGAAGGAGTTTTATGCCGCTGTGGATTTGCATTTCCTCTGATATATCAGGTACTGTCCTTTCCCTAGCAGAAGGCAGCCACTGCTTCCATTAGGAACATGCATCTAGGGTACGTTTGCTTTGCAAACACCGGTGAATATTATCTCATGCCAGCGTGGCAAAGATCAGTTTGTCTTCCGAGTGTTGGCTTAATGACAGAGAAACTGAGTCAAGAGTCTGACCGACAGCCTTTGGGAAGCAGGCTTCTTGACCTGGTGCCAGTCAAACCCAGTGCCTCCAAAGAAGGGCTTGGAGGGAACATTTGAGGCTTCCAGCTCCTCAGGTACTTCCTTTCTCCTTACCAGTAAGGTACAGGAATGCACTGGTGAGCACTGACACTGACATGTGAACCCAGGCCTGCAGGGAGGGCTGAGGCACGATTCACTCTGTGTTGCAGGTGGCTCTGCAGCGTGGCAGCAGTGGCTTTGCCTCCAGTGAGTTTGCAGGCAGGGTGTGAGCACTGCTTCTCCACTGCAGTGCTCGGGTGTTGTTTCCCGTGGTGGCTTTTGGGCTTGAATTCAGGAGTGTCTCTTCCCATCCAGTTACTGTTTGAACCACAGGAGCCTCTTTGGAAAGTGTTTTGTGGCAGTCAGATGGAGGGTATTGCACAGACAAATCCCTTACTTGCTGTCTTCCTGCCCCCTTCCTACTTTGTCTGTTCCTTCTTCAAAATACTAATTTGTAGAACGGTGACATGGGATATGCTCTGTCTCCTCAGATGCCCTTCCCAAATTAAACATTGGCTTTGTTACTCAACTCCATACCTTATGGAGTGATGTTTTCAATCCATTGACTTTGGTGCCAAAGTGCCTGTTTACTTCAGAGGCCCTGGGATATTGCCATGAGGGTGGTATGGTCATCAGAAATGGTCTTTCTGCCCAGCAGTGAGTTCGTGGTGTCACAAGCAATTGGTGATGGAAGAGGTGCTTGTTCTATTGTTGACCATTTCTTTTGCTTTTTGGTGATGCAATTCCTCTGTTTCAGTAAAACAAAGGTAGTGAGGCCTTTCTTCAAAGTTGTGGTCGGAGGTCTGAATGGAGAAGCTTGGTGATTCTGGTTCCAAATTACATTACACAAACTAGCATTACCTTAAATTTCTTCATGCAGACAGGGTCACTTTGGAAGTAAGTTATTGTTTATCTTGATTCTACCACTTTTGCTAGCTTGTGAATGGCAAAAAGTTGTGATGACAGAGCAAGTGTTTAGTTTTGGCATTGTGCTAGCTGGTAGCATTGGTGGAGGGTGCTGTGACTTGTACACTGCAGAACACAGATAACAAGGGTAGTCTCATTTGTGACTGCCTTGATGATGTCCTCTCTGTTATCTGTGGGTTTAGAGTCATGCAGCCTGTTTGCTGGGTGACTGCAAATAGACTGTTTCTCTCCCCCTCCTCACTTTTGCAGGATATGGCACTCCATGACTGTGTGGTTGTGAGCTGCTCTAGGATCAGCTGTGTGCCAGTTTGTTCTGATGCTGCCTCCCTTTTGCCTCTTGCAGATCACTTCCTTTCTGTGTGAATCTTGCTCCAACTATTAAAATTAAGCTTCGTCTCCTAGCACCTGGCAGAAAAATGTGAGGATTAATTAGGTAACATTTGTGCAATGCTTTGAAGATAACAAGTACCATATAAAATGCTAGGGATTTTCAGGTGTCATTTTTTGCCCTCTCTTCCTTATAAGTCCCATTAATAGTGTTTTTGTCTTCTTTTTATAGTACCTCCTACGTGCTTCTTGAGTAGGTGGTACTTCTTTAAACTTCTTGAAAACCTAATTTTTAGTGGGGGATTATGTAGCATATGCTTTGCTCATGCCCTTAAGTTCTGCAGTCAAATGTGCTCATTCAGAAGTGATATCTGAGACATTAGTTCATCAACAGCTTGTTTAATATATATATATATTGCACCAGTGCCTGGCTTGAAGAGAGAGCTTCACGTTCATAATAAGGAGAAAGTTCTTTGTCAGCATTAGTAATTGACCCTATTACAGTCAGTTGTTACTTAGTAAATAGTTGCACAGGTTTTCCTTCACAGAGCATTTGAAACCCAGTGATAAACCATACAATTAATTTGCTACACAGAGCTCTTAAGAACATCCTTTAGTATAGACTATTATGCCTGTATCTTAAAAGCCAGTGTTTAAGAACAATATGAACGGTAGAGTCTAGTCAAATCTTGACGTCTCCATGGTATTTTTCACTATCTTCTATATTTGGAAAGTGAACATAGCAGGCACCACGTTAAGTGGAATGCCTTATTTGTAGCAGTCCTCAGCCGAAGTTAAAGAGTACCTTTCTTTGAAAACAAAAGAAAATATGGCACTTGGCTCTTGCAGATATGACCCCCCAAAACAAAATGTCAGTAGTGCTTCAGGTTTTTTGTTCCTGGAATGGCTTGAGGTGAGAATTAACCAATCTGGGTTATGTACAGAATAGGACTGTTTCTTCCACAGAGCTTGTGGGAAATGAGAAAAACTCAAGAAGTGTCCGGTGGGCATGTCTGCAAATCTAACTGTTGGGCAAAACCATGGTTTTCAAATGCTGTCAGTCTTCCAGTGCAGGAGTTGTTGATCTTCCAGTGTGTCTGCTGGAGTGCTCCTCACCTGGCCATCCCATGCTGCTGTAGGTGTGAAGTTACTGCTCCCCACTGAGACCGTGTATGGCTTTTTGGGTCTGTGACATACAGCGCTCTGCAACCTTTGTGCTGGGGGTCCTCAGCGGGTTGCAGTTTGGGAACCCCTGCACAGGTGGCTGGGAGATGATGGTTTTGTGGTTTCAGTGGGATTGCAGAGGCTACTGCAGGGACCACGGCAGTTGTGACCCCTGAAGTCTGAGACCCAAATGCTACCCTTTCTCTTCCCCCCTCATTCAAATAATAATTTTTTTACGAGGCTTCCTTGAGGTACCTTTGGGTAACAGAGATAACCCTCATCTGATTTGATTAAAATGTTTCTACAGCTATTTCAGATATTAATCATGAATGAAAAAAGGGGACTGTCCTACTTATCACTATCCATCTCGGAAAGCATTTGTTACAAATGGCTCGGTGATCAAAGCAGTACAACCCTGAATGTAAATAGCAGCAGAGGGAGGGCTCCTGAGTGAAAAGCAAGCAATTATGGCACAAGGTCAAGAGTGGTTTGTGTGATGAACAAGGAAGATAAAACATCTACACTCAAACTGTGATTGTTGTAAACAAGGGGGCTTTGGATTTGAACATCTTGTATTTTTAAGTGAGAACTAATTGGGGGGAAGGAAGCAACGGGTCAGTTTCTCGTTGCGCTTGCCTGGAGATGACTTAGACCTGGTATTTTCAGTATGTGAATACTGTCTGCACCACGGGACCTGGCTGTGCCACCGGCTGATCTGCAGGTTTACAAACTTCCATCACCACAAACAGACATGTTCTTTCACATCTGCCTTCTGAAGTTAAGTCTGCATTCCACCACAGGGCTCATTTTGGGAACTGAGTAGGAAAGAGGAGGTGAGATTCTGTCTTCTTGTTGGGATTTCTTGCCTGTTCCTTCCCCCCCTTCCCCCCCCCATTTTAATGTGGCAGATGAGACCCTTGTTTAGAATGTGAACTAGTCCCCTCCTAAAGAAGTTAAGAATGAAATTAAATTCAGTCATCTCCATTACTGTTTGGAATTTTGAGCCAGGTTTCCTCTTCAACTCTAGTCCTATAAAATACCTTGTCAGACACAATCTGTTTCATGTGCACAGGGTTGCTCATTAATCGTATTTACAGTGGGTTGAATGCTGTTGTCCCAAAATGAGAATGACACCAGTGGGCGGCAAAGCTAAGACAGAAATCAAAGTCAATGTCTTGTTTAAAAGTGGGCTTTCAAAATTGTGGTCGAGTGTAAGACTGCATCCCTGCCAAGCAGCAGGTGTTCTGGAAACAGCGTTGTATGCAAGTCAGCCCCAGCTATTCTTGATGAATAGCGTGCAAATTGTCTGTCTAATTATACATGTGTTAGTGTGCACATAAAAATTGTATGTTGACATATGGATTCGGGCACCTAAGCACTGTGTCAGCAGCATAAGCATTTTTATTTTTCATGCATAATTTGTGTCCAGGGAAATATATATTTCATGCACTTGAACTGGAAATAGGAGAAATAGGAAATAGTTTTTTCTGTCCAGTGTATAATGCTACGCTTCTGATAGTTCTTCCTTATTTAATTTTGATTTTTATTTTCTTTTTGTTAAAAACTGTGTATTTTCATTACCCTTGATGTAAAATAAATAAATAAGCAATTCTCCAGACATGCTGCTTATCCTTAGCAAAAGACCATGCTGTCATGAAGCCTTTGTGGGGAGCAACTCATAAATTGAACTGGGTTCTGTGGGAACAGCAGTTAAGCATTTATCACATTTAATTTGAATAATAAATGTAAAATATGAAAATACATTCTTGTGGCTGTTTGAAAGATATTCCCTTTTTTCGTTCTCAAATGAGATTCAGAGAAGAGTAAAATTTGAAAAATAAACTCTGCTTTCTCAGATCCTCAATGATTTTGAGAAAACACAGCCTGAGGGATGATCACATTTTTCAATAGTGTCAGTCCTGGAAGTATAATTAGCAAATAGTTATTTGCCTGTAACTCTTTGCCTCTGGGTTTCTGAAAGCTCAGATGTTTCTTGGGTACCAGTTCTAAAGGATTAGGGTTGTGGGGTGTTTACTGCTCTTTAGCACTTGCATATGTTCAGCAACTCTGCAAGGAATTGTTAGAGAATAGGGAAAAAAAAAGAAAATTAAACCTTTTTGACTGATCAGACTTCTCCCACCTAGCTTGCAAGATCATATATTTAAATACATACTTTGAAGAGCAGAGGCAGAGCTAGAACATGGGGGGTTTTGTACCTTCTACTTGAATAGCAGTGTCTCAGCAGTTTTGAATTGACTGTCTTGAGAGTTTGGATTCACTTATGTTTTACTTGAGGATCTCTCATGCATCTTAGACACTACAGTCACATGACTGATGTGTGACCAACACCATAAAAAATTCTGTGAAAATAAATTCAGATTACGATCTTGAGCTGGGGGAAATCTGCAGACTGGAATTGCTATGAGATTTGCATTTCATAGTCTGCCACGTGTAGTTTGCCTTTTTTCTGAATGTCTTTACCAAAGTTTTCTGTATCCAAGGACACCAGGTGACAGTCGTGTTTGTTCCAGCTCACCAAGCCAGCCATGGATGAGGACCTGTTTTGCTAGGCACTGTGCACACACAGCATGAACTAATTTAGTTCTGTTGCAATTTCTCATTGACATAACTGGCAAGGGTGGCACAGATGTTGTACATGATTGTGTCAATATGCCTTATACTTTAGCAGGTACTGAGGTGGGCAGCTTCTTGAAAAAATATTTCGAGTGTTTCTTAACTTTTCAGCGGTGGTTGTGAATAGATTTTAAAGCTTTAGGATGCTCAAGTGACAAGAGAGTTTAGCTTGTTTCTTATTTATAGACTTCCATATGTGTGAATGTAGCACTTCCTGACGCATACGAAAAGAGGCTTCCTGCCCAGGAGGGACTGTCACCTTTCTTGACCTTTTCTTTTTTTAATATATGCTCATCTCCTCTTGTGCCCTGGATTTAAACAAGAAGCCGTGTGCTTGATTGGGCAGTGCCTGGCTGGTGAGCTCTCCTGCAAAATGTCTGGAGTAAATCTACCTGACTCATATCTTAAAATTAAATTCATATAGCACAGTACATGCCAATTAGCTTCACCTTTACTGCTGCTTTACCTGTGGGCTGTGCAGGAATATGAGCCTGGTTTTCTGTGGAGAAGAAGAGTATAACTGCTTCTATAGGATTCTTTTTTCCCATACTCTTAGTTTCATGTTGTAGACCCAACTAGTGGCTGTAGCTTGTGAGGCTGTAGCTGCTGGTAGAGTCATGACAGCTTTGACTGTGGAGCAGGGCAGAGCAGCCCTGTGGCTGGGACTGGTATCTGGTGGAAATGACCGCTTGGCATCACTTGCCTTGAACAGAGCTGGTTCTTCTGGAGGTTTAACAATAAACCGGCCTCTTGTTTGTTCCTTGATAGGGTCTTGATTAATTTCAGCAGGAGAAAGCTGGAGAGTTCAGAACTACTTAATTCCTATCAGTTTGCAAACACCATGTGGTGCAAATGCAAACTGGGAGGTGATGAACTTTCCCACTCAGCCAATATCCTCCCAGTACTGCTGCGGTTGCCTTAGATGTGCAGGCAGGGCGTTTTTGTCCAGTTCTGCCTTTGGCTTGGACCTTTTGGGTTTTGTAACCAGGAAAGGCTGCCACATTAATCTTAATTAAAGGGAGATGATGATTTATTCGGCAGGGCTGACTGGTGTGCTTATATGCACAATGCCTTTCCCGGTGGGGTTTGGTCTAAACCATAGGAACAGAGAGAGCTGCTGTAGTAAAACTGTGGGAAAATGGGTAACATGTGTTGATTTGATACCTGGAGAGGAATTGGGCAGAGTAGCAGTGGATATGTGCAATGTGACATGTGTCTCCCTCCAAGCGCCTACTGTTCCACCAGCGCATCAAGTTTTCTGTTAGTGACAACACTGACAAGGCAGTAGTTACAGCTGTCATTGTTTCCAGAATCCAATTTTTCTAGAAGTTTATAGCTCTGCCATTATAAGGAAAAGGGGAGGAAAAAAAAAAGAAGAAAAAAAGTCACTGAAATTGGTGAAACAGCCTTTCCATCTGGAAAATGCCTGTGCTTAGAACTGTAGAATGGTTTGGATTGGAAAGGACCTTAAAGACCATCAAGTTCCGATGCCCCTCTTCTGACCTATCATTAAAAACTGGACAGATGCTTTAAATAAAGTTCATAATACCATTTGGTGTCATGTTGAAAGTGGCTTTTGTGGCTTTTTTTACTCCAATTATTTCTTTTTAGCAGAATTCATAGACTAGAGTATCCTTAATTGAGTCCAGTTCCTTAAACTACAGGCAACCTGTAATTCCACCTTTTGCTGTGTTCAGCCTTAGTTCAGTTAAGTCAAGGCATAAATAAAAATTTAAGACACTTGAATAGTTACAAAAAATTGAGGCAAAGGGAGAGGTTTTTAAATAAAGATTAAATTCATTGTTATATGAATTATTTAGGATTAAATAGATCTGCCCATAAATCAAAGTTAGATTAATTCCTCATATGGCTGAAGTAGGAAGGCTGATCTCTGGACATCTGGAGTTATAAGAATGTGAGTCTTTTGGTCAAAGTAAAGCATCAAGGATGTTTATGCTGAAAGTAGGGGCTGACTTGTAATTGTGTACTTTTCCTTATCACAGTTAGACCGTTTGGTCAGCAAGGCTCAGTGGTGGGAATCCTGCCTGTGGAGTGGGGTAACTTGTTCACTCCTAGATTTTATGTTACAGGTGTATTTTTTAGTAAATTTAAAGAACCACATATGTCCTGGCTGTTTTGAGGATGACCTCCATTTCAGCTCAGCATCTTTACATTGCCATGTGTGTCCCAGGACTCCCCCCACCTTACTCTTTTCCACATGTAAAAACTTTTGGCACTTATAAAGTCTGTTTTGTAGGTGCAGGTTTTGTTTCTGTGCCTCAGTGATTGTGGTGTTTGCAAATAGCTGTATTTGTAATGAAGTCTGTGCCTGGGGCTGCACTGTCCTGACTTTGATTGGCTTAGTCCCTTCTTTGAATGCTGCATATTGTAATATATGGGATGCAAGGAAAACAGCCTCTTACTTCTTCACATCCACCCTGGACACATTTTCCATCCCATCTGGAGTGAGGCACGATCAAAATGAGTTCTGTAATTAAGAAAACCTTGAACCTCTTGTGTGTGTTAGGCAAATGAGGTAAAGCTTTTAGCCAAGCAATTAAGTGTTAAGGTTTTACTGTAAGGTGAATGGAAACTAGATAATTTCTCCAGCTAAGCTTCCCATAATCATTCCATTAGCATGACTTCAGTACAGTGTGGAATGGAGGCAGCATAGCCTGATGGATAAGATTATTATTATTATTGTTATTATTGAATGTTATTGCAGTACAAATGAGCAGTAGAAGCCCCAGCTTCATTATGGTCATAATTTGATAGGAGTTTTACTTTATGACAGACAAACTTTGCTCTGGAAGAGTCGTGATTTAAATAGACCAAAAGATGCAGTAAAAACTAATTTCTTTGCATAGATACAGAACTGAGATGTAGAGAGATTAAATGCTGTGTCTTCCATGTGGCCAGCGGAAGCCAAAGTTGATCTTGTGGCAAAGACACTGCTCTGTGTGTGTGATACAAGATGGACACTGGGAAACATAAGCCCCATTCCAGTTTGAGAGGGTGTGTGGGAGAGGGTTGTGCTTAGTGCTGTAATGTGGATGCTGGATTACTTGCATACTCTGTTCTCATTTCCTTTGTCTGCTCTGTGTCAGTGTGGGTTATTTTAGCTTCATAGCTCTCACTGTCTTTAGTGGGATATCAAAGTACTCCATTGAGTTTGCAGCGTATTTTGAGATCTAGGGACAAGAGTGCTCTTGAAGTGGCAATTTGCTGCTCCTCTTGTTAGAGTATATTAAATTTATATAAGAATTTTTATCTGATTATCTGACTAGGGAACAAACTGCTAAAGGGGATGGCATCTTAACTAAAACTGTATTTCTTGATGTTGTGTTTATCTCTCCACTTAAGGATGTGTGTTTGGAATGGTATTGGTCCAGTTTCAATAAATCATGTGCATGGCTCTTTTTTTTTTTTTTGGCTTTTGCTGATCAAATCAATATGATAGTTTATTTAAGGCAGCGTGCCTCAAGATTATAGAAAAATGTTGAGGCAATTTGCAAAAGCAGTTTGTATTTTGTTTCTTTGCATGGGAGCTGTTACTGATGTTTCTGGCTTTGTGTTTCTGTAGGCATTCTTGCCAGCATTCGTGTACTCCTTGAAGGTGTCTCCACTCATTGAAAAAATAAGTGATCACAAGGATTTTAAGAAGCTTCTCAGGACACGGAATAACATACTAGTGCTGTATTCCAAATCTGGTAAGTCCTCTCCCCTTTTTTTTTTTTTTTTGTCACAGCTTGTTGTGACACAAGCAAGGTGTGCACCAATGGGCTTCTACGTGACTACAAGGGCTTCTTCAGGAATAGTGTCCTTTGTTTCAACTCAGAGGCTCCTGGTGTTTCAAGATTGGAGTCATCTTGATTCGGCCCTCTAATAGCTCTGTCACATTGGCAAAAATGTATTTTATTCTGGCTTTGTCTCCAGAAATGGCTCCCTGTAATAAGAGCTTTCTAGTGTGTTTATCACAGTAGTTTGCAAGTTTTGATTTCCTGGTGACACTGAAAGGCTTAATGAATAGTTACAGTACTGAAATCAATCCATCTTTGCTTCTGACAGCTTTGAGTGTCCCATGGTTGTCTTTCAGCTTTAATTAACAAAATATAAAAATAAAAAATGAACTGTTGTGTAAGAGGGAGAAATGACTCATCTCATGTTATGCCACCTGTCCCCTTGAATCCTTTGGTTGTCTTGTCTTTCCTTCAGGCTTTCCTTTCTGGCTGTTTACTTACTTATTTGCTCTTCCTTTTGCTCTGCTCTGGCTATACTGTTGCCTTGTTTGTTTTGATGTGTTGTTTTGTGTGACACCATGTAAAATAAATAAACTATCTTTAAATTCATACACAAGTGCAGAATGGTATTGTGAATGTGGAAGTCATTGGAGAGCAAGAAGTAAAATGTGTCACTATGATTATTTTCTTTATTGTTTTTGTTGTTGCTTCCTTTTCCTTCCTGTAGACAAGCTGTAGAAGATAATGCTTTGTTTGGGTATTGTGTCCTCCTTTTCTGACCTGTTGCAAAGGTCTTATCTAAATTAAACACAATGATGGTAGAGTTGCTCTGGGTTTATAGTGTATCAAATGGAAGCAGTATATGGTGACTAATATCCTCTTGTCCCCATTGCCCCAATATCAGAGAATTTTGCAGACAAAGAGGTGCAGGAGCTGCAATAATTAACTTTGTTTCCTAAAGATTATTCTGAAACAGTTAAAATTATATGTGTGACTTCTTATTTTGTTAAAAAAATTGTGTTTTGCTATAGTGGGGAACTTTGAGCACTTGAACTTGGCCAAATGGTTTTGTAGTAACAGGTTCAAAGTAAAAACCATAAAAGAGTTTCTAATACCTTTTGATTTTGAAAGGAACACTTTAGATAAAAAGACATCTGTATTATTCAGCTTCTTAAAGGGAAAATTTTCTTTTTATGCTTAATATTTTAAGTGGTGGTTGCTTTCATTTTTAGTAGCACAACCAGAACACTTCAGCTGTGACACTCATCTAATAAATGTTGCCCTATGGGCATTGTTCAAAAGCCATGTTATGGAGATTTCTTTTTTTTTCTGTTTTTGTTATTTAATTGGTTGGTTTTAGCAATCTAAAGCATTGCATGCAGAGCTGACTGTAGGATTAATGTTTCTTCCTAGAACAGTGATCCTTGTACAATTAGAATTCTGTCACCCAGAGAGGAGAGGAGAGGAGAGGGAAAAAAGAGAGAGGAATTTGGAGGTGCAGTTCTAATCCCAGATATGCATCCCCCAGCTGTAATGAGATATTGGCCAGCATCTGATCATGCTGCTGGAACAAAGTCTTTGCTTCCCAGCTGAGCAGAACTAGGTGACACTTTTTATCTCATTCAGAGAACTCATTGGTTTCAGGAGGTGCCCTCATTTGTAGATGTTTAGTTCACCTTACCAGCCAGGTGTCCTGCCAGGGCTGCTCAGCTACTGAGTTTTCTGGGACAAATGGGTCCCTGAATGCTTTTATTTTTAAAAGTGTGTTTGAGGGGGTATCCTTCAAATATCCCAATGTCTCTGCTTGTCTACTCTGATATCTACAGGCCATCACTTTCTCAAATGCTGGAGGCAAGATATTGGTCTATAGGATCATTCAGCCTGACCCAATGTAGATATTCTTACATTCAGTTTGTATAAATAGTTATGGAGATCTGAAAGAGACTCTGGGTTTCTATTTTTTGTTTATCAAGGAAGGAAACAGTTCCTATTAGATTTTTGGGGGGACTGATACTTCTTTCTACCACAATACTTTTCTCTCTTCTGTTTATTTTTAATACCATTTATAAGACTTCTTTGGAATGGAAGTGTTTTGCAAAATCTACAAATGTGGCATGGCATTATAAAAATCTCTGTTGGGTATCTGTAATACAGCCAGTTCTTGGAAGTACCTTTTCAGGGTGCTCCTCAGGACTGTTGGTTTGGGTGTCTCCAAGGGTTATTTGAGAATAAAGTGTGTTATTTTCTAGGTATGACAGGGGTAGAATTAGGGAGAGTTAGGCTGAATGCCTTGCCCTTACAGCTGATGAAAGTCCTAAATGAAATTGCTCTAATTAGCAGGCAGTGGCACAAAC
Source organism: Corapipo altera (assembly GCF_003945725.1). Taxonomy (NCBI): domain Eukaryota; kingdom Metazoa; phylum Chordata; class Aves; order Passeriformes; family Pipridae; genus Corapipo; species Corapipo altera. The sequence continues at coordinate 23,842,891 of NW_020884877.1, forward strand.
TGGTTCATGCCCAGCCACAGGGAAAAGGCAATGTTGAAATAGAAACTGGTTTGCAGGAGAAGACACAGTATAGCTCCATTAATGTAGCTCAGGGAGCATGCCTGGAGGTATGAATTTCTGTGTTGTTTTAAGGGGAGAGAGGAAAGGAGTCATGCAGCTTCGGCTGCAGCCAGCTTTCCTTCTAGTTTACAGAAGATTTTACTGATCCCTGTCATACCGGTTTCTTCAAATTAGACAAAATGTTCTTCCAGTGCTTCAGAACAAAGAAGCACACCGTTGTGTTCTACTATGTGGAGTAGTAATGCTGTTGTCCATTTATTTTTATTATTTTATTTTGTCTTCCAGCTGCTGCTGCGGAAAGCTCACTCAGGTTATTGTCCAGCGTGGCCCAGGAGGTGAAAGGACGAGGTACTATAGGCTGGATAGACTGTGGGTATGTGTCACATTAGTTTTCTTCTTTTTTTCCCCCTCTGTCCTTTTGGCTTTTATTGCTGACTTAACGTTTTTGATGTCTCTGAAACTTTTTGCCTTTAACTGAACCCACATCATTCTGTGCAGTTTCTTCTGTAGGGAGCCTGTATCTTACTACCCTCTCATCCTTTGGACTGATGGTGGGGAATAATTCTTTTCCTTATGGTTGTTGTCACTTCTCTGACAGGATGTTTTTCACCCTGAAGCTGGAGACCCCAGCTAGCATCACCTTTCATAGGGGACACTGTGGAAACACTGACTGCCCTGGCTTTTCCACAAGCCAAGGCAGGAGGAATCCCGCATGTTGTGCCTCAGCTGGAGGGCGATGCAGTTCTACTCCGACAGCAAATGTTGCATGAGCAGTAAGGCTGTTTGCTTGGTTTTGAAGCGTCCACTCCTTTGTGTTTCTCAACAAGATGTGCTTTCTTTTAAAGACTTTCCTCTGTGCTTGCATAAGTTCCTGGCAGTTTTTAATGTGAAGGGAGGGAAACTTGTTTTTTTAAGTGGTTGTGTCTGTGGGGAGGAATGAACAGGTGTGTGCTTTCTGGCTTGCGGATGTGAAAGCCTCCACTGTGGTTCAGCTCAATAACACATTGCTTTTGGTTTTAGCTTGTGTATCATAGTGCCTCTGCAGCTTTGAGAGCTTTGCCTGCAGGTGGCAAGTTCCCCTTCCTGCACTGCAGAGGAATAGCTTGCTACCTACCTGTGTGTTTGGGTGGATTGCCATGATATGAACAGATTGTACACTGTACACAAATGTAAAGTCAGCTGTGTACTTCATGTGGCTCCCTTAAAATTGTGCTTTGAAACTAACCCTCATCCGTCAAGCAGTGACCCAGAATAAGTCATTGGTAAATCAAAGTTAACGTGTTTTTGTGCTTGGCTAACCTGTGTTGCTCTCCCCCTGCCACCAGGCAGGTATCTCTCCCGTGGAGTCCTCCGCTTCGGCCTTCTGTTTGCGTTCTGCTGGGCTCGTCCAAGTACACACACACTTTCATCTCTGTCCAACTGATGGGCAAAGTGTTCCAAGTTATCCTCTGGCAGAAAGCAGGACTGTTCCTTGGAGGTCAGTGAAGCCTGTACCACTTCCCACCTGCTGAAAAGCCAGCGGGTAAATTGTATTGATCCTGATGAGGTGAAGGTTGTGTGGAGATCTGGCATACCTCTGAAATCCATGAAAGCCAATCTCCTTTTCTGACAAAAGCAGTGATTAATAATTTTTGGTTGTCAATAATGAGGGCTAACAAATAGGATACTGAGCCAGCCTCTTGACTTCAGTTTCTAATCAGCCCCATTTCTGACTATGGAGTGGTCACTACCTTTTTGTTTGGTGACCTCTTTGGTTTTAGGCTACTCTGTGTTGGCGGACTTACTGTTCGCCATGTGTGTACCTGACATGTGTATACAAGTGCTGGAATGATGAGGCTGTTCGTCTGGCCCTTCCAAATGCTGCTCTAATATAACTAAGCAGTAACCATCTCCAGAATTTATTTTAGTTCTGGGTCGGAGAAGGAAAGGTTCTGTGTTTAGGACTTCAGTTTGAAATCCATGGAAGTTTTGGCACTTAGTTCCATGGGCCAGTCTCCACTCCTGAGTTTGTTAGTGGTGGTGATGGGGAGAGAAATGTATTGTTTGGTTTTGCTGTAAAATGAACTTCAATTCATCAAACGCTAATATGCTCTAAATTTCCAAATGTTGACACCTAGACCAAACTTTTTTTATGGAAGTTACTTGCAAGAAATATGTTTTCAAGTCTCCTCAGGTAGTGCTTTAATACATTTCATAGGAAGCTTGGTATCTGCAGTGCCTTTCCTCTGACCACAGTGGGGAAATATTTAAGTTAAGCTTCCTGTATCTAATGAAAGGTGAGTTAATCCCACTCCTACCAGTGTGGCTCAAGCTATTCTCCATCTGCAAGTGTGCTGGGAAGTTTATTTGCAAGGCTTCATGCCGAAACAAGCAGCCTGGTGAGGGTCATGTCCTAAGAGGTTGGGAGACTAGAGAATAGATTAGTAGATTCCCCAAATTGGCTTTGATGCTGGTACAATCAGATTGCTACTTGCTGAGTGGCAGGCAATGGCCAGTATGCTGTAATATGGCAGTAGGTGGAGTTCTCTATTGGAGGGTGAAGCAGTGCTTTCTTTCAGATCACTTGTTTGGGAAGAACCTGGAAAAAATAGCTGGGCATTTTTCAGAGTTGTCCTTCTATTCTTTTTATCATTCCTGCAGAGGGATGTCATAACAGAGTTTGTGAACTTGCCTCATGGTGCAAGGTGAGCTGGAAGACTGGCTTGGTGTGGTGAAGGAGGTCTTAGCGGATGCAAAAAACCCCCTCAAACGAATAGTTTGAGCCTGAACCAAGTTTTATGGTCGATTTACTTGCTGAGCTTTTGAAGCATTCTGAAATGAATCTCAGAGCGTTGAGGTTACTTGTAAACAATTTTTTTTTCTTGAAAGGTTTTTTCCTTTGCTTATTGCTTTTTTTTTTAAATTGTATTCAGATGGCTGCAAAGTGCGGCCCACCTCGTTGCAGTGGTAATACCAGAGAGTGCTGTGTGTCACAGGTCACAAAGGGCCGGTTGTACGGCCTGAACAGCTGAGTCCTGCCAGAGTGGCTCAAGCTATTCTCCTGCTGCAAGTGTGCTGGGAAGCTTATTTGCAAGCCTTCATGCCGAAACAAACAGCACACAGATGCAGGGATATTTACAGCACAGGCTCAATTTGTTTTACAAATACTGACAAGAAATGTCTTGTTTGGCAGCAATATTTAGCAGGAAATTTTGGCTTTGCTCTCCGCATCCCGCTGTACTGGGCTTCTTTGCCTTCAGATCCAAGCATTGGCAAGGCTGGCATACATGCAGAGCTTTGGTTTGTGTCTCTGCTTCCCTGTGGCGGTGACGGCAGTCAGTGCCTTTTCTTTCTTCATCGATGGTGCTTTTTTTGTTTCTTGTCATTCTCCTTCCCATCAGGAGAAAGCAAGAGCACACTGCTCTGCTGACGGAGATCATTATGGATTGCTAAGTCTCTGCAGTGTGTTCTGTATTTCATACAGCAGAGGGGAGTGTGCAGGTTTGTGGCCGGAAGGGGCTACCTGAATGGCTGGTTTGCATGGAAACTGTGCTCCTTGGCTTTGGCTTCTCTCAAGTCTGTGGTATGAGACAGAGGTTAGATCTGAGCTTTCAGTTCCAGGTTGAGTGGTCTCAAGGAGACCAGGGAAGTTAGTTTTTCAGCATAATGTAGCAGAATACTTGGGTTTCTTGCTGATACAGTTAGTGTGGACTAGAGCAGGTTGCCGCTTATCTTGTCACTTTGAGGCAGGGTAACCAAGTTCCCCAGAGTGCCTGGGCTTGGGAGATGTGGGGCTGGGAATGCCAGGTGCCTGCCTTTCCTGCTCAGTTGGGCTCGCTGGTGCTAATGGCACGCTGGAGCGGGGCCATGTGAGCACGTGTCCAGGGACACCTCTGCATGTGGCACTGCAGATAAGGTCCTTGTTCAGGAGATTTCAGTCCTTTCGACACCTCCTTCTAGACATGAAGGAGGAGCACAAGAATTGCTTGCAGCGTTGAAGTGGTCACTGCTCGCTGCTGTGTTCTGAGATAGCATATGTGGCTCTGCACACAGTTAGACATGAAGCTATTTCAGTTGTGAATAAAAGACCCACCAGTAAAGTACAAAAATACATTTTATTTTAGCCTTTCCGTGTTTTAATTAGGAACTTCTCGCTGAGGCGTTTGATGTTCAATGAATGGCGGTGTGAGAGACAAAGGAATTTTGAATTAATCATGCCTGGTAAATTGCCTGGTGTTAGGGATAGAGCACAGCGTTTCAGGTTGCTAAATCTTCAGTGTTCCACAGATGGATCAGTCATCTTGGGAGCAGGAGTTTTGGGACTTGTGTCTGGGGAGACACCACTTTAATAGGCGCTGCGAATGAGTCACTTCTTGTTACTTTGTGCTGTTACAAAAGGTGTTTCTGTTTTCCAGGCAACTGGGTAAATATTGCCTGATTCATTAGTCGATGTTTAGAAAGAGTTTGGAGAACTTTGAAAGGAAAAATTCTGCAGCAACATGAAAGAGTGCTCTGTAGGGCGTTCAGATACTATTGGAATGGGCATGTAAAAAAGCAAAGGGTTGGGCTATTTATTGAGTTATTTTTTAGTTGTAGGCTGATAGAAATTTGGAAAAATTAAGGGCATCGTTAAGGGAATCATAAGGAGTTGAAAGCTTAAGATGTCTGCAAAAAAGAAAATGTCATTTCCTTTTGTGAGAGAGTGGCTGCTGCTAACTCTAACAGCAGATTGGAGTTTGTGCTGCGTCCCCCTACCTTTCCCAAAACCTTTGTCTTTTGAGGCGTGGTACAGCTCAGGGTAAAGCATTGATGTGGTCAAGTAAAAGAGGAGTTTTGAGAAAAATAAAAACTCCTGGCAAGTCCTTATGGTGGCAAGTAAAAGGTACAAAGTGATGATGTGCCTGGGAACACAAAAAGATGGAATTGCCTCTTGAGTGAAAGCCAAAGGTTTTGTTGCTTGTCTTTAAAGCAGACAAAGCTCAAGTCCCAGTTTGTGATGTCCTGAGGTCTAGTTTTGAAGAATAATCCTTGTAAAGTTACTCTCTAGCCTTCTTGAGTGGGTTTTGTGATAGGCAATGGTATGGCCAAGGATTGATGTTACTTGGAAGAGTGTAACTAGTTTGGATGAAGTGGAAAGAAAGTAAAATGGCTTTTTTTAAGAGAGGAAAATGTGCTTTGCAGGTTATAAAGCACACTGTGGTTGGATGCAGCTTTGAAGAGGTTGAAAGTAGCTCTTTCCATCCTGAGTATGATTTAGTGAACACTCGTGGGTTTTCTTGTTAATGAATTGTTTCAAGTTTTTTATTAACTCTAACCCCTGCCCAATTGTGGATTGGTATTTTCAAAAAAACACCCATTTCTTTGGCTCTGGGTAATTATTCTCTGCTCAAGCTTGCACGGTTCCCTTTGCTGTAGGTCCCAAACATAAACAAAGCTGTGTGATTTCCATCTGCTGTCATAACGCGTGTGCTTGGCTTTAGCACATCAGACTGCTAGGAAGAGGAAATGCCATCTGGTTAAAATGTCTGACTAATTTTCGTTGGTTTTAATCCCACTTTTTCTACTTTAGTGTGTCATTCTTTTAGTCCCTTTTGTGTGTCATGTGCCTCATTCTTGTAGTCCCCATCCCCAGTAATTGTTGTTGTAGCAGTCCCATGACGCTTAACATAAAGGTAGGACCGTAATTTGGCTGGCAAAGAAGTCTTTTCAAGGCTACACAGCTAAACGTGCTGGTTCATGAGAGAGCCAAATCTCACGGGTAGTTGTCCTTTCTGGGGTAACCCCCAATATCTGTGTTTGTCTGCCTTTTAGATGAAATCTTGACAAATTTCTAATTTCCTAATGCATTGATACGGAAAGGCTTTACCCATACACACAATCATAGAAGAATGTGTTTAATGCTTTGACATAGCAGGGAGAAATTTCAGAAATAAGGCTGCTAGTACAGATGGTGTAAAGTGTCATTTTGCTCTCTAGTTTTTACCTTCACTCCTATGAAGCCACTCAGAAGTAAGATTTAAGAGAATAAGTCTACTCATCTGCCTTACTTGTAGATGAACTTTAAAGCTGATGAAAAGCTTTGAAATTGCGAATAAAAATGACCAGATCTAATTGAGAGGAAAAAAAAAAAAAGGAGGATTGCTGCTCTTGCCCTGATGCAGTGCTTTCCATCCAAGTAGATTTGCAGTGTCTGGGATTTCTGCCTTTTTCTACAGTAGCTTTGAAGGCAAAGGGCAGCGTCAACTCCAGAGTGGATGGCACTTAGTTTTAGGTGCCAGCGTGAGGGAGGTAGCAGGGACTCCACTTGCAGCTGGTCCAGGGGAGGAATGCAAGTGTCCCTCAGGAATATTTTGTGAGTTATACTGACAGTGTGGTCCTTGTGTGGATGCAATTTATATGGGCAAACTGTGCATTTACAGCATAGATTTTCGATGCCTTCCTGTTGTCTCTTTCATAACCCATCTGCGTGGTTAATGCTAATTCACATTAAAACCCTTTTATTTTCCTGTAAGAGTGACCATGCAGGAAGTGTTATGCCAGTCCGAAAAAGGTTCCTTTTTTAAGTAGGCTCTCAGTTCCTAACATAGACCCATTCAGTTTGGTGCATTGCATTAGTTGAGAAATGCAGATAATTTAACTAAAATCCACAGTAGTGGTTGGATGTATGAGCGTGGGCTCATGTCTAAGTTTCATCGTAACCGTGAGTATTCTGTGTGTTTTGCCTAGAATTGCTCATTAACTGAATCTTCAATGTTGCTGCTTTTCAGACCAAAAGAAGAGTAAGCAAGCTAAGATTTAATGTAAAGAAAGTTTCATCCATTTTCCTGCATCCAGTACTTTATTTAAAGCATCCTTCAGCATCCATCCTCCCCGGGCTTATAGTGCAGCTAAAAGTCATAAAACAGGCACCAAAGGAACAGTACAATGTACTGCAGTGTCTGTGTATCTGTAGGTGACATGTTCAAAGCCTGCTTTTGTGGAGTTCTTAGATTAATGTGAACTCAAAGATAGTGGCAGTCACCTTCTGTCCCAGTTTAGGGCAGTGTTCCCCTGTGCCAGGTTGTGTGAGTTAGTGGAGGCCTGATGAGGAAAGCTGCTGCTTTGCAAACAATTTGAGTGTTCGGTTGTTTTAGAAGTATCTGCAAAGCCTTTGGTGGCTCCTGTGAATGTGTTCACCTTATTTCTGTGCAGGTGTGTGGGCTGCCAAGTGCCTCTTGCTAATTTGTATTTCCATGGAAAGTACCATTCATTAATAACTTCTTGACTTTCTGCAGGGCTGGAGCTTATAATTTTTCCCCTTAATTGTTTTTGCTTGACGTTATGACGATACCTGTTACCTTTTTGTCTTGGTTTTCTTTCAGCTTTTTGGCTTGCTCTTGCTTGGCAGTGAGAATTCATCTCATGGGTTTTAATTTTCAGAAAATACTTCTTTTTAATCTCATTCCTATAGATTTGTGGCCTCTCTAATTGACTAATGGGCACAGGGAGTCATTTGTATTGGGTGACAAGTGGTGCTGGGTCTCCACAGCACATGGATTATTCTGTTTGCATTCCTGGCACGTTCCAGGGGAGCATTTGGAGCAGAAGTCTGCAATCACCTTGCACGTCACAGGGGGAATTTTTGCTGTATTCTAGGGGGTAAAATCAGCCCTAAATTCAGATGAGAGTCTGTCCTGTTTGTGTGCTAATCCTTATCTTTAATTCTTTCCAGCAGTATGTTTTCTGGTTTTGGTTTTCATGCTCCCCCATCCCTTAAAACATTCAAGCTTTTCATCTCCTGCGCTGTTTGAGTGGCTCCTTTGTTCTGCGCTATGGAAACCTGTTGCTATTGTTACTTCTTTTTTAAGATAATTTTCATCAGGAACCTAGAACGGGAGCAAAATGTTGCTTTGTATTCCAAGACAAATCTTATATTTAAGCTTCCTATGCTGATTACTTCTGCATCCGTTTCTCCTGGGTCCTGTTCCTATTTTGATGCCTGCAGGTTCTTAAACCTCACTCAGGAGCGGAGTATCAAAGTGCCTGCACCAGTAGCTGAGTATGGGTTTTCTGTTCGAGTAGATGGAAGCCATTACCATTCAGCTCTTTGGAGAAGTGCTTTTGCAAGCCAGGCTGATGGTTTGAGAAGTGATTTTTTTTTTTTTCATTTCTAATTTCAGATCTGTCTCAAGGGAGTGAGTACAGAAAGGTCTGGATCATTACAGAGTATGAGGAGTCTTACAAATCTTACATACTGTCAGCAGCAGTAGCTGTGGCAGCTGCTGTCCTGGGATGGGAGGGAGGAGTGAGGATGATGGGGAGACAGGCAATGCCTGCAGTCTGAGAGGAGGAGAGTTGTGCAAGAGTCGATATTTTTTTGTTTGGTCAGCAAAGTACACAAACTGCTGTATTGTAAATGGATCACACTGTCTTTGTTGGAGGGTGGGATCAATGGCCACAAGGAGCATAGTCAAAATCCTATATTGTCCTCAACAATGGCTAATGAATTGCATTTTTGATTCTGAAACCTTGCAGGACCATCTGACTACAACTGACTTATTTCCTCTTTCAGATTAGGTTCGCAAGTGCAAATGTGTTTTTTATTTTTAGGTGGCTTGAGGACATTTTTGCTGCTGAAACCCCTTTTGCTGCTTTTTTTGGGTCACAAGCTCAATTAGTTGTTTGGCAGGATCTCAACTCCATGCTTTTTCAGGATGTTCATCAGTCTGTTGTCTAGAAAGGGTATTCTATGGAAGGTAGCCAGAGGGTATTGCAGAGACTGTGCATTGGGCTGGGAAACCCTCTTTGATAATTCACTTCTCATGGCTGGGCTGAAATTGCAGTTGAAATTCCCTGAAGTTATAACTGGAGTTGTTCTCTGTAAGGTGGTTTTCACTGTGACATAAAAGAATGAAGGCACTTAAATGATAGAGAGAAGAATGAAAGACTGTGCTGGTAACAAGATGACAGCTTTGACTAGTACCTTCCAAAGCTTTTCCAGTGTTGGGAGGCTTGCTGGGTAAGCAATCCTGTTTCTACTCTGCCGTATTACCATGCTCTTGAAGCCTGTTCGTCTTCCTTACCTGCTCAGTTTTGTCTCTTCCAGCTGTTGGGACAGTGACAGCGTTTGTCTGTTCAGCCACTGATACAACAGAGCCTCCGTTGCATTAGAGTCTACAGGCACGACCATGATACAAGGGACTGCTAAAGCATAATCTACGTGGTTTTTGAGCCCTGTTTCAGATGGGCAGATGTACAGATAAAAGAGAAAATCTGTTTCGAGACTGTGAGGTCTGTGGTTCGCATGTGGTTACATGATATGCTGATAGAGGAATGAGATAGTTCTTGTGCAGGCAGATTTACTGACCTCGTTGCTTAAATCGGTTCTGTCAGCGTTTTTATTATGACTTCTCTTGTGCCTGGAAATACTGTAGGTGTGGATGAAAAAGAAAGCTGGGTGCAGTCTGCATTGCAAAGTGTTGGAGATGCCAGCACAGTGGCAGCGAAGTGACATGGCCACACAGCACGTGCACATGCTGCTGTTACGTTGGCAACTGGAGACCTGGACGTTTTTCCAAAGAGGGGATTTGACAGTCATTCCAGATCCTTCCTCCCCAGGGGCTGATGTGGTCATGGGGCTGTTTTCCCTTCTTCATGAGAAGCCAATGGGCAGCATTACGTGGTAAGGGAAATAATGAGCAAGCTGCAAAAGGTTTTATCTGTGCTCAGAAAAGAGAATGTTGCTGAGGTTGTTTGGTCTTACCATGCTCCTTCAGGACCTGTCAGGACCTATCTGAATTCGCCCCAGGGAAGGGTTTTTGGACTGCCACCTCCATGCACCATTTCTTACTTGGGATCCATCCAGCTTGGACTTGTTTTATTTTTAGAAACCACTGTGGACTTAAACTGCAGCCAAACTCCTGGGTCTTATTTTGTGTTCTTCCTGTCTAGTTTTATCCTCTGTTCTTTCTCTCTCCGAATTACCTTGACACATTGCTGCAAAAGCCTTTTTCTGTGTTGCTCCTGCCACCGGGGACTGCCATCAGTATCTGATCTGCTTCTCCATCTTTATGACCATGAGCTTCCAGGCTTGTGGGCAGCCCTGCACAGGCAGAGCATCTTGTGCTGCTCCTAAGGAATACCTGTGACACATCCCCTTCAGGTGCTGGTGAGCCAAAGGAGGCCAGATCTCCTTCACAAGTCCCTCACTCTCCTCCTGCCCTGTTAACAGCTGGCTGCCTGTGCTAAGGGATTATTCATGCGTGCTAATGTTGACAAGGGACCCCAGAGGTTTACAGAGAGTGCTTCAGTTGGGCTTCCTGCCAGCTCCATCATAACCCCAAATGACAGAAATATGTCCCAGTAGAGGAGATGGGCATGTGAATGGAAAGGACTGAAGTATTCCTGCGATGCACGCTATCTTTACTGTTATTTAAACTTCTTGCTTAGTTAGGTCGACTTGGATCTTTATTGTTCTCTTTACCAAGCTGCCGTATGTCTTCACTTCTCCAGCAAAGGCACGTTTTGGAGCCCTGCTTTGGTTTTGTGGGAAGGGAAGTGTGGAGAACATGCCTGTGGGAGTGGAAAGAAGCCGTGCTATCGTGCCACTTAAGGTTTGACCTTATTACCACATAGACAGCTGCTGGTTAGGTCCTTTGTGGTATTGAAAATAGGTTGATGCTTCAGATGATTTTCCAGGGAGATAATGCTGGATGATTGTAGGACTGCCTGCAGGGGTCCCTTCAGCAATAGCACAGCAGGGACTTAGAAAGGTTAGAATTGCTCTGGACGGAAACAGCATGGGATGGCTGCTGGGGATACATTACTGACCTCATCCTCAAACCAGTATTTCCTGAGCCTGGTGCCTTGTCTGGAGTGGCTTGGCCTGGGTGGTACAGTGATGATTTTGGGGGTCTTTTTTGGGTCGTGGGTTTTTTTCTTTTTTTTTCTTTTTTTTTTTTTTTTTTTTACTTTTAGTCATTATAACAAACTCTTACACTGCCTCTTCAAGTGATATAATTAAATTGTGAGAACTGGAGTCCTAATTACCCTCTCCCATGTGAGAGTTGAAGAGCTCATCTTCAGAGAGAGGCTGTTGGCTGAGATTCAAAAGAGACAAATCTCAGAGCAGGCTGCATCTGTGTTGATATTTACTCTTATTAAGAATAATGGTCATTAGCAAGGGGTATCAGGGCAGGTTGCTCTTTGCAGGTTATTTTTGTCTGTCTGGAAGGGAAGGCAGAAGGGAAAGCAGAATGAGTCCATCTCTGCCATTTCTGTACATCTCCTTTTCTGGTTTTTCCAAAGAATTGTTAGTATAGCGCCTGAACTGGTGGATCTGGCATGTGCAAAAATCTGCACTGATGCATGAAAAAATTACTGATGTGTATTTAGACATTTCCTATTCTGGGAATTTGCTCCTCATTCATCCCTTGCATCAGTGCAGATAGCTTGCATAAACAGACTAAACTCTCAATGCAGTGGTGCAGAGAATCTGCTTCCTAAATGGTAGGAGATATACTGGAGCAAACTGCTGCTTTCTTTCCTGTGATAATGGCTGTGCATTCAGGCAGCTGTGTGAATCTCTGCAAAAGTAGAAATCCTGAAAGCAGGGCAGACTTAGATTCCAATGAAACAGCTATTCTTATCAGGTTTTTTTAATAGAAACTTGTGCAAACAGAAGATGAATTGTTAGGAGTTAGAGTGGTAGGAGTTGCTATCTGCTTGCTTGCACATGTAGCTCAGTAATAATGTTTTGTAGCCTTTTTCCAGTATAAACCATGCAGAACTTGCCTAACATGACTATCCATCCGGATCTCTAATGATATATAAGGGAAAATTACACTTTCTTGACCATATGGTTTGAAGTTGCAGTGAATAGGTGGTAGAACCCACTTTAATCCTCTGCTGATGACAGAACAATTGGTCTGCACATCTTGGGGGTTGACAGACCCTGTTGCCTGAAGTGGGTTTCAGCATTACACTTGTTCACATCAGCCACCTCACATTTGTCTTGGCAAAGCTGAGATAGCCACAAATACATGTGTATACTGGAAACATTTGGAAGTGTCTAGAAGAGCATTTACCAAAGTTGACTATGGTGCGGGCTGACTTTAGTTAACTGTCTAGCTAACTAGTAACTAGCTGCAGCAGGGCCGCAAGAATTGCTCTGTGCCTCTAAATCTGTCTGGGGTAACACGAGAGGATGATCTGAAAATAGTGTCTCCTCCAGAGATGCCCTGACCTTCGAGTCATTTAGGTTTAGCCCATGGGACCACTGGAGGACTGCAGGTGAGAGAAGGCAGGATGTTTCTGACCTTTGGGTTTGAGGTTGCTGCTAAGTTTCAGTACGAACTCCATGTGGCAAACATGTTCTTTGGCATAACTCCAAATCTAGGGTATTTGCTCTGTAATCTAGTTTTGTTACAAGGAGACATGGTCATATTTTTCAGTTCTCAGGCTCAGATCTCCAGCCTCCTGGAGAAGCAAAAGGAGTGTTTTACAGGTTACAGTGACTAGCTTTGACTATGATCTGAAAATGCAAAACTCATATGAATTCAGTAGGACTCTTCAGATAAACATGCTTCTATACAAGTACTCCTTCCAGGTGTGATAGTTGCTTTGTTAGTTTCTTAAAATGCTCATTTCCATCTTCAGCATAATATTCTGATTTTGCTGCATGTGTCCATAGCACACCCTTCCTCATTTCCATCTACCATAAACGTTTGGAAGTTTCCCATAAGGTGCACTCTCACCTGCAGCATACTCTGAATTTAGTGTTCCTTGTTCCTCACATTTGTAGAAAGGCAGCTGGAGAACATGAGGAGAATTAGCACCAGTTCTGGCAGCAGCACTTAATTTGGTGGGGCTCTTGCAAGCCCTGCATCTTGTTGTCTCTAATCAGTTTAAACTTGATGGGTTTTCAGTGTTTTCATTTTCTAAATTGATTTATCTGTGTAAAAGGTACAAGTTGTCCTCTGTGGGAACAAGTTTCCAAGCTGTTTAATCTTGCTGTTTGTCAGTGCAAAGAATAGTCTTGTCAATCTGAATCATCCTCTTTTCTTTATACTTGTACTGTTTCACTCTTCTCCCCAGGTCTTCAATGAACCACTCATTCACTTCAGCTTGAAGTCTCCTTATGGCTTCACTTCACTTTGCTTAGATCAGTAGCTAGGCCACAAAGACCCTTTACTTGGCCACCAAAACAAGTGCATATGCAGTTTTCTCCCGTGACTTTCTCTCTTCTTAAACTCGGCCTTATCTGGTGCTGAAAGTGATTAGTTCTCGTTCAGTTTGAAGACCACCTGCACCAGGTCTGTTTGCTGTTATATCTTCCTTCAGGAGCTGTGGCAGATGGTCTTTACCTCTACTTGCCAGGTGTGGCTCCAGGACACATCCTTCATACCTAAAATGAATGGGGTTGCTGGGCCTGGGGCTCCAGAATTTCAACTGGTTTTTGTTTTCTGCCTTTTTAAGGCTAAACACTTGTGATTTGGGCTTGGACATACCAGGAACATGGCTTTTTTTGGTTTTGTATTATCTTCTGCCAGATGTAAAAGCTGACCTACTTTTTCCCTTTCACAAACAGTGCTCTTTGACCATCACCCTAACAGTAGCATGGGTTTATTGGAAACTTGACTTCCTAAATTTTGTGTTAATCCCATGGACAGAAGATCTGCTGAGGTACTTCGACATGTTGGAATGAGCTGCTTTTCTGTTGGTTAGGGCATGGCTTTGGAATGTGATTTTAAAACAGCTCACTGTGTTCTGACCAAGCAAACAGAGAAATTAAATTGACTAATGCAGTTTTTCACAATGCTTGTTCTACAAACTTAGCTAAACAGCTTCCAAATTACTGTTAGTTGGAATTAATTGCTGATAAGGAAGCACAGCAATGAGTTCTCAGAACTGAATGCATTTGATTTTCTTTTCTGGTAACCTTTCTTCCAATATGTGTTTTTTGCAGTGATACTGAAAGCCGAAAATTATGCAAGAAGATGAAGGTAGATCCTAATACAAAGGAGAAGGGAGTGGATTTACTCCATTATAAGTGAGTTCTGGGATGGGATTTGTAGTTCCGAATTGTTGATTCCCCCATTAGAACTGTTCATTCTCCTTTCAGCTCCATGTTGCTGCAGCATTAAGATGACTTATTTTTTATCCTTTGATGTGGGAAATTAGTTGCCATTTCTTCAGTTTGCAAGTGTGTGTTGTGACAGAAGTTGAGATAAATTTATTCTTTGTTGAATAGAGTCCACTAAAAGCACAAGCAGGGTCAGGGAGAGGTGTCCAGTGGACTAAAACTGCCCAGTGCACAGGACTAACGCCTGAGATTTGATCTGTGTTGCTTTCTCTGTCACTTGGCTGCTGGCAGTGCCTGCTTGGCCTTGGACAAGTCGTTTCACCTCTCTGTGCTTTTCTGGCTTGAGATAGTGCTTCGTAAACTAAGTGGAGAAAGACGTGTAGTGAGACAGCAAGAGATTTTCCTCCTGAAAATAATAGGAATACTGTTAGGTACACCAAGAAGCTGCATTTCCATCTCCAAAAATCATGCCTTGGTAACTATTCTTATTAAAGTGTCAGGGAGGAAATGGTTTACTAGGAACCTGTTTGCTTTGCACTCTCTTCCTTTTCCCTTACTCTTGTTTTTTGTCACCCTTAAATTGCTGTACTGTAAATTCTACTTAGTTCTGTGGCTTGGGTGGGATAATTTTATTCTGGTTAGTGGGAAGTGAGGAAGAGCAGCTGTATAATTTCTAGTAACGTTCCTGTAAGTTAACACTATTCCCCACTTCTTGTTCAACAGGGACGGTGCATTTCATACTCCATATAACAGAGCAGTCACATTGAAGGTAAATTTAAATATTTCCTTATTATTCTTTTGGTTTTGCTAGATATGGGTGAGACATTTGTGGATTAAAAAAAACAGGTGTTGGTATGTTTTCATGGTGAAAAGGGAGGGGGTTAGTCTTCATAAACAGCTGTCAGAATGGCCTAAGGGTTTTCATGTGTAAACATGTCTGCCAACCACAGATCCGGGAAAATTGTGGATTATTTGAAAGACTGAGCCCATGTTGAACTGTAAGGAAGTTTACCTGCACTCTGGTAACAAATAAGGATTTTCTTGTTTTGATTCCAAGGTGCTCTTAGTGGTAGTATAACTAAAAGTATTAGCTGATACTGCATTTTGATAAGGAGTTCTCTGGGGTTCTTAGATTGTGTGTTTATGAACTTTAAAGAGTGCTGAGTGGCCTTATCTTTGATTGGATTGTGGAACTGCAGTTCCTGTGGTTGTGCTCTGAGTGCATCAGGGATAAAATGACCTTCTTCTCCAGTGAATCTTTACATAAAGCAACAGAAAGCAACGTTCTCTGGGCAAGGGAGGAGAGAAGACATGAAACATGAAATGAATGCGTAGATATTGATGATTGTGGAAATAGTGAACTAAAAGCACAGTGAGCAGGCCAGAAGTGTGCAGCTTTCCTTTGCAAAGCCCTGGTGAAGCACTGAGACTGTACTTACGTGAGGCTACAGCCCTGCAATGACTTGGCTTCCAGAAATCATTGCTGTCCAGCTCTGATGCCCGATTCCCATTTCTCTTCCTCCTCCAGCAAACCCAGGCTCTGCACCGTCATGGGTCTTGTGGAGGCTTGATGACATCACCCCAGGTTGACATAGTTCCATGTATACCCCCTTTCTGGTTTGTTCAGGGCGTTGCCCTGGGATGGAGGAAAGCCTTTATGAGATGCTGCATGAACCTGAGTCTGCCAGAGAGGCTGTTCCTAAACGTGCTTGCTCTGGACCTTGGTTTTACAGCCAGAGTTGTAGGGTAGCTAATGGGGGACTGTCTTGGAAGTGTGCTCTGGCTTGAATTAATTCTACCTTCACTTGGAGCTGTCAGGCAGGATTTGCCTGAGGTGGGGAGAATGAGGCTGTATATATTCCCATCTTCTGCAGTAGAAATCTTGCCTGGAACTAGGAAGGGCAATGTTAGCTACCCAGCCTAGTCAGCAACTGCCTGAAGCTGCTTCTATACTTAGTGAGGAAATGCAGCTGGTGATTTTTTTTTTTCCTTGATGAGTGGTGGGCAGAGGGAGACTTGCTAGTTGCCTAAATTTGGGTGGTTTGAACAATGTTTGACATGTCTTTCCTGCCCTCCATAAAGTGCTGCAACCAGGGCTTAGTGCTGTGACTTCCTTACAGATCAGATCAAGTGGAAAGCACCTGCAGCACTCCAGGGAGTGATGGGCTGAGAGGCAATCATAACACAACAGGAATCTGATTGTTTATTTCTTCAGTTGCTGTTTTGTGATGAGCATTTCCCCTCTCCCTTTTGCCCAGCCTGCTGGGGAGAAGGAAGCAGCATCCTATGGACAGGGAATGGGAGATTCTGTTGGGCGTTGAAGAGGGATTTTGAAGCTCCCTCGCTCTAGAGACTGTAGTCTTTCTTAATTTAATTGCCCCTGTGAAACCAACCACTAATGATTTACAGGTTGGGCAGGGGGGTCAGAGCTGGGCAGTGGTCATATAACTCGGCTGAGTGTTTACTTGTTCCACTGCTGGCAGCTGCCTGAATATTTTCTGTATTTCTCCCTCTATTCCACTTCTTCTCCATGTTTTCTTCTGTTGAGCCAGTGACCTTTGTTTCTCTCTCTCGGCTGTGTTTGTCAGGAGTCTCCCAGTACATACAAACAGCGAGAAGCAGAGCAACACAGTTACTTACTTAGGGTATCATACTCATTTTACAGACAGGTGGACAGACTGAAAAACAGTGAGATTAAAGGATTTGTTTCACTTTATTCAGCAAACGTGTGGCAATAAAACTTAGATCTTCTTTCCAGGCATCCAGTAGACATATTACTATATGTATGACATTTTGGAGAATGATGGACACAGCCCTGAAGAACTGTAAAAGGATTCTTCTGAAGTAATCAGCCATTTCATACATGTGGCTGATCCAGCTGATAGTGTACTGAGGATTTTAAGAAAAGCTTTTCATTTCTTAAAGTAACTAAATTCTTATGTAATTAGCAGAGATGCCCTTGGGTTTACTGTTAGAAAAATGAGGAATAAAGAATAGCTCAGTGTTCACAGTGGGGGGAAGCTACTTAGCAGTCAGAACCTCCTGCTTCTGAGACATGTGTTAGGATCTGAGCTATTTTGGATATCTAGTAAAGGGGGATGAAATGCAAGAGAACAAAGTTCAGTGATTCAGAATTATTAGGAATATTTTTAAAAAATATCTCCAGTTCTTTGCAGAAAAGGTTAGGTTCTCACCATACTAAGTGGCTTGTCAGTGTGAAAGTTGGAACTTGCGGGGGGCATGGAACAAGACGGGGAAAGAAACTCCAGATATGCTGGAGTAATATAGATTGTTGTAATGGGCTTTGAATTGCCAGCTGGACAGTGATTGGCTTGAAAATATAGGCCCTGTGCTTAACGGTACTTTCTGTCAAATGATTAGGAACAAAAAAGGAAATGGTGTTGCACCTTGAGTCTTGAGTCTGTTTGGTTCCTTCATCTTGTATCTTATGTGAGATTCTGGTTGCCACATCAAGCGAAAGGTGTAGAAGTACTGCAGAAGGACAGAGAGGCTGATGAGAGGCACAAACAGCTTGAATACTTCTGTGAAGATCCTTGCACTTGGAAAAAAAGAAGGAGATTCTGATTGATGTTTGTGTAACTGAGTAGCTTAAAAAAGGGAGTGATTACCTCTTTTTTCTCTAAACTTGTGTGCAAACAATGGCATTTGGGAAAAGTCTTGGAACTTGTAGCTGCATATTGCAAAAGCCAAGAATTAGGAGTCTTAAAAACAGTTGTATGTAGTCATAAGAGATAGATCCATTGATAGTTAGCAAGCACAGAGGTCCATATACAATAGCTGGTGCAGAGTCCATAAATTTAATCACTTTTGGCCAGAAATTGAGAACATATACCAGTGTATGCTATATAAGAATGGTACTAGTATGTCTTTTCCCCAAGTATCTGCAGGAATCTGCTGTTGGAAACCTAAGCTTAGATCAGTCTTTGATGTAACCTGGAACGTCTGTTCATATATTGCTTTAGCCACACCATATCCTAATCCTCAGTAGTGCCATAAGGCCAGAATCCAGGCTGTGTTTATTGCATGATGAAACCTTTTCTGGAGTACAAACTACAGGGAGAGTTTTACCCTCCTCCTAAAATGGAGAAAACTCGTTAAAGTATGAATCTGCTCAGGACTAGCAAAGGGAATAGACTAACCCAATAAATTGGTCCTGCTCTAAACTCTGAATCTGTTTCAAGTTTGCTGTTGTAAGGAGTGTGTGTCTGAAATTGAGGCAAGTCTTTTTATTAGCATCCCTACTGCATGACACGTCAAAGGACTGAAGAGTACAGGGATGTGTTTCTGTATACTTTTCTTTCAGGTTAAAACTTAGGTCTGTGTGTATGATCACCAGTTCTCCAGTTAAAACTTGCTTGCTTGTAGCAGCCATGTCCTGTATTCTGCTGAATTGATGTTTAAGATTCAAAGCTGTCACAGCAGTTCAGGCAGCAGGTTGCAGCCCATTGTGGCTCTGTGGGGACAAAACAGGTCCTGACCGTATCACTGCAGGACAGGAAGGTAGCTGTTTCTCCAGCACTAGGGTTGCTGTGCCCTGGACCTTGCTGTGGTCTCTAACCCAGCAGCCTGGGGAGCAGTGCTTTTCTGTGATTAGAAAGTGCTGTAGTTTGTTTGGGTGTTGTTCTTCCCTATTTAAAGCAATATGGGAAGTTCTCTTCGCCACATGGAGAAATGAGGGCAAGGCAATGCACTGCCTGCTCCTGCCAGAAGACATTACACATCTAATTTTTTCTGTCTTGGCTGAGAGGGAGAGGCTGGATGAATTAAATCTCTTTAATCCCCCATCCTCTAACTGCATCTGTTTCTACATGACTGAGCTTGGTATAAAGGAATTCTTGAAACGAGCAGAGTCAATTACACTCATTAACTGTTTAAAATGTTGACCCCCCCCCTCCTCCCTTCCAGTGTATAGTTGAGGTCAGTGCAGACGGAGAGTGAGCAGAACTTGATGCGGCTGTCCTAAAGGTCACTGCTGTTTTGTCCTTTTCTTTCCTTTCCCCACATATTATTAGTCTTCTAGGACATCATTTGGCATGTTAATGTGTCTAGGTTTAGAGCTTTTTACACTGTAACTCCATTGTAAATTACTTGATTTTATATTTTTTTTCCCCCCAGCTAGCTCTTCTCTCTGCTAATGCCATTTTAAAACAAATTTCTTCTTGAAATGTTTGTGGTCCTAACACTACTACCTTGCCCCTTAGGTCTTCTAACTGTGTACATTAAGTGCTTTGCATGCTGTCTGGTGACTGATATATGCTGCCTCTTGTGATAAGACAAATCTCTTCAATATTAGCTGTGCAAGTAGACAGAAACAAAAATGCAATAAATGGATCCTGCTGTAAGCTCCGAATCCTCACAAGCCTTGCAGTACCAACTGAGATGCAGAAAAATGAGCTGAACTCCCCTCCCTGTTGATAAGCTGCTGGGATGTTATACCAGAACAGCCCCACTAAAGGCAGAGAGGCAGCAAAAGTGTCTCTGAGACTGTTCCAGCAGTGGCATGTGTCACCAGGAGTGCTGTTCACCTGCTCTTACGAAGGCGGAATACCACACTTAGGCTTTTAGGCAGATATTTTTGATGTGTGTTAGTATGTGCTCAGCTCTGCTCTTCAGTCATGGGCTGTTTTGGCAAATTATGGGCTGAAAAAGCTTTAATGAAGCTTTTCTTTACTCCAGCTCTGTGTGAGCTTCCTTAGTGCTGTGGCAGCATCATCCACTCACTCTTACATTGAAGGAAGCTCCTCAGAGACCTCACTACGTTACTGGTGTGGCAGAGATCCTGTCTGGGAGTGGATACACACCTAGAATCAATGCCACAGAGGAAGAAATGGGGTCAATATGTGTGGTGAATGAACATGGAAACCCAGGTATTGTTTCCTAGAGCAGAGACACCAGAAGATAACAGTGATAACCCTGTGCTTCCATGTACAGCTGAAAATGGGGGGCAGTGTGGCTGCCAGAATCCATGAAGAGCATCTCATTGACTTAGGACTGGAGTTTCCTTCAGGCTCAGGCTGAAATCAGAGCCATCAGAGCTTATTTCTTTCTGATAAAGAGAGTATCTGTGGTCTGGGATTGTTGGTTGCATGTCAGTCAGGTAAAGCAATTACAAAGCACATGTGCAAATGTACTCTGTTGGATGTCAGAGCTGCAAAATCATAGGGTCTGGTACTTCCTAATTCTCCTGTCACATTTGCTTCTTACTCTCCTACTTAAAAAAATCCACTGAGTATACTTTCTAGGTAGATGGGTCACAGAGGGAACTATTGGTGGATTATTCTTCCTTTGACCAAATAAGCAGCTTGATCTATAGGTATGGAGTTCATTAGTTTTGCTCACAGCAAGTATCAGTGTTCCCTCCAGCTACTCCTGTTGGATTCAAAGGTTACTTGGATATGGTGAAGGGCATGGGAACCTGACCTCTGCATAAAGAGAAATCTTTCCTGCTAACCCAGGGAGTAGCTGTGGAAGATCCAGTATCATTGAAAGAGCTCTCTGAAGGATACTTGAAGCTACTCTCTGTGTTTTGGTCCACTGCCACGCTGTTTTCCCCATTTTTGTAGTGGAAGTGGGAACTGATAAGTTGGAATATCAGTTATGAGGAAGGTACGCACCCACGTATCGTTTGGTTCTGCAACCAATTGGAGATTTGTGCTAATCTGCATTAGAGCAGATGAGAATATGAGCAGAAAAGCAAAGGCACTGATTGGATGGGGTTTGCATGACAGCGTGGATTTGCGATTGGATGTCTCATGGTTTCCATTAGTTTTTCTTTAAAAGCTTTTTTCCCTATTTATTACAGTCTATGGTGGCCTTTCTCAAGGATCCAGAAGGTGCTCCACTATGGGAGGAAGATCCTGAAGCCAAAGATATTGTGCACATTGACAGTGAAAAGGTACATTGGCTGGATACTCTGTTGTTTTATAAATATATGGGATGAAGGGAGTGTGTGTGTTTGTATTAAATCACAGTGAAACACCATTATTTCCCTTCTTTGGAAGGGAGGTTTAAAGCACTCAAACTGTTTTAAATGATTTGACAAAGTTTGTGGGTTGTGGTACCTGTAAAGTCCTCTGCTTCCCTCCTTCCTCTCCCCTGCATGTGGTCATGATATCAGTCTGCCAGCCACACAGCAAGTACCAGAGCTTGTGAATGGTGTGGTGGAAGAGCCCTGTTTGTCTCAGGGAAGTGTAGCAGCTTGCAAGATGCAGTCACTGCAGAGTGCAGGCAGGAGGTAAAACACTGCTCTTAAAACTGCGGGTTGTCGTTAAACCTTGGGTTCCCTCCTGTGCCTGAGGTCAGGAAGCGTGGAGCAGGAAGCAAAATAAGATCCAGATCTTGAGGGATTTAACTTTATACAGTGACTGTCCTCTCTTAATGTTAAGTGGGAAAGCAGCGAATATGATGAAACTACCTTAAAAAGCCAGTGCCACCACAGAGTTACCCATTATATTCTTTCTGATATAATCAGCTTGGTCTTTTGTATTACTTTTCTAGTCTATGGATTTTTTAAACTTTAATTGATTGGACTCTAGCTGGTATTTTGTAAAGGGCTTTTTCAATTTCCTAGCTTTCATTTTTAATATTAGAAATGGTTATTTTGACATTCAGTTTTTGTAGGAAGATTAATTTTTAATGTTCACCCTCTGTACTCTATTACAAGGCTTCCAAGGGTTGCATTCAATTTGAAAACTTCATCTAGTTTCTCTATCATGTTGGTACTGAAAAATCTTTTTGTCATGGCATCTCATAGCTTTGGCAAGGTTTCGTAGTGTGAAAACTGAACTTGTTTTGTTATTATTGAGCCTGACTTTTTGAATTACAGTATGGATTTTTGGATGTGTCAGCGAAGAAAGAGTTTCCAGTCAGAGATTCTGCAGTGAGAGTGAACTAAAACATACAAATTCCACTGGTCTGGGATATTCAGCAGATATTTGAATCTATAATAAATTTTGTAATCTTCTTTCAAGTAAAAATTGAGTAAGGGAAAAAAAAATTGAGTCTTGTCTGTTAGGAAAGATGATCCCTTTTCCCTCAGATAAATGAGCCTGTGGTCTAGGAATACATATATTAATTGTTTGAAGTTGTAATACAAATAATAAGAGGTGTCATTTGGTGTAGGTCTGGTTTTTATTTTCTTTGGTTCATTCACTAGGAATTGAGAAGGCTTCTGAAGAAGGAAGATAAACCCCTTCTGATGATGTTCTATGCCCCATGTAAGTAATGCAGCATGTCCTGTCACCTCTCTCTCCCTTCTCCACTGAGAGATGTCTAGAAGTCTGTCTAGAAGCTTCACCTGTGCTTCACTAATATCATCTTGTGCTATCTTTGTCATTCAGCTTCTTGTGTTGTTCTGCCTGTTTGTCCTCAGCTTTTTCCCTGGTTGTCCATTGTCTATATCCTAGTCCTGTCTCTTTCTCCTGTGATGATGACTCTTGCTCAATGTTCTTTTAAGCAGTTGCTTTCTGTAATTTTGTTACCCATTGTCCTTTCTAGATTTGTGTTGTACAAAACAGAAACACTGTATGCTGCAGACAGAGGGAACAGTGCAGTGGTTGGGAGCAGGAATGTCCTGCTCCATCCAGGAGGCACCCTGTGTGTTCCTACCTACCTTGGCAGCAATAACTGAAATACAAGTGGGGTTTCAGGAAGAAAAGAGAAGACCACGTTGGAGTCACTCATTTCTTTTGTGACCTTGACCTTGTATTGCTGCTATCTTGTCATTGCATTGGCTGCTTGTTCCTCAGTTTTGTTCATTTACAACTGCCTTTTTGTGTTCCCTGGTGACTGCTATGTGACAGGCTTTCCAGCTCCTAAAGGAAAGACAGTGTTGCACTGGAGTTGTTGCTCATCTGGAAAGTAGGGGAGCCATGAGAAGGGAGTAAATGTGTGACCTAAGCTAGAAAAGCCTCGCAGCACTGCCCTAATAGAGAAATTGTTGTTAGGTACTATAAGCAATTCACTGTCTGATTCTGTTTAAAACTGTGTCCCATGGCAGCATTATCTGGTGTTTCTCGGTGTGTTTTCTCTTTAATTACTGCCTGAAATGCCAGTCTGCCTTTTTTGTCTCGTCTGAGTACTGCCAAGATGGCCAGGATTGCCCCAGACTTACTTTGATTCATCACTAAGAGAATGGTTTTTCTTTTAATTAAATCACTTGTAGCTCTGTGCCCTCAGACTCTGCAGTGGCGGGGTCCTGTGTGTCCTGGTTTAGTGTGTGGTTGTTCCCAGTCGCTGCTGCTACCTTGGCATCAGCAGGAGACAACACGCCTGCTCTGTTGTAGATCGCCCCTCTGGGGAGAGTTCAGCTGCAGATGCTTTCACAGTTTACCTGTATCAGAAATAATTGTTTTCCACAACTGAGTCTGTTCCTGAAATGTGCCTTATCTAACCCTTCATTCTCTTTGAACCGTTCCCCGAGAAACCCTCCTCCTTCCACTTTCTCTTCTTTTGAAGTGGCAAAACACCTGCTAGTTTTCAGTGCTGTAATACTTCTACTGCTTTCTAAACTGCTCTGAAGGAAGTCTACTTGTAAGGTTTTTTCCTCCCCTCTGATTTCTCAGTTCGTAACTCCCTCATCTTTTATTTAACACACAAGACCTTCTGACTTGGTTTTTGTCCATTTTTTTTTTTCTTACTCCTTTGGCTGGAGACAGAATACATCCAGCAGTTGCATTAAAATGAGGGCTTCAGGTAGCTGAAGTTATTGCTTACATACAGGTGTTACCTTTCATAACTGGGAGCAGCAAATCAAGATTGGTCACTAAAAGAAATTCTGCTTTTCTTTACTTGTAAGGGGTGGCTCGGGGAGGTCTTTGGCACGAGACGACATCAGAGGCTTTGTCTGGGAAGCTATGGAGAAGACAGCTGCCTTATTTCTCTGCTTTGTTGGAAGCAGGGGCTTTAGATTAATCGTGGCAGATTCATAGGAAATGGGCCCTTTCATTACGTACCGGTGCAGAGGGAGATGAAAGTGACTGCAGACTTAAATGTAGTTTCTTTAATATTTCAGGAATGCCTGGTCTGGGCAAAACGACTCAGAGCAAAGGCATGCTTTCCTCAGAAGATATTACCTGCCATTTGGACACCATTCACTGTACTTTCAGACAGTCAGACAGCACTAAAGATGAAAAATGAGGTATACTTATAGGCATTCAGATTTATTTGTAGTTAACTCTATGAAAGAAGACTCCTGCAGGAAACTGTCTGGATTTGGTGACAACAAGGAGCTGTTTATAACATCATTAAAACAAGGACTTTAAAAATTAAGGTGTTAACTAGTGGGAAAACTAATGTGTGTTTAATTAAGCTCTTCCTTTTGAAACAAGACACAAGAAGAAAGAAGAAAATGAGTTTCTTGAGGTTACCCTTTTTATACCTGGTGAGTGGTGTATGTGGCTTGGCAGTATCCTGAACAATATAAGCCAGAAATAGGTGGACAGGAGAGGGTATACTGAAGTGGATTTGGGAGCAGCAAGTTCGAGGCAGCAGCAGAGCTGGGAACAGAAGGATTATAGGAGTGATGGCTGGATAGAGGAGACTGGTATGTGCATGTGCTCCAGAAGGCATTCCAGGGAGGAGAAAGAGGGTGAAGAGGGGAAGGTAGGGAAATCTGCTTTGCGAGTTTAGGGTCTGAGGCTGCTGAGGAGAGAAGTAGGGGATCCAGAAGATGATGTTAACAACTCACATACTTTTATGTCTGTGCAGTGGTTTGGATGAAGCTGCAAAACCTCAGTGGGCCTTAAATGAGTGGTCTGTGCCCACCAACAAATTGTCATTTTGACCAGCACTAATTTAACAACCTCACTTTCAGTTTGAGCAGAGAGACCAAAGGTGGAAAGACCACAGAAACAAGAACTCTCCTTCCTCTGATTAAAGGATGTTCTTTCAGGCATACTGATGTGATTCTAAACTGGTGGTTGCAAAATCTGTTCCTCCTTTCTGGTAGATATTTTCAAAACTCTTGTAATCTTCACCAGAACAAAACTGTTGATTGCTGTCCTATAGTGGACCCAAGAGTTTCCACAATAAGCATCTGGAGGGCTTGGCTCCAGCTTCCTTTCTTTCATGCTGTCTGCACTCCTGTCCCTTCCCATCTGCATGCAAGGATTTTACTTGGCAGGAGTGAAAACTGCTGCTTACAAGGTGATTTACTGCTAATCTGCTTAGCACTGCACAGCATCATCAAGCAGCTCTCAGCACACTCCAGCTATACATTGGTGGTCTTCCTCACACCCAGTTTGTCTTTTCCACAGCTCGTTATTGTATCTTACAAGGGCTGTTGCTTTTGAGTTATGTCTTCTCAATTAACAGAGCACTGTTTAACATTTGATGCCTATGTAATGTGTTTAGGAAATGCATCTCAAATTAATTTCAAAGCCTTGTTAAGCTGGGATGAATCCCGGTACCTCCCCCGTCCCTTAAAACACCAGAAATGCATGAAGCTTTTTGTTTGAGTTCACAATTATGACATCTTCTGTTGACTTTTAATATGTGTGTTTCATCTTATGTTCTCTTCTGGGCTCAACTCAGAGCCTGATGAATGTAAGATGTTGTTACTCTTTTCAAACTGGGATGAGAAATCAATATGAAAATGAAAAGCATGAAAAATGTGCAAAAATAAAGGCTTGTAAGAAGAAGTAACATCCTTAGAAACTAATAATCTAATAATGTTTTAGTGAAGCAGATAAAGAATTTTGATTTAAATTTTTAAAATATAGAATACTATTTCATATGCCTTGGAACATAGATACTGTATAACAGGCTGAATAGAGTTGCTGGCATGTTACTTACTTATGCAATTTCTTTTCTATCAGGGTGCGGTGTTTGTAAGAGAATGATGCCATCTTATCAGCAGGCAGCCACAGAACTGAAGGGTAAATATGTAAGTGAGAAGATTTATATGAAATTTCAAAAATCCTTTTAACACTTTTTTTTTTGTATTTAAACACGCAGATATTTATCAAATTCAAGAACTTTTAAGCAAGTGAAAAAAAACCAGAAATAAATGAGTCTGTTCCAGATCCCTTGAGGATTCTCTCTCTTGGTTTTTATTCTTTTAAAACTTCGGAGAATGAGGTGTTAACTCACTCGTGCTTTAGATCCAGTGTCGCTTTTGCTGTGGAGAAACAGGCTCTGACACTATATAGATTTATGTTTAGCCTCTAATTTGTGAGTTTGTAGGCCTTTTGGGCTCATTTTGTTAAAGAAATGTTTGCCATAATGGGTTTCATATGATGTTTCATAGGAAGGTCAGGGATGGATGCCCTTATAGCAATTATTAATCCATTTTTTTAGTGGAGAATTACAGTGTTACAAGAAGGGGATTCTCTGCACAAGCTACTGGTCACCCTCCTTGCCACTAAGCATTAATAGAGTCTTACAGTTTAACTATGGCTCTGTCAAAGTTAGCACTGATACCAGATTGATATGAAAGTCAGTTTTGACTGTAATAAAGTCCATCAACAGCAGTCACAATAATTTAGTTGCCCCTTTGTACTAGTGAGACGTATTGATCTCTCTAAACAACTCAAAGGCACTTCTCTAGTCGAGGTTTTTTGTGCTTAACGTATAATTTGTATGATGCCAGTAATACATGAAGGACAAAGAAACAGGATCGTTGTTTCATGGCTTTAGCAGGATTTGGTCTGATCCTACCTGTTGGATCATTCACTGTTGAGTGTACAGGTTTCCTTGGGAGAAAAAGATGAAGCACTGTAGTTCATTGCTAGAGCAGCCCTGGCCATTCCTGCTCATGACAGCCTAGTGCTGTCAGACTTCCTGACATTCTCTAAACTAGTTGTTTTTCCGAAGTGTTTTCTCTAAATCCTTGTTTGCTTAGGACTGAAATGAGTGGGAGTTATTCAGGTTTTTTTAGGACACAGTACAACCCTTGAAGATATTTTCAAGAGTGTTTTTGTCTATCCAGGCAGCCCTCTAATGCCATCTCCTCTAGTGGAATGTGTGCTGCAGTCCTTGGGGAGGCATTTCTGCCTTGCGTGGGGGTACATCATGAGGTGTGAACAGGAATTAGCAGTGTGAAGATCACCTACAGGGACAGTGCCAGTGCTAGGCATGGTGCAGAGTGCTGTGTTCTCCTACAATTGTCCCTTCCTTGTCTGTGTGCAGCTCATTTTATTAAATTCAGACCAGAGAATTAAAACTCTAGATCTATTCTAGTTTGAGTATTTCCTTCCTCATTTGGAAATTGTTTCTGTAGATCCAAGCTAATCCTGCATGGTGGAGGACAGGGCTGGGACACAACTTTTTGCAGTGGAGTGCTGTGGTGCAGGATTAGTTCAGAGAAAAGTCCAGTTACGGCACTGCCACTGCATCTTTCACAAAAATCAGTCTGTGTATCAAAATTTGACCTAATTAGCTTCCTGAGTGGGACATGTACACAGCTTGCCATTTCTAAAGTTAACTGTGCTGTACCCATCATAAATTATTTATGGAGTACCTTAGAGTGATGTTGACTTCCAGATCAGACTTTGCTAGAAAGTTTGTGATTAGTTTGGATGAGCTGAAGGTTTGGCCTTTTAATCTGACCTGTCATTAGTTGTCAGGATGTGCCAGGCTCAAAAGCGATTATGGCTGTTATATAGCAGGCAAATTAAGCACAGTATTGCCTATCTAAGAGGTTGTAAAAATGAAAAGGTGAACTATACCTTTCGCTGTTTTCCCTTGGGACTAGTTGTTTCTTGTCCCAAGACTGTTACTGAGAGGAGGGCACAGAGGTATTTTCAGTTTATATTCTGGTTAGATCTTGCAATTCCATTGCACCCAGTGCAGAAAGAAAAAGGGCGCTAAATCAGAAGAATTGGGCTTATTTCATCATTGGCATGGGGTGTTCCTGTGGTTAGAGGGTTGGGTGGGCTCTGGTGAGTGACTGTGACCAATGCACTGTGGCCCCAGAGCAGGGAGAAACTGGTGGTCAGCAGAGCACTTCAGCATCTTCTTAATGCCCGTGGACTTCATGAGTGTGCCAGTTCTGCTCAGTAAAGACCAGCTTGAGAATATGCTTAAGAGCTTTCCTCCTTTGGTGCTTGTCTTTTTTTTTTTTTTTTGAACAATCCCATGAAGAAAACTGTGAAGCAAAGTAGGGGGTCACAGTCAAGCAGGAATGGTCAGAAGCTGTGAAGACGTGGGGAGGGAGCTAGGAAAGGTTCAGAGCTGGTTTAGGTTATAGGTAGCTTGGTGGAGAGCAGGTAGGTATTGAAATATGTCAAATGTCACTGCAGAGATGAAAGGAATAATCTGATCTTCATTTCTGCAGTGGCTATTACAAGTGGTAATAGTCTCAAATTGAAGCTGGGGTCGTTCAGTCATTTGCTAAAAGCAGATTAACTGAACATCTGGCAGGAGGACCCTAGCTTTGGGTAGTAGGTGTGTTTTGGTGGTGTCTGACAGCCTGATATTGCGTAATTCTGTGATTATAGGCCAGCTAAAGCTGTTACTTTTGTCATTAAAAATTAATCCCATTGCAGTAGTTTTTTTGCTAATTATGCTTCATAAAGTGTATGAACACCAGAATGAATTCAAGTTATTGACTCATATCAATCACCATTGGATGGACACACTGAAATTGTAGCAGAATATATGAAATGGCTGGGAATGCCTATTTAAGACCTTGGAAATCCTCTGAAAGTTCACAGCAAATGTGAAATCTGGTAGACTAGTGTTTATTAGGGAATTAGTTAAGAAACCTTGTTCTTGCTTTATAAAACAACCACTGTATCTTGATCCTATTGCATTTACCTGCCCTTAGGTGGTGGGATAGAGGACAAGGAAAAGGGAGAATTGGGTCTAGATAATCTCATAAGAATTAAATCAGTCTGGTTCTGGGAACTGCAAGGAAAATTCAAAGTGAGAGACTTGGCCAGCAAGTATAAACCCTATTACTGTACTCTTCTCTGTTAACTTTATCCTTTCTCAGGATAGGGAAGAGAAAACAAAGTATCTTTTTGTGACTTTCCAGCACATTCTTAGAAAAGACTGACCTTCAAATGAGGATTTTCTGCTTTAAGATTTATTTCATGCTGGCTCTGAGCACATTTGGTTGGTCTGTGCAGTTTGCTGCAGTCAGGAACATGGTATTAAATTCTGATGTGGCATTTCAGCCGGAAGGAGAAAATCCTGGTTTTGGAGAGGGAAGGAGGAGGGGTTTGGGTTAAGACCCTGCTGCTAAAATGATTTAAGCCATCAATGCCATTAAACTAAGTTAATCAGGAAGTGGTATCTCAGCAACTCTCTGGTTGCAGGTTTGACAGCAGAACAACCTCTGTGTGAATTGCACACCCACAAAAGCTCGGACTCAGTCCCATCTTCCAATTTTCAAGTCAAAAATATTTGGAAGACATTTGGAAAGGGCACAGAGTAAGTCACAGGACACGGTATAAGTCACAGGAGCCCTGAACCTGAAGCTCAGGATGAAGAGCTGTTGAGGTGGAGGATGGGTTGGGGTAGAGGTAAGGAAAGGGTAAGAGGGGTTTTGTTTCACATGCTAATCTGAAATGCTACTGTGCTTCTGTGCCCCTCTTTTGATATCTGTAGGACAAGGTTGATTCTTAACTCTCATTATACCCTACCAGTCACTTAAGTTAACATATTTAAAGCATATAAATGCCATGTGATATTTCCTGAGCTCATGGAAATAGGGCATGCTTTATTTTCATATCAAAGTAATGCTGATTTCCCCTTGCCATTCAGTAACTGCATTTTTGAGCTGGGATAATGCCAGTGCTTGGTTGGTTAGAGCTTCTGGACATAAGCTGAGATTGTAAATTCACTACTGTAGTGGAAACTAGAGAACTGAGGGTGGAACTTCTTGTGTCCTAGCTAATGTTTGGATGTGAACTAAGAAGTGTTTTTTCCTGCTTGCAGAGGAAGAAAAGAAAAAAAAAGTGGTTACACTTGTAGCTTAAAAGCCAAATGCACAAAGAAGAGTACAAATAGTGCAATTGAGAGAATCCCTTTAGGTGTTTCTCTTAGTGGGTGAATAAAAAGAAACAGAGATGCTTCCAGAGCAAGGAGGAGGTGACATACTGACTGGTGTGTGCTTCCTCTGGATTAGACTCAAGTATTGTTTTGTTCCCTTTGCCACAAAATCAGAAAAGCTTCAGTGCCTTTTACAGAGATCCTCTTGCTTGACAGCTGTATGAATGAAATCAGAATCTGTCCAGATCTTATTTATTTTTACTTAAACCTTCAAACAAATGTTGTGATGTTCCTGCTGTATTGTAAGAATCAGTAAAATTATGCTCTGTTTTTCCAGGTTCTTGCGGGAATGAATGTTTATTCTGCCGAATTTGAAAGGATAAAGGAAGAATTCAATGTCCGGGGATATCCTACAATCTGCTATTTTGAGTCAGTTATGTTTTGCTACTACTTTAGAGATCATACACTCTTCTATAATTGCATGTTTTTATCTTCCAGGGCAAGGACTGAACCTTGTTTTGTTGCTTTAACAGGAAAGGAAAGTTCCTGTTCAACTTCGAGAACTTTGGTGCTACTGCAACAGATATAGCAGAGTGGCTGAAAAAGTAAGGCATTGAATTTCATGCACTCCACCTTTTATGTACTCTTCATTATTTACAGAATGTAATGGTTTAGGAACAGACATCTGTCCCTCGTTCCCTCCGCCCAGAAGAGCAAATAAAACTACCCCACTGAGATCAGCTAAACTCATACAGAGAGATTGCCTAATGTTTGTTTTTTAGCGTGCATGCCTTTCATTTCACAATTGCATTTTGTCTATAACAGGAGACTGACGGTGGACCAAAATAAATGCAGATGCACAGATCTCAGCTTCATTAAAAATGCCAATGATCTTGGGTGCCTGAACTTAATACTTGCAAAGTGTTTGACTTCTGTTGTTTTATTAAAAATGTATATACCAAGTGCGCAGCTCTTGTTGGTTCTTCAGCCTTTAGCTGAAGCCTTTAAAGTGTTTTGCAGAGACAAACTGAATCAAGACACCTCAGACAGGTAGTCATTTTTACATCTTTGTTTCCTGTCATGAGGTGAAGTATTGAAAGCATCTTGTTCTACCTAAAGATCGCTATTTGCGGTCATAAACATTTGGGGGGGTTGAATGAGCCTGTGGGACTAGCAACTGAGAGACAGAGATAGTCTGGTGATGGAGAAATCCCTTTAGCAGTGAGCCCTGGGCATGATGTCATCTTTGTAACCCTCCCTTGTTTGCTGCAGTCACGGAAACAATACTGAAATGAAGCTAATAAAAGGAAACAAACACATGGGAAGGAACAGACTGTTGCAAACTATTGTAATAATACAGCTTAGCAAAATTGGCTCAGAATAAATGTATCTTACTTTACCAGTGGGACTATGATGGGGATGTCCATATGGTTAGCAGGTAGCCCAGGGTCTTCAGCAGCAGTAGACTGAGTGCTTCAGGATTTGGAACCCACAAATGAAGTGACAGCATCATTCCTGTTTGCATCAGGAGGCATGTGTACTGCCCAGAGGATCAAAGAGGAGGAATTTAGCCAAAGTCTTTAAGCCTCATGTAGTCGATTAAATCTTCTGATGTGAGAGATCAAGATGGCAACTCCAGCAACACTAAGGAGATGATCAGCCCTGGGAGCAAGGATATGCCTTCATCACCTGCACTTTGTTATGCTTCTCAGTTCTGCAAGGATGTGGTTATCTCTTGGCTACCATATGTGAAACATTAGATGTTTGGGGTGTTTTTTTCCCCTGTCTGCCCACATAATATCCAGATAATCCCGGTAATGTGCAGTGCCTTTATATCAGTGCTGTGACAGCAAGTGAACAGAGCTACTGGAGGCAAAGCAGAACAGCTGCAAGCTCTTTCCAATGATAATCTCTGCTAACAAGCCACTGTGGGCTTTGGCTGATATTTCAGCAGTCCAGAGCTAAAGACAGCTGTTTGTCCTCACTTAGTGCATGCTTATTAGTTTCCCAAATGATGATCTGAGCAGTAGCCTTGTGCCTCTGTTTTCTATAATAAGTACAACTTTTAAGGAAACCACATTGAGAAATTATGTGTACTTATATTTTACCAGTAATTGATGCTGCAGTTAAAACCATATATGGGGTAAATCTGCTACATACATAATGTTATATTACTCTGAGGAAGCTACAGTACACGTAGTCAAATGGTATGGCAAGGGATTTAGGAAAGCCAGGGAGTGTAGTTAGAGAGCTACAGGGTGTATAGGCTGTGTTTCAGAATAGTGTAATATTAAAATCATATGAGGAGGTCACACTGATGCAAGATATTGCTCTGGAGCAGGGGCAGGGCGGGGCCATGGCAAGGACAGCCAGTGCATTTTTGTACTCTGCATGCACGTGCTGTCATCATGGATTCTCCAAAGCAAATCCAGCAGACATTGAGCCATATGAAATGGCCTATTTATTGTGGACACTAGGTACACTGCAGAAAAGCAGCTCTTTTCCCTCTCCCCCTTCTTGGTTTTTTTCTCTCTAAATGTTACTGGCAAAGTGCTGAAAGTACTTGATCTTATGCTGATTTTTGGGGGAGGAGGTGATATGACGAAGGTTGGAACTATTTAAATTATTGAAAGGATGTTGTCCATGCTTTTTCCTCTCAGGACAAGAACTAATAGTTTGGAGGGCTCTAACACCTTTTTTTTTTTACCTACTTATTGAAGGTTCTTCTTTCTTGTGCTGAAGTGTGCTAATGCATCAGTCTTACAGACGCTTAACCTCTCTCATCTTTCTAATAGGCGCTGGCTACTGTTATGTAGTTTCAGATGTTTTCATGAGATGAGGTGCTATCTTGTACATATCACTATTCTTTTTGTTAAATCTGATACACAGCTGTATCAGCCCAAATGGTAGGTAAGACAGACAACTTCTTGCTGCCTTCAAGAGCTGCTTAGTTTGTCTTACTGTTTTTATAGATTCCTCTCAGGCCCTTCTTTAGCATCAGCTACTCTGTTAAATCAAGAATTTGTTCTGTGCTTTTAATTGAATTAGCTTTTGGTAACTCTTCCGGACTTCTGTAATCCTAATCAGGTGTTGGATGTGCCTTGTGTCAGTTTTAAATAACATTTTAGATTTTGCTTGTTGCTTCCTCCAGGCCTTGAGGTGTTTCTTACCCACTCCAGTGTAGGCTTATTAGCATGTGCAGCATTTTAAATTGGGCCATTTGAATAAACATCCCGTGCCCTGCTTTTCTAATTCCTGACTGAAATAGGTCATGCCAGGCTGTGCTAAACACCACGTTCTCCCAGTGCTTTGTAGACACTGTGTCCATGTTCTTCATGCTCTGCCTAGTCAGCCCAGCGCCCAAATCTGTTAAGTGTTGTGATGTTTTCTGGAAAGCCTTCACTCTCCCAGGATACCTGGAGATTATTGGTCTCTTACAGGCTTGGCAACAAGCAAACTGATTATCTGCTAAGCTTTTAGAGAGTAAACTCCTGCAGACGGGGACCCGCCTCTTTGTCTCTCTCCTCTGCTTGGTCAGGTGCAGCTCCAGTCTTTGCTTTGATGTTTGCTTCTCACTATATTTATCATATAAGCAGCAGTAGAGGTGTGCATCACAGTTTTGAATGGATTGCTTAATATCCTTGGATCATACCCGTTGCTTACATCAACAGAATTTGCTGTCTGAATCTGTGTATCTCTCCACTGCTTTTTTTATCAAACTAGACTTTCAGCCTAGAAATGAGCAGGGCAGGATAAATGAGTTATCATCTGTTTGCCATTCCTTGTTCCAGGCAGATAACACAATAATACATTTTAATCAAAAAGAGTAAATCTGTTTTCACCAGAGGTGGGGTCAAATCCAGACCTGTACTTTGCCAGAGAATTTGGGGAATTTGAGGGGTATTTGGAACTCATTACTGCAACTGGCAATGATAAAATAGCTTCAAAGTCTGGCTCCCAATGTTGGTGTGTTTGGGTATCCTTTCTGTGAACATTGCTTTATTAAATAAAATGTCAGTTAGCATAGTTTAGTTCACAGCTGCCAAATTATCTTTTTCTTGTACATTAATAAAAGCCAAAACCAATTGTTCAGTGGGATGGTGAGCACTGAACTGGTCCAAAGGAACTTAGGTTCAGGTTCCAGACTTGCCACTGTGTCTTTGAGTAGTCTCTATGGCTCTGATCCATCAAAGACAGTTAAACTCATGTGCAATCATACTGAAGTTGGTAGAACATAACACCTTTTATGTTAAGTGTGCAATTGAGTAGGTTTGCTGAGTTAGGCCTACAAACCCACTGAGAGGGAGGACAGAGCGATGCTTCTCTGGGCCACAAGAGCTGTTCAGGGTAAAACCATATATTCCTGGGGAAATGGTGTGTGTAGCTGGCTCATGGTCCCAGCACTGCACCTCCTTCCTTCTCTCTCGGCTCTAATCATGCTGTCAGTATCCAAGGTGATGGGTTAAATTGACTGTTTCTGCTCACTGCTCTTTTCTTTCGTTTGCAATGACTTCTGTGAACTACAAAGTACGAATGCTGTGAGAAAGGGAGCATCCTGCTGAGAAGGGTGAAAGAGTGATAAAAAATGCATCTGATTTCTATAATGTAATAACTAAGCAGTCTGGTTATCTCCTGTCTCCATCCCCTTCCATTGCTGATCTGTCCTCATGAGCTTCTTGTGGGTTTTTTTATTCCTCCTTCAGTTTTATCTGCATTTCGGTGCTTGGGATTTCTGGGTGGGTCCAATTATGGAAGCTGTTCAGTAGGGTTGGTGTGTCACACATGTGTGAATATCTGCACAAAGTGGTTCCTTACAGTCTGACCTGCCAAAATGACTGCTTAGCACCAGAAAGCTGCTTTTAAGCTCTGTCTGTTTGTCTTGTAGCCCACAGGCACCTCAGCCACAGCCTCCAGAGACTCCCTGGGCAGATGAAGAAAATGTAGTTTATCACCTGACCGATGAGGACTTCGACAAGTTTATAAAAGACCATTCATCTGTACTAGTGATGTTCCATGCACCATGTGAGTTTGTTTTCTATTCTGTACTCTGAGCAAATGCTTGCTGACAAAATCAGTGATGATTTTCCTTGGAAGTTTCACAGAACCTTGAACTCAGAGACCACGCTTTTCTTGTTTGTGATGATTGTTAAATACAAAAGGCATGAAATGTTTGTGAAGTTGCTGACTTCACGTTTAGGATGGAGATGTGCTGCTGGGAGAGGGACACTTTGTAGGCTGAGTCAAAACATAATTGAAGAATGTAATGATGCTTAAATAGTTAGAGGACTCATCACTTTACAGCATGATTTCCCATTTTCAGCTTCTCTTCAGTATTGTTTGCTTTCAAAGCACAACTCTGGTTGATTGAACAACTCAACTTGAAAGCCATGAACTCCTGAGTTCTTGTTCTTGGCTGCTGCTGTGTTGTTTTGAGCATTTTCACTCCTCTGCCGCAGTTTTTCTGGCAATGCCAGAAAACTAGATCTAAGTTCAGAAAGTCCCCAGGCATTTTTAAAACTAATGCAGATCTGGTGGTGATACTACTTACTGTTCTGGTGAGAATGTACTGGGCTGATCTTTTTCATTGCTTGAAGTTTTAGCTTAACCAATAAAGTGCAGTGGGTTCCTTTCAGAAAGCTGTTCCAGCCACATTGTCCTGTGTGCTGTTGGGTGGAAGAGTTCATTAACCTCTTTGTTCACCGTGGATGTAACTTGTTTCAGCTACATAACTGGTTCTACGAATTGATTGTGTCTGCGATGGACAGTTCAGGTTGAATCTGCTATGCTGGGTGATACACAGCTTCTGCCTCCCCTTACTGCTGTGCTGGCAGTGGCACTTGGGTGAGATGTTCATTTTCAGGGGCACAGATTTAAAGGTTAGAACTCTGGAGGCAGCCTGTGTGCTCACAGCTGAGGGTCTTGGCACAGAGGCTGAAATCCTGTTTCCCTTTAAGCCAGCAGGAGTTAGCTCCAAAATGCCTTTTTGAAGGTCTGCTCATAAGACTCATTTGAAAAACATACCATAATGAGTTTCCTTTGCCCAATGAAGTGTCTGAGAATTTGATCCTCTGAAGCAGGTGACTGCTGTTTTGTCGCTGTGTTCACTGGATTATTTGTACTAATGAAAGTGGGACCGGAGATTAACGCCTGGTCTGAAAAACAACACACAAGTAGCAGAACTGATGGAGCCTGGTTTGCTCAGGAGTTATCCTTCATTACCCAAATCCTTCCTTCCCTAGATTTCCATGCACCCCGGTGTGCAAGTGACAGCATGGATTGCTGCTCCTCGGGAGCTGTACGCTTGCTGGTTTGGCTGAACAACTGCTGCCAAACAGAAATGTAATTCCTAAATTTCTCTCCTTTCCCTCTCTCTGCGCAGTGGTATGGGATGTGTCCCCTCTCTCTAGCCCTGAATCTCTGTACGATTACAGAAATTTAGTAGTATTTAAAAGCTTTGCCTTTTTTTGAGTTTGTAAATGGGCATGTATTTGGGAGGAGGAAGAAGGGGAAGAAATAGACAGTTGGCCCTGCAAACCTTATTCCTTTAGGAAGCCAGATGAAAAATAGGTTAATGTATACAATTACAGTCAGATTTTATAGTAAATTCAACTTAGTTATAAACCCAAACAGGGTTCTGTTTGGTTTTTAGGGTTTTTTTTAATATTTTATAGAACACAAATAATACAGTTTTAGGAATAATGATACTACATGACCTGTTTTGAAGGAGGGGCACTTCCAGCTAGGTATATTTTGTACTAGGTGGCATTCTGTACCAAGGTACAGCAGTACTTTGGCAAATGCTGTTTTAAAAGTAAATCAAATGCCTAAATTGGGCTTTTGCAGTCTTCTGATAACATTTTCCAGCTGCTCAGAATTGGGATAAAGAATATTCCTAGCGAGAACAACTCAATTTTAAATGTAGCTTGAATGTTTGTGGCATTTTATTTACATTCAGGTGGTAATCGTATTGCCTGTGTGTGGAATCCAGCTTGATCACGTGTAAAAGATCTGTGTTTGTAGGAATCCTCTCTGGGCGTCCTCAGCAGAGTGTGTAAGGCTTGCAAACTAATTAACTATCATAAACAGTTATCTCCATGATTAAAAGCTCTTCTCTTAGCACTTTGTAAATGTGTTAATGGAGTCACCTTATGAATATTAGGAGATAAATTACTCCAGTAAAAGAAGTGGACCAGCAAACATCTTACTTGTTTTAACCTTGGTAGCTCAGGATGAGAGAGTTTTTTCTAAAAATTATGTATTAATAAAAAAAAATGTGGAAACAGATGTGCAAAATAGGCCCATAACACAGGATATACTTCTATGTAACTAAGAATAAGCAAGGGGATTTGAATACTGGCCTGGAATTAGCACGTACTTAAAACCCTGTGTCACCATGCACCATACATGTGACTGGGAGTTTTTCTAGCAGACTGTTGGGGTTTAGCCCCAGCTGCAACTCAGCCCCACACAGCCACTTACTTGCTCCCTTGTGGTGGGATGGGAGAGAGAATTGGAAAAATAAAGGTGACAAAACTCATGGGTTGAGATAAAGAATAAGTAAAAGCCATGCACAGGCAAAACAAAGCAAAGAATTTGTTCACTACTTTGCATTGACTGGCAGGTTTTTGACCATTCCCAGGAAAGCAGAGCTCCATCACACGTAATGGGGACTTGGGAAGAGAAATGCCATCACTCCAAATGTCCTCCCCTTCCTTCTTCTTCCCTCAACTCTGTGTGCTGAGCACGACACCATATGGTCTGGGATATCCCTGTGGTCAGCTGGGGTCAGCTGTTCTGGCTGTGTCCCCTCCAACTCCTTGTGCACCCCCTGCCTCCTCACTGGTGGGGTGGGGTGAGGAGCAGAAGAAGCCTGGACTCTGTAAGTACTGCTCAGCAACAGCTAAAACATCCCTGAATTACCAGAATTACCAACACCATTTCCAGAATAAGTCCAAATCATAGCTCTGTACCAGATACTGTGAAGAAAATGAACTCTATCCCAGCCAAAACCAGCACACGTACACTCAATCTTGTGTTCATGAGAAGCTGTTTCATTAGAGAAGAATTATTTCAGTGATGCTTTAATTGCATATTCAGGTGGCCAGTGCATTAACAGAGTGTAGTATGAAAAGGTGTGCAGGAAATTGGCAGCTTTTTATCCGCACCCTGCCCCTCAAGTGCTGAAGATACAGCTGAACCAAACAGAACCAGGTAAATACCTGTGAACTGCACAATTAGGCACTGTGATGAATGTGGCCAGTTGGGTTTCCATACCTGTGGCTACTAATGGTCATCCCTGAGGACCACGCTATAATTATTTACAATCAGCTGCACTTACTGACCCAATCAAAGGCATCTCAGCATTTTGTGTTTCTGCCTGGCATAACTAAGTTCAGGAGAGCAGCTACGTGTGATTTGAACACATCAGGAAGGTCTGCAGCATGCAACTTTCACCTCTTGAGATCAGAGGCCTCATACATTTTGTGCAATAATGTATCACAACCATTAAACAGAAGCTGGACTGCTTCAGGTCGTTACTGCTGGCCCTGAGATAACGTGGGTGAGCGTGGGTGGGCAGGATGAGTTCATCCTGCTTTCGTTTTGCAGGTCAGTAGGGACACGAAGCAGGATTTTTAACCTTCTGAAACTCCTTCGTAAAGCCCTTAAGAGGATGTTCAATAAATCTGAATATTTAGCATAGGTAAAAAGCGACCCAGACAGTCAGGCTCTGAAGGAGCTCTCCCTCCCCAGCCATCTGTGAGGGGTGTGCAGTGTTGTGCTCCTTACTTAAGCATTTTACTGAAATTTCATAATTTCTGGTGGTGAGCTTAGTGTTATCCTGGATATATCCAGACTGGAGCTGTGCAGGCATCTGAAGTGTTTTTTCATTGTGGTGAAATGAAAACAGAGTTCTCCTGCACTATACAAGAGAACAAAGAAACGTCCCTCTCTCCCTAAGGATTTGGAGTTTCTGCTTGAATTGATCATATTTGGTAACATGAGATAGCAGAGCTACATTAGCAGGCCTATTTCCAAGCCTGTAACAGAGGATTTTTTGCACCAACTAAAGCTATTTCTGTACCATAACATAGCTAAAGGCACCCATGCAGCTTATGATAGGCTTCTGTTAGCAATGAGAGTAAGGGCTCCATGTCTGTATGTGCTTCTCGAATAACTGTGCCTACAGCTGATCAATTTATTTAGATGCCCAAGATGACAGCTGGGTTCTGAATGTCTCTAAATATGGGTTATGCTGCCAGTCAAGTGTTGTTAAATGCTTTAGTGACACGGGGACTCGCTGGGACTTTAAATGCTCCTGAGTCACTTGAGCACAAGAAAAGCACCCTGTTTGTGTTTTCAGTTTCCCCATCAAACTGTTTGCTGAGTCAAATGCAATTTTTAAAATAATTCTGTCCAAAATATTTGTCAGATTAGTGAGTGTTATAGTCTTTCTGACTCTGTTTTGTCAAAGGGAAAAAACCCCACACACTTGCCTTTCTGCATTTTTCTTAGCATTTTTCTCTACCCAACCAAGTCACTGATAAGTCAATTCAAATGCTACTGAATGGTAATTAAAGTCCAGAATTGGAAGTCAATTCAGGAATGGATTCTAAAAGTGTCTGATTTTCATGCACAGGCGTTACTTTCATTATGTTTTGTTAACAGAAGTGACATTGCTGACACTTTAAAATGTACCTGTTCTTGCAGCCTGATGCAGAATAATGTCCTCGTGCCACCTCAAGCTGTAGCCTCCCTGTGTGCCTTCAGCAAGCACAGATCTGAGTAGTCTCTGATGCTGACTGGTAGTTGTAGTCAGTCACCCCTGTTTGCTTGGGGTTGCTTTGCCCCCCTCTCATACCCCATCAGCCAGAGCGAAGTTTGTGGTCCAGTACTGATGCCAGAGGTAACAGAGGAGAAAAAGGTGCTTTGGCTGTACTGTTAGTGTAAGTGTGCATTTGCTTTTTAAAGGATTAAAGTATTAAAATCTTTTTC
The DNA here is from genome assembly GCF_003945725.1 of Corapipo altera. Classification (NCBI taxonomy): domain Eukaryota; kingdom Metazoa; phylum Chordata; class Aves; order Passeriformes; family Pipridae; genus Corapipo; species Corapipo altera. The sequence goes on from NW_020884877.1 coordinate 23,882,942, forward strand.
CTGCAATGTTTTTCCTTGTGTGTGAGCTTAAATTCATGTTAAACCTGTGCTCTTCCCAGGCCTCTTCACAGGGCTTCTTCATAGGCTACATAAGCTGATTGCAGGACTTAAGGTTAGAAAAAATGTCAATATCCTTAGTAGTATATTGGAACCATCATGGTTTTTCCTACCTTGATAAGGAGGGAAGGCAGCCTAATAGACCTTTGCTTGCTTCTTCCCAGTGGAAGGGAGGGCAAAAATAATCTTGAAATTATAAAATGCACCATAGTTTTGACATGTTGTTGAAATGTCTGTGAAATTCCTTTCCTGTCCTCAGATATTTTCACTCCCTTTAAAAATGAACCCCGTAAATTATGCAGTTGGTGCTTTCCAAAGTCAGCTATTCAGCTGTGCAGGTTTTTAATTGCCCAGGGAGTGGTTTTATCAATTTGTCTTTGAAAAACAGCTTTTCACACCCTTCAGTCCTTCCCCCCTCCTTCCCTTGCATTAAAACTCAAGGTTTTAAGCCACTTTGTGAACTCTTTATTAAGAATCCCAACCAATTAGCCTAGTACAAGATGAAGGCCTCCAGCTTCTAACTAAGCAGTGGACTTGATCTCTCCCTGCCAGCACACCATCATTGGTTACAGTGGCCTGGTTTTTGTTTCTTACTGCTGCATGTGGTGAGATTAGGATGTGGGAATCCATTGCTTGCTTTAAATATGAAGTAAAGCAAACCCAAAATCTGCACGTGAAATCAAATCTATTTCTTTCAAACCATGTTTTGCAACTATAAATAAATAAGTTTCCTTTTGAGACCCCCACTGGTTCCTTATGAAAGCAAGGTACATTGCAGCAAGCACTAATTGGGATGTATGTTGGCAGCATCAACTGAAAGGCCACGAGTTGAAAAGGCTGAAGAATAATCTACTCTACAGCCTGAAAAAAATAGCGTTTCTAGCACAGGTCAGCAGCAGCCTAACATTGCCAGCCTTTGATAAAGAAAAAAAATGAAATTATTTGTAAATAAATACAGCTTTTCCGTACTAATTCATTATTCAATCAAAGGGGTTTTTTAATATCATCCAGTGCCATTGCACCAGTAGAGGTTAAAGGCTTGTGGGTTATCCAAATGTCAAGCAGCACTTGAATGTAAATGGATGGAAATATCCTTTAATTTTTATTTGTCCCTGTCGTATATGACATCTGTGATTTTTAAAATAAAACGTTGACTGTGCTCAGTGACTACACAGAGAGCTTTTGGCACCTGCCTTCAGATGTAAAGCCTCTGGGATAAAGAGAAATGGGAGGTAGCTGGGAAGCTGTTCTTGTTAGACCTGTGCAGATCTGGATTACTGGGAGTTTGTAGTGTGTAAGGCAGGTTATGTATTTGGAATCTTGTCAGATGCCATATCCTTGTGATGCAGCTGTGTATTCTACTCCATGGGATGATACTCAGGGAGACATTTATGTGTCAAGGTGCTCAATCCTGTTCCCACTAGACCCTGTGAAAATGTTCTCCTTGCTTCAGAGTAATTACAGAAAGCTTTGAACAAGGCAGGCTTTCTGGACTGTGATGTAGGTCATAGGCAGCATCTGTCTCTGGTGGGTTTCTTGGTGAAGCAGTGCAGATGTGAGGATGGGCTATTGCAGTGCCCTGATCACTGAAAAAACAGAATAGTTGTGTAAGGGCACTCGGATGATGAGTGTTACTGTTTAAGAGTCTGGACAGATCTATGAAGAGAAGAGATCTGCTTCAGTTTCATAATCGTGCTTCCTGACTCTCTACATCCCATAGGTTCCTAATTTTAATGTTGCCTTAGTGTATTTTTAGTGGGATGTATAATAAAATGTTTCCCCGTGCAAGCATAAATTATGCCAACTTTCTGTTCATTGTATGTATGTATGTCTTAGTTGAATGTTACTGTCAGGCTCTTGGAGCAGATATATTCTTCATGTAAACCAGTTAGAATTGGTTAAATTCTTGCCTTCTGAATCTGCTTCCAATAAAGTGAGCGAGTTCTGACTGTTGATTTCAGAGAGAGGAGGTCGGAGACACTGACTAGGTTCTTCAGTATTTAAAAGCATGTAAGTCTACAGTAGGATGTTGCTTGATATTTGAATATCACCAAAAATCTTAGGGACTATAAACAGTTCAGTGCAGTGACCTGCCAGTGCAGTGACCCACCTCATTAAACTAATTACAGGAATGATTTTCAGGGAGATTTAATCACACATTAAAACAGAAGTTCCTGAAAAGGCAGCAAATCAGGAAGATGAAGAACCCAACATGGATTTTTCCTTTAATGACAATCCCATTTATGTTTCTCGAGGATTTAAAAATAAAAATCAATACAGATTTTAGTGGTATTTACTATAAATAGGAATGTGAAGAGTATAAAAACCCTAATAACTAGCTTGTGCAGTAAAACTTGACAGGATACCTAATGAAAGGGGTGAAGCCAGAAATGACTGAGTCCGTTGTCTCTTTTGTGTTGGTCTTTTGATGCTGGAGCACACAGTTCATATGAGATTATTGTCTTTTTGAAGCAGTTTGTGCTCTTTGAGCAGAGTAAGATCATAAAAAAAAGGATGATCCAGTGATAAAAGTGATAGTCTTGGTCTGGAGATGTGAAAGTTTAGTTCTTGTCTTGCTTTGATTTGTACAGTCATGACCCAAGTCACTAAATATTTGTCTCAGTTTCCAATCTGTGAAGTGGAGATAACATTTCACCTTGCGTGGGAGTTTTATCTAGCGAGCCATGCCCAGACTGCAAGCTGCTCCATTATTGCAACAGTTGAGGTATGGAAGGCATGTGAACATTGCAAAGTGAAGGAAGTATTCCCTGGCTTGTGGCAGATGTCCATTTTTTGGGCCCCCAAGTTTAGGAAACCCCATCTGCTACTGGGTAAGCACACAGCTCAGATAAGATTATCAAAGCTTGAGCTGATGACTGGTTACAGCCCATGCCAAGGCTTGAAGGGAGGAGCCTTGGCTTGCTCTGGTTCATTTTCACAGTAGGAAGAGTGGCAAACCTAGGCTTTTGTGGTGTTTTGGGCTGCCCTACCTTTGGGCTGGATCTTGACTTGCCTTGTGGCATGGTGCTGTTCTGGGGACACAGTGTGTACGTTGAATCACTTACTTGGTAGCAGTTGTGGGTATCGAGGGCAGAATGCAGGGTAGTAGGAAAGGAGCTGAGCTGTATATACTTGGGTTTTGCGAAATTTGGTAGATTTGTTCAAATGCATTGCTGTATGCTCACCTCCAGTAGGGAGCAATTAGTTTCTCTATTAAAGAAGACATTTGCAAAGGCTATTCCAAGCAGGAAAAAAATCTTCCTGTGAATGTGTGGCAGGTGGTGTAAAGGGAACATTAGTTTCTTTGGGGATTTGCTGCCTCATTTCTCACACTGGTACTGCTTTCTCTCTCTCCTAACAAGTCCTTACCACCTGAGATGATTACAAAGGAGTAGCTACGGCCAAGGGATAGCTGAGAGGTGACAGCTAAACGGAGAGTCCCCACAATCTCTGGGTATTTTTTATAGATTATTTAGGTGTTCAGAGTGGTCTTTTAGAGGACTTAGGTAATTTTAGCTGTTAAAAGTCTGCATTTGAATGTGTGAATTGGGTCACTGTCCTCCTGCAAGCTTGACCCCAGTGTACATATAAGCCCTTAATGCTCTTGTGGTGAGTTCTGATAGGAATGAAGCATAACTTATTTTTATGGATTTACTTTGCTTGCCTCTAATGATGGGTTAACAGTGGGAATTAGCTTTAAGAATTAACCACTGGGTTTGTTTTTTTTTTCTGAAATAATTTAATTTCCTTGCTTGGATAATCTCAATATACAGTGCAGGGCTCTCATTTGGAAGTTGCCTTACAGTATCTCTGCTACTTGAATCATTACCATTAGAGTTTTCATTGTCAAGTTTATCTTCCTAAATACTTTATGGCTTCAATTTTTATTCTGTGGAAGGTAGAGTAGAGAACTTATGTAAAGAATAAATAATGAACAGAGAAATGTACAGTGGAAGATTGCTTGCCTGCCTGTCTACTCCTTGTGCCCTTTCAGATGGTGGGTTGGCAAATGATGCTGTCTTTCTGAGCTACTAATAAATGAATCCATTGCTTTGATACTGAGGCATTGTGCTGATGGAGGAGCTGTGTCTTTTGGGGTCCTGACTGCTTGTGGTTGGCCGACCATCCCAGCATGCTTCTCCTAAGTAGGTGAATAGATCTCAGTTGGTAGGCACTTCTGCTCTGATTTTGGACAAAAAGTGTGCATTCTTCATAGTATCTCTTGATACTTGACTTTTACAGATATCTTCACAGTAATAGCCAGTGTCAGTATTGCTTTTAACGCCAGTGCACCATAAGCTTGAATGCTTTGGGATGTGCTTTTCTTAGGAAGATTTCTTTGCATTGCATCCATTTTGCTGATGTCTTATACAAATTGCATCCTAGGAAGTAATTTGCTTGTTATGCTGTTTTTGTGAGCTGAACATCCAAAGCTATTTCATCTAACCTCTCCTCTCTGCCATTTTCATTGCTAAATCCAAAGCTTAAAGTCTTCCATAGTGGGATAAGAGTGTGAGGAAAAGCAGTGCAACTTCTCTTGCCTCCCCAAGGCAAAATTTTTTTGTTTGCCTGGCAGTGGAGAAGGTATGGGGGTGAGTCTTTTTTGGATGCAGAATAATTCTGGTTTTATTGAGAAGGAAAACTTGTGGTGGTATTTTTCATAAACTCTCAATAAGTTCACCTTAAGGCAACTCTCTTTCACATTTCAATAAGGGAAGATTAATTTTCAACACCTGCTCAGGGCCGTGTTCCTCAAAGCTGGTGTAGGAAGTGTAATTCATATCTCCCAGTGCCAGCTGATGCACCTTCCTTCTCTTCTTTTCCCTCCCAGGAAGGATGATAGGAGGCATCATCGTCTCCCAACACTGATTTCGACCAATTGCACCATGTAGTCTTGACTAAGAGGGTATATACATGCAGTGTAATCTCCAACAGCTGGAAGCTGAAACCACATTAGGAATGAGAATGAGGAACTGTGTGATTTTTTGGGGTTTAGTTTGTTTTACATAAAGATGATGATTAGCTTAAAGATTGTTCCTGGATGCATGCTGGACTCTGTGCTGTGCAGATGGAGGTATATTTTGTCAAAGACTGCTTTCAGGAGCCTGGCACAGCCAGGGCTCCCTGTGAGCTTAGAAGCAGAGAGCACACACTCTGAGGGTGACATGGAGCAGAAATATCTCTCCCTGCTTGGCTCTCAGGAATCCCTGGGAGGCAGCAGCCTGTGGCTGAGGTTAGCCTTGGAGCATATTCACCCTTTTGTCTGAGCCCTTTACATCAGAAGAAGATATGCTTCAGTGTGACGAGAAATGAAGGCAGAAGCATGTGTTATGCAGTTCATCAGAGCTGTCGTCTTGTAAATCCCATGGGGGCAGCCTGCAGAACCTGCCCCATGTTTGTTCCCTCTGTGGTGAGCCTTCCCCTCCCAAGGTCTGTTGCTGGCTGAAGGTGGCCCTTCTGCCAGAGCTGTGAACACAGCATGGATGCAGACAGGGTTCCTGGAGGATACATTTAGTTAAGCTCTCTTCTCAGTTTGATCTGATTTAGGTAATGCAGTGATCCAACTGTCTTTCTTAAAAATAAAATAGTTTTAACTCATACTGTTGCTGTCTAAAGCTGTTATGACCCTTCTGCTGAGCACTTTCAGTGATGCTGGGAGTGAAACAGTGATGCCAGTATAGAAAATATGAGATGGTGTCTGGGGTGGGGCCACTACCACCTCAGTAAGTCGGAGGGATAGAAGAAGGGATGACCAGTTTGTAATCATTTTGTGCCCCAACTTCACACTGAAGAGCTGCTGGAAACAGGCAGAGACTTTTCTTCTGTGTGCCCATGCTGGGATTGGATTTGCACAGCTCATTGCATGCACAGATTGAATGCACTATGAGGCTGTGGCAATGCCAGTGAGATGGTGATAATGATGTGGACGAAACATTGCACTGCTCTCCTGTCTCTGGGATGAACTGAGCAGCCCACGCAGCCGAGGCGTTAGGTTGCGACTGCATCAATGTAGCATGACTGCAATAATCCGAACTGCTTAAGTGTTTTCCTTCTAATTCTGTATTTCTAGTTCCCCAGAGTCTTTCCCAGGCTGACCTTTCACAGGCTTTGTCTTTCGTAAAGCCATAAAGCTGTTTGCTTGTCACTGATCCCTAAGCAGTGTAATGCCTGGTCAAATCAAACCTGCCTTTAAAAGTACAGTGGTGAGGTGGGGGAGTCTGAATTTGTGCACGTATGCCGACACTTCTAGCTGTTGAAAATTTGAATTCAATATCACGTTAAAGATGTTGAAGATGCTCCTCTTAATCTTATAAGAAAGCATCAAGTCTTGAAACATTGTTGTCTTTAAGTATCTGGAATTATACCTGGGTGGGAGGTGCTGCTGGTGAGGAGGAGATGAATAGTTTGGTGGGAGTAAGTACCCAGAGGGAAAAGGATGCACAAAATTCTTTCAGCTCCTGATCCTTCACGAGGTGATTTGTTTTAATTGTAAAATTTTTTTTAAAGCAGAAACGTGGAGATCTGGGCATGGCCTGGTGGCTCTGACCATTATGAGTATTAAGTGAACGTGCAACCAACACGGTTACAAATTCATACCTGTGATTGCGGGGAGAAACAGCTGGTTTTGTCATCTTCCCTCCCTGCCAAATTTGGGGATGATTTTCCATCAGATGTCTGCAATGCAGATGGCTAAATTATGCAAGGGAATCTGCAGCTGTTGCAGTTTATGCTCTTCTATACCAGTGAAGGAACTGTAAGCTGCCTCATTGCAAACCTGAGAACTACTCTTTTACATGATGCATAAGAAGTCTTTGCATGTTAAAGGCTTCCATAGCAGAAGAAAACATATTTGTATTCTTGCATGGGTGATAAGAAGGCTGGGATTTGTGTGTATCCTTGCCCTGGCTGCAAGGATTGTGTTTCCCGCCCCTCCATGTACATACTCTTGTTTTTGTATGTACAGGTGTATGTTCAAAGTTAACAATGGGACACACATAAGAACAGGCTGCTCTACTGTGTTGCGAGATCACTGCTCCTCTGGGATTAAGAATGGAGATACCAAAGATGTTATCCCCAGGTATTAAATGTTTAGAGAGCAAAGGCATATCTGAACTTTTTGAGATCTTTTTTTCTTTCTTGAAGTTGTCTGTAAATCTTCTGTGAGTGTAGTCTGAACTGCTAGTGGCCTATTTGCTGAAAGCAGGACATGCTTTGTGCTTCAAATTTGTTTTCTCATCAGGCTAATAGAGGTATTTTTGGTATGCAGCTATAGATGGATGTAGAGCTGGCATGATACAATAAATAGCTGGTACATGATAACAGTATTCAGGTTCTTCAAAATCTTTATTTGCAATTTATTTTACCTCTAGGGTTCTTCATGTCAGAAATTGCTTCTTCACAACTGCCTGGATGTTATCTTTTATCTCTTGCTTGTCACGCATACTTCAGATCCTCAGACAATGTTGTCTTGAAATGAGAGGACATGACCAAAAGCGTGGTGTTTGTTTATATAGTCCTAAAATGACAGAAAAACAGAGATTTATATCCTTGGGACAGCACTCTGACAGCATATTCAGGAGCTTAGCTAGAGCTACTTGACTGGTTTTCCGGTTGTCTTCTGCAGGCAAAACTTGGTTTTAGCAGTAGAAATACTTGCATTAGTTCACTTCTGAAAACGTTTAGAGCAACTGTGTGTTGTGAGTTTTTGCCAAGGTGCCAAACAGGCTGCTGTAAGCAAATATAGATATTTCCACAGAAGAAGAGTTGCTTGGTGCATTTGTTAGCTTTTCCTATGTCCATTTGCTCCTCACCCTTTCACTTTAGCATTGCTCTCTCCACACATGGCTTTTGCCTCTGCACTTGCATGTGGTCACACTGGGCAAAGGACAAAGGGCTGAGTGAGTGTTGTCCTATGGCCTATGGTGGGATTCGGGAGGGAAGGGACTTGTCTGCCACATCTGTCCCCAGGGTGATGTGGGGACCTTTGATTGCCCTTGTCTGAGGGTGCGGCTGAGCTAGGCTGTGTGACAGTGACTACACCGAAGGAAGAAGCTGCTTATCTGCGCAGTGCAAATGAGAAGATTGATTATAAATAAACTAGGATAGCAGAATTCTCTCTTCATTTAGACATCTGTTTTAGAAATGGTTACCCAGGGTGCATACCAGATGCCCTAGCACTGATTGTTGTAAGCTTTGACTTCTTTTTCCTGTCATTACTTAACACTTCTTTACGCTTAATCCATGGGCTCTTTCCTGTTGGAGCCTTGGGCCTTGCAGCCTGAGGTCCTTTTGTGCAAGAGGAGTAGGATGGTACGTGGAGAGGTCAGAGGAATTGTCCGGAACTGTTCAGTAGAGCTAGGCACTAAATCCTGACTGGTTTTGGGCTGCTGTATGGAGAGTAAGTCTGACTTGCACCTCCAGGGCAGCTACTTGTCTTCTGAGAGAAAAGACCGAGGCTGTGGGAGTCCCCTTGGATAAACACCTACAAGTCCCTTGGGTGTTCCCACTAGCCATGACCCCCAGAAGTTCAGAGAATGTCAGTGCTTGGAGTAGGCTCAGGGCATCCTTGGGTTGACTGTTGACTGCAACTTTTCTCTTCTCACCTGGGATTGAACGAGTTGCTTCCCTTGCTCAGTCTTTTAGTTTTAATGTCAGTATACACTTAACAGGACCATGCATCTGCTAAAAGCACATCTATCACGGGTGCCCACTGCAGACCTATGGGCTTCCTTCCCTGTCCCAACAGCACACAGGAGCATCTGGGCTGAGGGCCTGGAGGGTTGTTGTTATTTTCCCATTCATTTTATGAACAGTAAATGCCTAAAACTAGAAGAGCTTAGCACAGAGGGATGCAGTTGCTGCTGAGCAACCTAATGTAGTAATCAAAGTTGAGGCAGTGACCTTGGAATTCATTTAAATAACTTCTTCATCGGCCTCGAAAATTTAATGACAATCCTCACAGGATTATTCAAAGATAGGATAAATAATCATAAAAGAGATTAATCGATTTCCAGGTTGAAGGTTTGACTTCTGATTTGTATCTCTCCCTTTCTGCAATGGTAGATGGAAGCAGGCTGCACCACACAATAGCAAAATTCTCATAAAGATGGCCAGGGAAGCACTGTTTGTTGTCGGAGAAGCTCTTAAGATTTGTTGTCCCTCTTTCAGGTTCAGTTTAATGTGGTGCCTGTTTTTCCAGGCTGATATATCATGCTGTCCTCTGTCAGGGGTAGAACAAGCATTACACAATAAAGATTTGAAGACTTCAGTTTTCATTTAAGTGCCTTTTTAAAGACCTGATGCTGCTTCCCCTTTATTTTAAGCATGAGTGAGTTAGTTTTGTGGCAGTCAGTAGCGCTGTGTCTGTGTGATGTTCACGAAAGAACACAGAACAGTGACATTTCATGGTCTGGGTCTCTTTATCCAAAATATTACTTACATGAATTGCGGATGCTTTGGATATTTTTTTTTTATTTCCTAGGCAAAGTACACCTGGGTTGTTGTTTTGGTTTTTTTCTTCTCTGCAGAGCTTTGTGAAAAACTCTGGTTGTTTAATGCCTTTGGTTGATCAGATCTAATTAATGGTTGTGGAATATAGTGTAGATTGTGTGGATACCATAGCTAGAGCACAGTATGAACCTGGCTGAAATATACACTGTGTAAAGCCCACCAAGGTGAAGTTAGCCCTGCAGAAAAGTATTGTTTGTACAAATTTGAACAAGCTAAATTCAGAGAGGTTCCCCGGTATCTGAGCTGGCACTCGAGATGCCCTTTGTTTAGAAGTGAGGAAGAGCACAAAATAAATAAAGTTCCCTGATCCTAAAAAGAGAAATAAATCAACTTGGGCAGGTGTCAGAGAGATCTGTCAGCCCCTTCCACAAAGCCATATGCCTGCAAGTTTTCTGTGGGTGGCAAATAAATCATTTTGCCAGCCTCTTTTGTGCTCTTAACCAAGACAAGCAGTGCTGAGACAGTAATTTTTCCTCAGCCTTTTCCAGTTTCTTCCTGAATTCACCTCTGAAGCTGTTGCATCAGATTCCCATTGTGGTGGCACATGATCACATCACTGTATAAAACTAAAGCAAAGCTTTCTCCTCCAGCTGAGATCCCCTTTCTCTGCTGCTCCTACCACAGTACTGTATTTTGCATAAAAGAATGATGTGGGGCTCTTTAATGCTGTGGACACTGTGCAAATGACCAAGCAGTATGGACTGTAGGTGGTGTTTGAACTGGAGTTTGGTCTGCGATCAAGTGCTTGGGTATTCGCTGTAATTCTCAGGTGGGATTTGCAGTTTTTATTAAAATGTACACCCTGTTCTATAAACACGCCCTGAAAGTGTTTCATGGTGTGGTGTTTGGTGCTCTGCCGAGGTCCCTGTTTGCTCTGGTGAGGTTACACCTGGATGTCCTATCACTTTGCGGCTCTTTAACTTGTGCTACATAAAACATGCTTGTCTGGTTGAGTTCAGGCTCAGGTTTGTGTCTGCTGGCTTCAGCAGTCATCCCATTAGAGGGAAACAAAACAGCGCTGAGATTCAGAGTCCTTGGTTTATTTTCTTTTAGACAGTGGTGTAAAAATAGCCCCAGCCGTGTTCCCTGTACACCTCAGAGACGGCTTTTGCTGGAGCCGCATTGAAACGCATTTCTCACCATATCTTCTGATACAACTTTCAAAAGCTCAGCAAAGTCTGGGTTTTCAAGTGCCCGTTCCAACAATAATAGCTAAGGAAAGCAAGCTGGCTGCTGCTGCAAACAAGAGGGAGAAGTGCAGCGAGGCATTGCATTGGGATTACAGTGCACTGGGCAGGCGAGTGCGGTGTCAGGGCCGTGCCAGGCGCCTTGTTACAGCTCACTGCATCTCTGTCTGCTGGAGGAGCCGGCCCTCGCCCTGCCTGGGTGTCTGTCTTGCCCACTCGGTCCGTGTGCAGTGTCCCTGCAGGGGCTGTGGTGGTGCTGGTCCCTTGGCCCCTGGGGGTGAGGAAGGGGCTGCCACCAAGGCCCAGCATTGCGCTGGAGGTGCTGAAGCGCAGCGTCACAGCTCGGCAGGAACTCCACCTGGTCCTGAAAGTTCAGCTTGCCTGGAAGCAACTGCACCAGCTGAAAGCAGTTTAATTTACACCCAAATAATTTATTTTAAGTCTGCTTTTCTCGGCCATGCATTCATTTTACTTTATTGTGATGTCAGCACTTAGCAGTGAAGTAATGGCAGATCTCTGGAGAACTTCGCACAAGCGAGAAAGCACCATTATCTCGGTTTTACAGCCCCGGCTTATGTTGGGAACATATGTGGTGGTGTAATTACACTGATGTGATTAAATCAGTGCAAGTCCTTGCTAAAGGGACATGCTGCACCACTGTAAAATGGGGCTTATTATCAGTGCAGTTAAATTCAAATTACATTGCTCTGTTAAGCTGTGCTAGTGTAAGCCTCTGCTGAAAGTCACAAAGTCACGTGAGGAGCTGTGTTGTTTCTTTTTAAAGCAGATAAAGATTTGGAAACTGAAATGGGTGAGGTTGTGCCTTGCCCAAGAGCATGCCAGAAGCAATGGGCTTGACAAATTTCTGTAAGGAGAGAGGTGTGGGTGTGAAATTAGGGCATTTATTGTTATTTTTAATTGATTAAATTCTTTGTTTAAACTATTGTGGCCATTTTGGAAAAGATCCTAAATCATACTAAGGCTTTACAAATAAAGGAAGTAAAATGCATACAGAATTTTAGTAAATCTCTACCGCATGGTTTTGGATTTTGATAATGGCTAGATGGGTCAGTGAATAACCATGGCATATACAACTTAATTGGATTTTTTTTTTTTTGGCAGGGTGTGGACACTGTAAGAAAATGAAGCCAGAATATGAGAAGGCTGCAGAGTTTCTTCATGTAGCCAGTGACGTAAGCTAATTTCCTTTATTATATCCTTCAAATAATCAGTAATAAATAACTGGAGTAATAAAAGTTACTTTTCTCCCTACAATAAATTCAGCTGTTCTCATCCTCCCACAGGACCTTTCAAAATGTGCTTCCAAAGTACAGTCTCATCGCTAATGCATGAACCTTGCCAAAGTCTGAGAAAGAACATTCTGTCTTGAACGAAAACAAAATCGAAAAATGTTTATGTATTGTTCTGTAGGCCTTACACATAATATGATCAAATCCAAAAATGGATTTTTTCCCCCTTACTTAAAGGCATTGAATGTGAAGAAACATAGGCTTTTATTTATGAATTAGATTTGGAAAAAAACAAAAGGGGTTGATCCCTCTTTCAAATACCTTGTTTTTTTGGTTGCATCACTCCATTAGTTTCATTTTAAGTGTTCCATCAGCTTGGTTGGAGAAGAGAGATCCAATAGTACAAGTATTAGTGTTATTGATTCAGTCTCATGCTGTGTATGCCATGCAAGAGGAGAAATACAATTAGTCTCCCACATTTAAGCATCTTCAGTGGAGACATCCAGAGTCCCTTTGTAGTTGTCAGAGAAGGAGGAGATGAGAAAAGCGAAGATCCGATGAATCACGCTATACAAGTGCCTGCTCTCCTTTGACTCTAAAGGTGGTCCTTGCAAAGATGCCCACAAGTTAGAAAAACGTGGATTTGCCTTGAAGAAAACTTGTCTTTAACAGTGCTTGTTTCTTCTCGGTGAAATTTGGAATTGTGGGAGGAAATGCCATTCCTGGGAACAGCCCTTAAGCATTATAAAGTGAATTGTATGCAGAGAATCCTGTCAGAAATGGTAGTAGTCCATAAGATGTCCCTTTCTAGTTTTGCATCAGTCCTCTGTGTCTTTCTGCCAGTCTATGCTGAGTCCCTGAGATAGCAAAGGCACCTAAATCATGAGTGATTGCCCCCATGCCCACTGTGTCCTGCCAGAGGGGGTGTGTATGTGGCTGGGATTTACAGTGAGTGATCTCTGTTTTAGAGCCCAGGTGTCCTTGCAGCAGTTGATGCTACGGTCAACAAGGCGCTGGCAGAAAGATTCCACATCTCAGGGTTTCCTACTTTGAAGTATTTTAAGGATGGAGAGGAGAAATATACTCTGCCACACCTCAGAACAAAGAAGAAGATTATTGACTGGCTGCAAAAGTAAGTTTTGAGGCTTTTGAGATGGTATTCGGGTTCCTGTTTAGTGACTGCTGCAGTATTCAGACACATAAAAACATGTATGCTAATTATGGTCTCCAATAAAATACATCCTTTATTTGCTGTGGGTTTTTTCATAGTTGTCCCAGTATTTCTTTCCCAAAATATTTTTCAAATATACCTGAAACCTCTCACAAGAGGGGGAATAGCAATGGCTCTGAAAAATAAATAGAACATTTGTTGTTCCCTCTTTATAAAAAGCAGCAGATTTCACTGTTAGTAACTGAATTTCTACAGTTGTACTTTTATCTTTCCAGCATTTCAGGGCCAATGCCTAGAATTCCATCTATGTAGGGCTGAAGGAAAGCCAGTGAGACCAACAAAACCAGACCTTTGACTGCACTAACCAACTTTTCTTGGGTGGTGTGCTGAAGTGTGCAGAATTAAGTTTGATATGAAAATGATGACAATAGTTTCATTTCAAAATAAATTGTAGGTACAATTCTCACTTAAAGTATGCATTATATATGCATATATGTAAAAGTATGCATATATATATATATATATATATATATATATAAAATATGCATTTTCTTTAGGTACTGTAAGCCTAATGTATTTTCTGCATTATTCAAGGGGAAAAAAACCTGCCAGAGTTTTGTGAAGTTTTTTAATCATTTAACTGTTAATACAGTTGGCATGAGGAATATGATATTAACTTTTCCCCTCTTATTTGGTGGGGAGTGGATTGTGTGAAGATTTTTGGTTTGGCTTTTTATGTTACATCTCTGACTGCTTCAAATCACGTAATAGATATAGTCTGACAGCATCTTTGTAGCATGTTGAGAAGCTTTATCTGTATGTTACATTTAGACATAGTAGTCCCTTGGCCTCCCTGCACACACAGGCTCCAGGCTGCTGTATCCATTTTAGATGTTGTCACTGTCCTTGTTTCACCAGTTTGCTCGAGTGTTTTGAGCGCTATGTAATTTGTATTGAGTTAAACAGTCAGGTTGATGCTGCCTGCACATACTGGCAGGTGAATAAGCAACAAGGAAGAGGGAAGGGGTGTTGATCACTTCTGGATCCTGCTGTTCCTCTGGAATACTTTTGCTCGCAGCCTCAGGTAGTCAGCAGTACAGGCAAAGCCCAGACAACTTATCTCCTACTGTTGCTCCTGGATGTTCTCCCAGCTAGAGATGCAATAGAATAACATCCTTGTTTTCTGACCAAGGATAGAATTGTCACAGCTGCACTGAAGCTGGTGGAGATAGGGATGCATCTGGGGTGTAGGCTGGAGATAAAAGTGCTTGTTCCCCTGTCCCAGTGGGTGGTCTGGTTGCAGTCATGGAGGTTTTGGCTCTGGTTCCTCTCTGGTGACTGTGCTCCCACACTTATAAGCTAGGTAGCTTATTTCAGGTCAGCATGGAAAAGTTTGTGTGATAATAAGTCACCCTTCTGTAACTGTAATCAGTGGTAGCTCACACCGACTGTTCATGTGAAAATTCAGACCACCTGTCCTAATTCTTTAACAACTGGAAAATCAGTATTGATGGAAATAGGATGGATGTCCACCAAATGACCTTGAGTAGGACTTTAAAAATTGAGGTTTTTTCCACTTGGTTTTTATGTATCTGATATAACTTAAAATGGTGTCGTTCAAAGTGACAGGAAAGTCTGAAAAGCTAATTTATTACCAAGGCGACATATGAAGGTCTTTATACCGTGGCACCATTCTGATGATTTTATATAAGTAATCACTATTTAAGATACAGCAGGAGTGAATTTAATGAGTCTCAGAGAAGTCTGTGAGCTGGTGAATAGCAGAAGTTTTGTTAGAGGCGCTCTAGGTGTGCAGGATTGCTCTGATCTAGCCAGTATGTGCAGTCATAATTGAAACCTGACATTCTCTTTATCAAGGTAAAATATTCCAGTTCAGTCACCCTCAGTCTTCCAAGTGGAACGATGCTGATTATTGCATCCTGGCCTTAATATCATATGTATTCAAGAGAAGGTCATGAAATTCTTTGTAGAAGTTTGCATGATAGCGATAAAGAGTACAAAAAGGATGTTTGAATGGAAGATGCTGTTCTATATCGGTTGCCTTTTGATTCCACCTGCTTGCTGTTCTTCTCAATTTATGCCTATGGATGACACAGTGATACAGGAGCAATGTTTTTTCCACCCAGATGTTGGATGCAACGTAGGAAATCTTTATTCTGCATTTCTACTCATATGCCTGAGTACAGTCACTTAAATTATATTTTTATTGAGTTCCAGAAATTAACTTACATCTTTTTTGCTCTTATCTGGTGTTGAAAATACTGAGCATGTTTTTCTACTGCACATACACCCTGAGGGATTTTTGTACCTCAGTTGCCTCATGGTAGTTATGACCAGGACGATGCTGCTCCTTTTCCTGCTTCCAGAAACATTTTCAAACCAATCTGATTGTCTTTCTTTTCTAGTCCTGAAGCACCACCTCCACCTGAGCCTGCATGGGAAGAAAAACAGACTAGTGTTGTCCACCTTGCTGGTGAAGACTTCAGGGAGTCCTTGAAGAAGAAGAAGCACACCCTTGTCATGTTCTATGCACCGTGTGAGTAGAAACCTCTCTGCATGGATGGGTTTTATAAGCCCTACAGTTTATGAAATCCTGAATTAATTCTCTCACTGTCCCCAGACTTTTACGAGTAAAGACCTGATTCTGAATAGAAGTGCACGGGAACATCATTGTATCTTTATAAATAGAAACAAAACAGTTTATAGTGGTTATTTAAAGAGTTATTGAGTTATTGCATTAATGCAGACACCAAAGCAGGCCGCAGTAATACAACAAAACAGATTTATTTTTCTCTGCTGCATTTTATGGTCCATATAACAAAATATGTTCCTTTATAGTAGCACAATAGACATGGAGAGCCTGACTCATTAGTGCAGCACTTCAGTAATGAAATGGATACAGTGGTGTAGGAGAACAAATTTTGATGGAATAAATTTTGTCTGTAGTAAACCTACATTTAAGTCTCCACTGGGATAGCTCCCTTCTCCCAGATTGGTTTGCATGCATCACACACACACTTTCTTTTTGAAACTCATGAGAATATTTCTAGAGAAGTTTTGAAATGGAGGGACCTCTTCTGTTTTCCTGTGCCATCCCAGAGACAGGCAGACTATGCACAGATTCTTAATTTTTGAGGGGTTTATCAAATGGAAAAGATATTCCAGGCATTTATTATTATTAGAATTAACTTGCCTTTATAGCACCATGGCTCAGTCCCCTAGATGCTAAAAAATTTCTTTCCTATGACATGGCCAGCAATTAATGGATAACCATCAGATAAACAGTTACTAACTTGTTCCCATTAAACTGAAGGTATTTTCCATTAAGAGAGAAAAAGGTCCTTAATGTTTAATCAGACAGCCCCTTATTTTGCTTTTCTGTTAGAGAATTAAACATGAATGCTCTGGGGCTCCCATGAAGGGATGTGGGAGAAAGGAGGGGTGCAATTCAGAAGGGAGACTTCTGGAAGGTTGTAAAAGAAAAAGGAAGGGGATGTAATCCCTTCTCAAATCCAGTTCCCACCACCTATTGACTAAAAATTGCCCATGTGCCAGGAATTTCTGATTCCTGGATCTCAGCTGGTTAAGAGGAGCAAGTTGTAATTTTAAAATCAAATGATTGCACACAAAATGTTAAGATTTAGGAGTTCACTGTTTCTTGAGTTCTCTTTACCCGATCAGTGACTTTCTGTGGAAGAGAGATTTATTTCCCTTTTGGTTTTTAGCAGCATCTTTTTAAGGCATTTAAATTCTTGGTCTTTTTTTAAGGCCGTGTTTAAAGCAGAGACACTATGTGCAATGAGTATACAGCTCCCAGGGTTGAAAGCATGAGGCAGCTTGTCTGATGGGCTAATTGTTTGCAGTTTGACTTCTACCCTTACTTCAGAAGGGGTCAGTGAGATCAGCCTGGCCCTGGCTATATGAACAGGCTTGCATGCAAGGCTTGCATGATGTAAAACTATTGGGTCCTTTGAGGCTGCCCTTCAGACACGTTTTTGCACTGGTTTTGACACAGTGCTGCATGAGACCACCTCTATACAGGACAGAAAGGTGTTAACTGGTACCACTTCTGGCCTTCCCCTGACTCCTAGGACTGTCAGGGTTGCTGTTGTGGTGTCAGTATGTGGGTCACGCACAGTTTCTGATTTGTCAGACTTGTTCTCTCTAAATGTGGAAGTGTCTGTGAGCAAAGCAGAAAGCAGATGCATGCAGGGAGGGCAACAAGCCTGCCCTTTGTTGGGTGCAGGGGAAAGTAGCAGATGAATATTTTAAATCTCTGGTATCTGTGAAATAATCATTAATACAATAGAATGGTACAAATTGTTCTGTTTTTTCAGCTTTTCTGCAGTGATAATGTGCCTCCTGCTAAATTTGATAGATTAGCTTTTGTTTACTGTTTTCTCAATCTTGAGACCTCTTGGAGCTTATATTGTCAATTAGTCTTAACTTGCTTCTTTTAGTACTGAAGAAACTGCTAAAATTGCAAGCCCCCATTATCTCAAATAATTTTCTTTTTCTATTCAGATCTTAGGTCAGGGCAGACTCACAGTATGCTACTCCATTCACTTGTGACTCTGTGGCAGTATTTGTTACACTTACACATATGCTGAGATATTTTAAGATTGGGGGGGTGTGTATACATGCATATATAAAATATGTTTATATATAAATATTTATGCTAAGAAATGTATCTCTCATCTGTCATTAGAATTTAAAGTAGAAAGTTGAATATTTTGACCTTTGTCAGGCTTTCAGCTAGAGTGACAAACCTTTAGGCAAAGGCCACAGATATATATCTTAGATGCAAAATAAAATGAGATCTGGCTTTTCTCTGGCAGCTTCCAGTCCAAATTGCTTAATATGTATAGGAGAGCCATCAATCTGCTGCAGTACCGATAACTCTGGACTGAGCTGAGCGGTGCTTTAATGGTACTGAACTGTGCTTCACAGTGATTTAGCTCTGGAAGAGAAGACTGCTATATCCACATGGAAAAGATAGGGAACTCATTATTCCATCAACCTGAATATGGTTGAAGCTTAAAGGTTATTCCTGATGCCTGTGGAATATTTTAAGGACTGAGAATCGGAATCAAAACTCTTGAAATTAATGGGGAAAAAAAATCCACTCCTGTGGACTTGACACCCGCAGAGAGTCCTGCTCTTGATTTCACATTCCCATTACTCTCTGGTGGCACCTGTGTGCCCAGTAATGGCTGATTTGTTGCGGCAGGATTAGTAGGGGTAGGTCCCCAATACTGATTTGGGACAAAAGTGCCAGCTGCAGAAAACCAAATGCTACTTGTGCCAGTAACTGCCTTGGACGTGATCTTCATGTAAATGTCCATTGCGTGGGTCTGTACCATGCCCCCATTGCACACAGGCTGGGGCTGTGGGTTGGCACTTGTTAGAGCTACTCAGGGCTAGCACTTGGAGCAGGCTGCTGGCATCTGTGCTGCACAGCACCTGGCCCAGCAATTCTCTGGACCCCTGTGGGGCTTTTGTGGTCCTAAGATGTAATTGTCATCCCAGTCACGTACCTTTGAGTTCAAAATGCCTAAAAAAGAGGAGGACAATGGTACCATCTGTAAAACTGAAGCATGAAGCCACAGGTGTGTATTACATCCTGGGGAATGCTGTGAGGGATTTGAGGAGTGTTTGAAAGCAGTAGGTTTATTACACCAGCATTTGAGAGGCCTTTGTGGAATATTTGTGTGCCTGTATTCTCTCCATGGATCAGCTCTTAAAGTACTGGATACCGTCAACTACTCCAGGTTTCACTTGGCTTTGTCCAGAAATGGGGGGAGACAACTAGTCTGAGTATGGTTTGATATGCACACATAGCCTGGTACATGGATGATCAGGATTTGGGAAGCTATGGACAATATCAGGAAGTGAGCCAAGTGGACAAGAACAGATCCAACCTAGTTAGACTGCAGGACTGAACCAGTCACAGCCAGAAGTGCATGAGGTGCATGTCTGTGCTCTACATCCAGAGCTTGTTTGAGGACTCACAGCATTAAAGCCTGGAATCCTGAGACAATGAGTTTTCATCGGTGCCTCTTCTGGGATCAGCTCTCTGACTTTTCTTCCTTCTTTCTCTTAACATCCTCACTGTTCATACAGCTTATCTGAAGGTGCTTTATCTGCTTTTTTACTTTCATATGCTCTTTCCACTCCGTTATCCCAGGTAACTGAGATTTGACTTTGTCAGTGCATTAAATTTTAACCTTCTATTATAGCACTGAAAACTGCAAAATAGAAGCAGTTGGTTGTGATTAGTTGTCAGAATCACAAAGGGTAACAAAGTTCCAGTAAATAACATGTCTTCACAGTTGGAGATGTTTTTGCTGCATTACTCAAGCTGAAATTAAGGGACAAAAAGAATGATTGAAGTTACATGAGCATTTTTGAATGAACTGGGGAAATGCAGATAGTTCTTTGTGAGTGTACTGGTTTTTTAACCCAAACTTCTGTGTGGAGAAGCCCTTGGAATCCTACGTGGAATTTCTTGTCAAGGCAATGCCAAGATCCATACCAAATTAATGACCATCCCATTATCTAAATGAAGACTCATGGTTCCCTCTTTCACCTTGTTCATCCCTGGGATTTAATATACCTTTTTGATGTCATACTTTGGTCATGTGACCATCAAGCCTTAGGTAAACGCTCCCTCAAATTTATGCTGGGTCTTTTCAGCTGTTGTAGAAGCAGTTCAGAACCAGGGATGCAGACTCCATAGCTGGGTATCCTCAGTTGCATTAGGCAGAGCTTCACCTGCAGGTCAAGGCAGCCGATCCTTCCCCTCTACTCAGCACTGGTGAGACACAGTTGGATTGCTGTGTCCAGTTCTGGGCTCCCCAGTACAGGAGGAGCACTGACATACTGGAGTAAATCCAAGGAAGGGCCATGATGGTGATTAAGGGTCTGAAGCATCTGACATATGTGAGGAGAAGCTGAGAGAGCTGGAACTATTCAACCTGAAGAAGAGGAGGCTTGGGAGGAGCTTACCAGTGTGCATTAAGTACCTAATGTGGGGGGTAAGAAGAGAGAGCCAGACTCTTCTCTGGAGTGCTCAGGGACAGGACAAGAGGCAATAGGCACAAATTGAAACACAGGAAAGTTTGCTTAAACACTTAACGGAAGTGGTGGGGGTTTTGCTGTGGTGGTGGTTGAACACTGGAATAGATTGACCCAAGAGTCTCCATCCTTGGAGATATTTAAAACCCAACTGGACACAGTGCTGGGCAGTCTGCTGTGATTTGACCTTGTTTTGAGCAGGGGAGTTGGATCTCCAGAAGTGCCTTTCAACCACAGCAATGCTGTATTTTTAGGAATAGTAATACTGGAGTTTGAAATACATTGTCCTAACACCATGGGGACACATTTGTTGATTTTAGTTTGGTTCCCCCCCTCCCCCCTTCTCATCAAGTTCTGATTTTCTCTAAATAAGAAAGGCTTACTAACACCAACTACTAATTCTTGCACAGAAACAGAAGATGTCCACTTGTGAATTATGAGAGGCCAACACATGAAAACACATTCATGTTGGTTTTTGGTTGAGATTGCTGCTTCCAGAGAAACTACAAATAAATCAACTGTGTCAGAAAGGAATTATATATAATAGACCAGTCATTAACAGGTCCATATAATGAGGGGAGGGCATTCTGTTTTGAGATCAGTCACTTGGCACTGAGCAAGTTCATTCAGTGTCTACTTTTGTCAAAACACAAGTTAGTAAGCATTCTTAAAAAATAAAGACTTTCAGCAGCAATGGGAAGTAGTAGGGGGAAAATACTGCCTTGTAATGGTTTGTAAGGGTGGCAGTTGCCAATGTTATTAACTTGCCAAATGGCCTCAGTTTGTGGGACTCAACAGGGTTCACAAGAATGGGTATTTTTAATAAATACTTTGCTGGGATCTGATTTCCGGTTCTGTGTTCAGCAGTGAAACTTTCACTTTACTGGAAATTATTTTCATCAGGTGGAAAAGGTTATTTTCTGGTGAAGCCTGACTCACAGGGGTTACCCAGAGAACACCCGGAAATAAACCATCTTGAGGATGATTTTAATGAGGTATTTTTGTATTGAGCAAGTGGCTGTACTGCTGCGAGGGATGTGCAATTAAAAGATATCAGCCTCCTTGACTGTTCACTTAAACTTTATTGTAGGGTTTTTCTTTCAGGGCTGGAAGAAGTGAATGAAGGTGCCTAATCTGTGTTGCACCTGGTAAAATCCCAGAAGACTTTGAGATGGTGTTTGAGGCATTAAAAGGCTATGTGTTGTTCTAAGCTGTTTGTGGGAGATGGTACATGGGTATTGACAAAGAGAGTCAAGCAGGATTATTTGACATCATTGCTGTCTGATGGGTCATCTCCTGACCATCAGTAAAAAGTAAGAAATCAAATAGGGATTTCTTCAGCAGTAAGAAATCAGATAGGGATCTGACTAAGTCAGTCCTACCCATCCCTGTGTGTTTCATTAGCACTGCATAAAATGTTGAGGGCTAAAGCAAACCTGCATTAATTTTACCTGCAGACATTGTTGAAAATATTAACCATTCTGTATCCTGGTGTGCAGTACACGTCAAGGAATATAGAACAACAAAAAACACTTGGCTGAGAGTCCTTGACAGAGTGGGTCTCACTGTGTGCACAGAGGGTGCACATGGTGTTTTGATTATTAATGCTGACAGCCAGGAGGGCCAGTGTGCTCCTCCAGCCCTGGGACCCAAGCTGTCATCAAAAGCTGTTCTGAAAGAAGCAGTAATATTTCCTTTTCATCCCTCCTGTTTTTTGAAGTAAGCTCAGAGAAAGCTGGTTGCACCATATCTCAGCCTTTGCATAGGCAGTTTTGGTGAGATAATGCTATGTTTTGGCTAAGCTGGACTGCTGTAGCAAAACATGGCAAATTTGACTGGCTGTGAGGCCTCAGCCAGTGGCTGCTGGGCCTGAGATGAGCAGTCTGGGTCCCTGCTGGATCACTCAGCAGACCTGGGTAGCGTAGTTGTGTGTGAAGTGTGCGCAGAGGGGGAGAACATACTGGACAGCTGAGTTAATGAGTCCAGACGTGCAGAGCAAAGCAGCAGCACAGTTGAATTCAGTGTCTCACGATGGCCTCGGATCGGCTCCCACCAAGAGGTTTTCCTGTCACTTGCAAGCACATCTTGTTAAGTTTTCATTAGCAGGCTGTATCAAAGAGCCTGAACAAAATATATGTGTTTGTAAATGAAGCTTAAGCTATCAAAAAATTATTAAAAACATGCTGAACAGAAAGAATCTGTTTCAAGGCAAAAACCCTTGCAGGAAGGATTTTCTGGTTGTTGGTTGAGGCAGAGGCGAGGTCTGGACCCTCTGATAATGAGACTTTAAATCCTGCGTGGGCTGGCACTGCAGAATTTTGATATGTTAGCTCTGCCGCTAACTGCTTCCTCTCCTGCATTAGTGGTGCTCTTGCTACAGGCACACGTTAGTGAGGTGCGTTCCTGTCAGTGTAATGTAGTGCTGATGCCACAGAGCCCCTTAACAGGCTGGGTTTGATAAAGGATGAATTTTATAGAGTGGTCTCTGCAATCAGGCTGGCAGAACTGCTCTTAGCCCTAGCATTTGTGTCGAGGATAATAATTAGTGCTGAGGGAACAATTTAAACTGCTCTCAGAAGTTGAACCACTTCCCCACCCTGTGGGTAGTGGTGATGGAAGTGCTCAGAAGTGGCTGTCGTGGATCTGTAATGTTGAACTAAAATTTGTTGGGGTGATCCAGCTCCTCTTGTTTTGTAACTCTAAAATGTTACAGCTGCGTGATTTGGTGTGCAGAATATTACCTGTATATGAACAGTTCAGGACTGTGAGAAGGGAAGAGGAGGGAAGGGTGTGCTCTTGCCCTGTGAAATTCTCTCCTCACAGACACACAGCTATTGTTGGTGCAATGTCACGTAAAGTCTCTGTGGGTACATGAGGAGACGTTTAACTATGAATATGCCACTCAACTTTATGCACTGTCATGAAACCCATTTCACATAAGAAACATGCTTTTCCTGGTGATGTGTAACATTGTCATAACAGGGGTTGCTTTTGAGACTCTGTTAGTGCAGATGAAATTCCACAGTGCTCTGCCAGCTGTTGCTATCTCTGCAGTGTATCTTCTGTTACCAGTTGTGTCCACTGGCATGTTAGATGGAAAAATTATTTCATTTGCTCTCTAACTGTATTTGCAGTTAACCAAGGCTGACGCTGCTGCTGCCAGCTTCGTTTGAGCTGCATAGGCCAGTGACACAGTAGAAAATGCAGCTCTGCTGGAACAGATACTCAACTTTGTTCTGGGTGTAACTGTTGCTCTTTAACCCTTTCTTTCCACAAGTGACTTGCTATATAGCTTTCTATCTTAAAGGATTGCTTGTTGCCAAATCCTGAGTGCTCTAATATCATTTGTAATTCACTGCAGTCAGTCATATCCTTGCTTTTCATAGTGTATAAAACAGTCCCAGAGTTTTGTGCCGAATTTTTTTCCTCTCGTCACTTTGCAATTTGGCCTGTTCTGATGACTTTGTTGCTGCTGGTGCAATTGCTCATGTCTAAGGCTTTGGTTTGTAAAGATTTGGGTCTGTATCCCTCGTCTCATCTGTATACCTAGTGCTACAAAATAAGAGTTCAGATAGCTTAGAAAAAAACAAAACCCAACAGCAGGCTGTGAAATTGGTAGTAGTTTGCCTGTTGTTAAGAGTAGCAAGACAAGCTATGTTTGACCCCATGCTTAACTGAAAACCTCATAACCTTTTTCAAATCAAAGGACAAATCCCTCTCATTCAATTACTAGTATCTCGTGTCTTGGAAATATTATTAAACTATGGTGTCAGATCATGTCACAAAGTGAACTTTGGGTCCAGATATTCAATTAAAAGGACCTCCAGTTCTCTACTGGTAGAACAAAAGAGAATTAACCTTTCAGTAACATCTCCAAATGCCTTTCTCAAATCTGCCTGTGGATTCAATAACTTCTGTTAGCCACACGAAGTGCATTGGTTTAAGCAGTATACCCATTTTCAGCTCTTATCTATGCAATTACTGTCTGTGGCCTGTCTCTCCTTGATTGACCAACTAATATTCTTGTTTTAATTCTAGTTAATCGCTTGGAACTCTTGAAGTGGAAACAGGTTTTGCTTTACTCTGCGGTCTACGAGCTCCCGGGTTTGCTTTGATAGCTGTGCAATGTGCTGCTTTCACTTGCTTAGAATTGCACTCATTTAAAAACCAATAACGGAGGGTACTATCTACCCCTGTTATTTAGACGGTGATGATTTCAAGCAGAGATGGGGAATTGGAAAGTCATTCTCTGCTCTGCACTTTGCACGCTGAGGGCTCCATCCTGCCACGTGCTGGGCCCTCTGAGGCCCTGGTGGTTTTGTAGCTGAACAAATGGAGTCAGCACCTTGCAGCCCTGCTCCCTGTCAAGCAGGATTGTGAACCCTGAGAGTCACTTAACCTCTTCCTGACTCCATTTAACCTTGAGTGTAATGACAGAGGGGGATAATCACGTCTGTCTCTCTTAGGGGCAATTTGAAGTGTAATTAATTGATATTAGTTAAAGCATTTGAGATCACCCGTTGAGAGGTACTAAAGGAAGCTGGGGGCTGAGGGGGGAGCAGAGCCCTTTCTCATGCTGAGGGTAGAGCACAGACAGCACAAATGCCACTGTCTCACAAATCACTGGGCTTTCAGATCCCTTCTAAGGAGTTGGCCAGGACTTTGTTATGAAAATACTGACAGCTTAAGTTACAGTACTTGATATGAAAACAGTCTACATTAAAATGTGTGCATGTTTAAACAGTCGCTTTGAAAAAAAACCTCATGTAAAATATATGCACACCACTTTGTTACTTTATTTATCAAGATTTTATTATGTACAAGATGCTAAGTGCACACAGAAACAACACGGGTAGGGTCATACATTGTTATGCATAAATGCTGGGCAGAAAGTTCAAGGTTAGTGCTTTCTGAAGTCTGGATGCCTGATCTGCACTGCTGTGGAGCCATTCCGGTTGGGATGCTCAGGTCAGGGTTGGCAGGGGCCGCCATCCTTGCCTGACTGTGGGGCAGTGCTGGCATTCTACTCGGAGATAGTGACATGAGGAAAGCCAAAACATGTCACTTCTGTAGCAGTTTCAGCTCAGCCATGCAAGTCAAGGACAGCTGCCTTCTGATCAGGTAGACAACCACTGTGTGAAAGCATCTCTTTCAGAAAACCATTTCCTTTCGGACTAAAAATCACTGGTGATGGGGAATGTGAATTTCCTGTCTGATTTTGACTGGCTTCAGCAGGCAGCCAGCTCTGGAGACTACTTAGCCTTTGGCACCCAGCTTGAATAGCTTGTTATAATGAAAATTAGAGACTGACTTTTCTCGATTTTTATAATTTCTTAATCTTTGGATTTAAGCTGTTGACACAGTGAGCTTCCTGACACCCTTTGCCATGAAACACGTCTTTCAGTCCTGTTGTTTTTCTTATGGTCTTCTCAGCCCCCTGCAGTTTGAACTCATTCTTGATTTGTGCACCCAGAACTGCAAACAGCACTTTGGAGGTGCCAGGCAGAGAGGCCGTCTCCACACCTACTTAGTATTTTAATTTATATATTCAGTGAAGCTCCTTTTGACAACTCCATCATTTTCTTTCAAAGCTATATTGCTAGCATTGTTTGGATTTCTTTTGGTTCTAATACATTTAAAGCCCCTTATATACTTAAAACATCATTATTACCTCTGCTGACTGTAGATACTGCTTTGATGTCCGTTTGCTTCCTTTATCTATTTTTGTACAAATTGTTAACTTTTGATTTATATTCATTAAAAACAGCTTCACCTTTCTTCTATGTGCTATGCTAATACAGCTTCCACTCTTCTAAGGAAACTGAATTAACCTTGTACTGTTCAGCTGTAGAGAGGTTATATTATATCACTAGGCTTTGTAGTTTCAAATTAAAGAAAGCATGAAGTAACTTAAAGGATGGTTTTTCATATTTAAGCAAGTAGAAACCTGTGGTTTTTTGGAAAGAGAACTTGATTCCTTTAGGCAATTCTGAAAGTCTGATGCAATTTTGTTTTAAATGTAATAAGGTGACTATTGTACGACAGGGTGCATCTGTTTCATGCACTACTTTGGAGACATCTTAAATTTGCCATCTGGTCCTAATACATTTGTACATTGAAGGTTTAAGAATTTTTAGGGTTTTTTTTGACTTGCTATCATCTCTAAACAATTGGTTAAAAAAAAGAAAATACTGTTCAATGAAAAATTCTCCATTTGAATGTAATAAAGATATGTAGGTTATTCATTAGATTGTCCCATTGCTTTGAAATCCTCTATGTCCCTTCTGCACCCCATGGGATCCTGCAATTACGGGAAATGTTTACAATTCAGAGAACAGGATATTGTGTCTGTGGATTTATTGAATTGCTATCGTATCATATCAGTTTTTGTGTCATTCTTGTCTTACCTGACAAATGGGTTCATATTATTTTTTCCTCAGTCTCTTTTTTGTTTTAAAAAAAATAGTTCACAAGGTGATGTGAGCACTTAGCAAGTTTTTCTGTTTCCCCTTGTGATATCTTTGTTTTACATCATGTCACAACTATGTTGTGGCATCATTTTGGAAATCACATCCATCTCAACCCTGCAGTTCTTTATTTCTTCAGAAATGCCTCTTTCTTCCTCAAAGCAGTGTTTCTATGAGGATGAAGCCAGCTTATGTGCTGGGCACTCCAGCACCTTTCTGTGCCCAAACCAGTTCTGGCTTGTTGGGTCTTTCCTCAAAGACAGCCAGAGAAGATGCTGTACCGTGCAGTTGTTCCTGCTATCAGTAAATTCAGTCCATGAAAAATTAGCTGGGCTATATATTTTTCCATCACTTCATCTCCCAAAAGACCCACTAATTTTCCTTTAAATGCCTCTCTAATTAGAGGAGATTTAATCTGACACCTCCCCCCCCTCCCCATGATAATGGGTCTCAATGAAGGCCACTTGTTTGCTTGCTTGATTTTCCTCATCTGCTGTTCATCAGCCATTCCTTTTGAATTTTTACCCACAGAAACCATACTTTTCATATACTGGATCAATCAAAAGCTACTTTGTTTTCAAGGTGAGGAATGTGACAGTACCTGCCATGACTGTACTACAGTGTGCCTTCCCAGCTCATACCAATTTTACAGCATGAATGGTGTAGAAAAACCGTGTAGAAAATACAGGGTTCATGTAAAATGCAAGGGTGGGCCTCCAGAGGGCCAGATTTTGAGCACAGAGGTGAGAATGTCTGGCCAAAGCCGTACTGAAGCTGTATCATTTACTGATTTGGAACAGGGAATGGCCTTAACACATGCTACTGCATGTGCCTTAGATGTCAAGCTCTCTTGTTTTCCTACCAGGTGATGCAACTGTGTTTCTGCATTAGGAAATGGTGTTATCTTGAGATGTGCGGGAGTGATTAGAGGTTTTGAGTGCCAGTACAGGGATCCTGTGAAATGCTGGATGTTCCAGAAGCATGT
Source organism: Corapipo altera (assembly GCF_003945725.1). NCBI lineage: Eukaryota > Metazoa > Chordata > Aves > Passeriformes > Pipridae > Corapipo > Corapipo altera. The sequence goes on from NW_020884877.1 coordinate 23,910,667, forward strand.
TTCCTTCAGATTTCTCAAGTCAGGCTCAGTTCGCATCTACTCTTAACCCTGTTGAGACCAAATTCGAGACTATTGTAAAAACAAAGAAAGAAAGAAAATTGGTAAAGCAAAGCCGTGCATCTACATTAGAAGTCTCTACTCCCAGAAGTGCTGCTTTCAATGCTGCTCAGTTGAAACTTCACTTCTTGTCCCTATGGGGAGCCTATGCGCTTACCACAGCACAGAAATTATTTAACTAAAATGAATTTTCCCACTTGTGTAGTCCATAGTGACTTCCTGTTCTATAAATACTGCTGAGAAGGGTCAGGACCTTTTGGTTCTTGACACATTACCCACACCTTCAGATGCCACCAGTTTAATCTCTTCATTGCAGCCCATCTGAAAAATCCTTTCTAAGGAGGCTGCACACTTCCTATCTTCATGTACTGTGCTCAGTACATTTCCTTTCTTTGCACTTTCAAATCTAGAAGATAGTGTTAACACTTAAAATAAACGTGTGATAGTGGGTGCGAAGAGGGAATGGGGAGAACAAGTTTTCCGTCTGTCAAAATGAAGACATCAACCTCTGCTTTTATTTTTTTTGGCATGCATGCTTTAAATAGAATGACTGGGTTGGGTGACTTCCAAGTGTTTGCTGCATTTGGCAATCCTTCTAAGTTGTAACAGATGAAGTTCTGCTGTTCCATATGATGTGCTCCTTCCCCTTTTTTCAGTGACTCCTTGAAACGCCTTGGGAATTCAGTGTAGCATTCACATCTGTTCCGTGGATGGATGTCCAAGGCTAACAAAATGCCTACTGGACTTGGAGGCAGCTCTGCCAAAAACCATATGGTTGTGTTTTAGTTTTGCAAGCAGAGTGCAGTAAAGAAAGGAGATTGGGCCAAGAGAGGAGTGAGGGGAGGAGGAATGGAGCTTCAAATCTGTAAATGAAGGTAACTCTTTGTGATTAGGTATTGGAGTGAGAAGATGAGAAGATCACAGAGAAGAGTAAATAAAAGGTGTTAGCATAGGTTCCTTTGTCAGTTGCTTTGAATTACACGACTCTCCTCTGTGTAGTGATGTTGGCTGCAGCCTCAAAGGATGTTCGGTTTTGTATACCTTTTCCAAAATGCCATAACAGTCAGACAATGGGATGCTTCCTTTTGGCCTTGCAGGATGTGTCTCTTTGCTGAGAAGCACACTCGGAGCCCTTTTCCATTCACCTGTTGAACACTGTGCAGCAGCACATGCAGTGTTTGACTCCCTGGGATGGAAAGGACACGGAGCAGCTGCTGATGCTCCTCTGAGCAGTCACCAGCTAAGGGCTGCTTGGGCTGTTTCCTTACCAGCCATCCTAGCCCATGTGAAATGGCAGCTTGCATTTTTAATAGCCATTGGACTTTTTTGTTTGAAAGAATATGCTTTTTACTTGTTGAATCATGTTCTAATTTTCTTGAGGAGTGTGACTCATGGAGAGCTCCTACATACTAAACTTTACTAGGGGCTTAGAGGGGGGCTATACTGAATGCCCTGTCCTCTGCACATCCAACACCCCTGAGGTGGAAAACACATAGACTGATGTGTCATAAAGGTGTTAGAGAGGAATATGAAGACATGAAGTGTCTTGCTTACCCTGAAAAATCTTTCATTGAGGATTTAAAATATGCTCTTCAGTGGAATCTTAATTTCAAGCTCAAGATCATAAGCAGAAAAGGGGAACCTGAAGGGTTTAAAGTTTGCAGAAAAGCTACAGTATGTAAGCATGTAGACTAGAGCAAGTGTTCTTGTTTTAAAGGTGCCTGATTTTTATCCATTTTTTGTCTGTGGAATTCTTTTTAGATGTTGTCACCAGTTCTGATATATTTGTGTAGAGCAGTGTTAACAAGTCAACCAAGGCAGTCATACCGTAGTGCAGGAAATTATCCAAAATGTGTTAAGAGGCAGGCTTGATCTGCAGGCTCTTCAGTATCAGGCAGACAGGACAGACAAGTGGTAGGAAAGGAAATAGGTCACCAAAGTGGGATGATGGACATGGGAACAGCCTGGAAACCCAGCCTCCTCCTCTTTCTTCTCTTCCTCCTCCTCTTTTTCTTTCTTGACCATTTTCTTCCAGGCAAATGCTGAACAACTCAACAAAGTTAATAGTTTGCAGGCTGTAGGGGACATGCACTATCCCACTGAAACACAGCTGCCACCAGGATAACTGCCATTGTGCTCCACAAAGAGTTTGAAGCCACTAAGATGGATTTGCAGGAGTGCCTTAGTTTCCCAGGAAACATCCTCTTGACTTTTTGGTATTCTTGGTTACTGCACAGACTCTCAGTGTATTCATACACGTGTGTCATTGCAGTGCTTTCAAAATCCTATTCCAAAATAAAAAGTACTCTAAAATTCAAAGTAGTGCATGTAAGCAATGAAATTGCATTTTGGTGAAACTGAAAGGGGAGTGCAGTGTTTATGCACAGATGCTGTTTTTCTTGTCAGCTGAAAGAGTGCATGTAGTTTATGAGGGTGGCTGCAAGCCTCCTAAGAGGGCATTTGTTCAGTACTGACTTAGAACTAACACAGACACTTTTTCATCACGTCAAATACGAGTAAACAACAGTAGCATAAGCTGTAATTGGAGCTTGAGAGCAACTCATCTGTGATCTGTTCTGTTCCTATTCAGAAATAATAGCAGGATGAACTCCTTTGCCTTTGCTAGCACTATACAGGCTTGACTGAAGTGTGTCCATTCCTTTTTTTCTCTGCATCTGAGCAAAAACAACTGTCCTGAGTGTTTGCTTGGGATCAACCTCTGTGATTTGAAAAAAGTAATTTGTTACACATATGCAGGTACTTTCTTTTTCAAAGTCTTGCTTAGTATTGATGTTTTGAGAGTAGTTTAGATTATTCATAGACAATAAACATTGCTTCTGAATTAAGAGCACTCAGATCTGAACCTTGAATCAAGAGAGCAGTTCTTGTTCCTCATCTGTAGCTTCTTCTGAAATGTTTGAGTAAATTTAGTGTATATTTAAGCAAGGGATCAGCTGGCCTTCTATGCAATGCTGCAGTATCAGCAGTATCAGAAGTATCAGCCCATCTCCAGTACAAAGCTGTGGGGATTTTGTGTGCTGTGTCTGTAACACTATTCTGTGGTTGCCCATTTATGGTGAACAGGAGGGAAGGTCTCCAGGAAGGCCAGCAGCAGTCATCCTGACTTGGGACTGGACTTCTGTTCTCCATCAATGAAAGATGTGTAGCCTGTTGGACTTGCTTCTCTTCCCCTCCTTTGTGTTCCCGGTGGCTTGGCTCTAACACAGGCAATTCCCAAACACTCCTAAATGCTCTCAGCAACTTCCTTTCTAACTTCCAACCTCCTTCTGTTCACAGCTGTGCTGTCTTTAATCCCATGTCCAAGTGTAGTTGGTATCTGTGGCAACAGCACTAATAACCCACGTGGCAGTACAAGGGGGTACAGAGCAGGGAAATGGTCTGTCTGTGGCTGCTGATCTCAAAGTGCTCTTAAGGGACTGGCCACAGAGAAAAGCCCCTGCCCTGTGGTCCCTATATGGGATTTTGTGTAACTCTTAAGTGTACACTTGAACTGCTTGAAGTCAGAGGGATTTTAAACACATACCTAATTTCATGTAGCTGACACACGGTCTACACATGCCCTGTCCCACTGCTACCAGAACTGGAGAACTCCTGTCTAGAATGATTTTTAGTACAAAATTTCCACTGATTCACCTTGTGTCTTGAGTTTGTCCCAGTATCTTATTTATAACTAAAGTTTATGATGTCTTTTTCTTCCTGTGTCAAACAGGGTGTCCCCACTGTAAAAATGCCATTCCACATTTCACAACTGCTGCTGAAGTCTTTAAAGAAGATCGCAAGGTAACTTGCTGTTAATTATTTCTGAGATATTTAAGAATTATTTCCACCATTTGTACTTTATAGGCTTTGCTTATTGATAAGGTGATAGGCTTGTAGATAAAATTGCTGTTACACTAATAGAAATGTATCTGCATCTTAGGGATTGTATCTTTTTCGGTCAAATTGAGTTACACTTTTAACCTATTCTGTTTTCTTTTATTTGTTGTCTTTTATGTTTAATTTTTTGCGTAAGAGTTCTTTTCTATGAAGTGAGGAACAATTCTTTCTCCCTGAGGGATTAAAAAAAGATAATTTACATAATCTCCATTCCCCTTTAACTTTTATCAGCCATTGGGGTACATGTGGAGAAAACACAAGTTGTGTGATAGTCCTGAAGACCTCAGTCATGTAACTAATCCTTGCTTGCATAGCATAAATATAATTTATTTCTGTAAGTTGGCTGACTTGAGCCCAGGATGTCAGGCCCTTCTAGGACCCTCATGCTTTAGCCTTGAAAATACATCTGATGACTAAAGCACACTGGGTAATTTCATTGCCTCAGCTGAACCATTTTAACTGAGCCAGTGTAGATCTAGGATTTAAAAAAAACCCCAACACTGAGCCCCTGGATTTAACCAGATAAGTAGCTAGGAACCTTCTTGCTATCTTTCAGTGAACTGTAGTTCATTCTGACCTCCGAATTTGTTGTAACTTCACAGTTGCTTTGTGTGTAGGTATGGCATGGAAAAGATTTGGCAGTTTAATAGGGAACTTGTTCTGTCAGGCTTGCTGAGGAGGGAAAACAGAGAGGGAGATGCTGAGCTCTTCTTCTTGGATCCAGTGATAGGACACATGGGAATGATTTGAAGCTGTGCCAGGGGAGGTTCTCACTGGACATTAGGAAGCATTTCTTTACCAAGAGGGTGATTAAACCCTGGAACAAGTGATCTAGAGAGGTGGTCAATGCCCCCCAAGCCTGTCAGTGTTTAAGGGACATTTGGGCATAAGCCCTTAACAAAAAGCTTTAACCTTTGTTCAGCCCTGAATCGGCCAGGCAGCTAAACTAGATGATCCTTGTGGGTCCCATCCAGCTGAAATAGTCTATTCAATTCCATATTCTATTGTAAATGAAGAGGTAATTTTGTAACAGTTATACTCCATAGCAGAAGGATTTTTGTAAATTTTTTTTCCTCTCATCTGTTCTGTAACTCACAGAAAATGCATCAGATTGACAAGAAACAAATCATCTTGTATCACTGACTGCATAAAATTAGGAGTCCATCACTTCTGCCCTCTGGCACACAGAAAATTCAGAGGCATGCAGCTTTTAGTTCTCTTACTGCTGTAAATTAGTTTGCTCAGATGCCTTTTGGTTACTTTTTTGTTTCCAAGATCTCTGAGAAAGTATCCTTGTTTTCCCACTCTTCTGGTAGTTCCCAATGAAGCCTCTTTCCTAAACTCATTAAAATTTCAGTCAGAGGAGATGAAACAAATGTACCAAACAATGGGAAACTTGCTTATTAGAGCCCCAGGATGTATTAACAAGCAATCTGAATGATGGCACAGTTAGCTGGACATGGTGGTGGTGTGAAATGCAGGCCTGGGAAGCTTTTCCTTCAGACTGCAGGTTATGAAAGGGCTCCAAGAGCAGAGCAGTGATTGACAGTTACAACTCTTGACTTCAGTTTAAGGCTGAAATGGGGAGATATAAAATGTAATGAGTTGGAACATGAGAGCCAGGGGGGAATATTAAGGCTGGTACAGTTTTAAAGAGGTGTGTGCAGTTAGGGAAAACGACGTTATTCCACCCCAATGACTTATGAAAGTGCCAGGGATTGATTATCTCAGGAGCACTATTTAATTGTGTACAGCTATAACCTGCCAAGGTGCTTCTTTCTGCCAGTTTGTACCATTGTGGAAAAGAAAACAAACCTGTTTAAGGCTTTAGAAGGGCACATTGCTGTTCCCATAAGCAGCACAGGGCATATTCCCATGTTTCAAACTGGACTGAGCCTTCAAGGTAATTTGTAGTTCTGTAGGGTTACAAACTTCTGTAAAATCACTGCTTAAGAGGAAGGAAGTATTTCTTCTTTCTAAAACAGGACAAGATTACTAATTTTCATTTTTAGTAGTAGTGTCTTTTTGCTACTTCATTTCTGTAATAGTGTCTTGTCTTTTCCCCCAGAGAAAGGTTTTTCACTTTAAGAGAGTATGGTAGCACTTAAACTGTATCTTCTTTTCAATAAGGGTGGTCTTTTAATTAAACATTTAATTTTGCAGAAGCCAAAGTACAATCAAAAACATTCCAACCTTGAATTGATTATAAGTCGTATCTTAAAAGGTATTCTTTGGGAGACTTGGATTCTTTACATTGGAAGTTCGAAGATGAGCAGAGCTTGGAGCTGTTAAATACGTGTCTTTGGCTCTGCAGATTGACTGCAGGGGGGTGGTTTTGGCGCAGAAGCCCCCCTCCCCTGGGGCTGTGTGTAATGCTCTGTACTTTTTCATCATCTGCGCTGCTGGAGTCGGAGTTTCAAAATGCACTGCTCGGAACATTGGCCCGAAATGTCAGCTCTCCTTGGCTGAATCACTGCTGGTGGTTTTAGCAGGAATCCCGGGCCTGCTCACAGGCCTGGGGCACAACACAGCTCAGGGTGTGATCCACAAACCACAGCCTGGGGGGTGTGACCAACAAACCAAGCCTCCTCATCTTTCCATCTGCCTGGAGAAATTCAGTGCCAGTAATACCAGATCAGTGGAGAGGCCAGTCCAATGGCAGTTAGCCTATTGTTTCAGTTATTTAAAAGGAAAAAGGAAGGGAAAAAAAATCCAGCTGGAGCATCCCTGCCTTGGGGCACTGTGGTCTCTGCATACAGCTGCCATGGGAGAGCCTTTGGCCTGTGCTCCACAGAGTGAGTTCTGGCAGTGACCAGTGCACGTCAGAAAATGCAAATGTGAGGATTGTCACTTTGCTGAACAGATTGAAGAGCAGGAAGGCATGTTCAGTAACTGCTCCACAGTCTCTTGAACGCTAAATCTTTAAAAATCTACATTTTGCCTTTTGGCTGATCCTAAAGTTCAGCTTGAAGGAACTGATTTGTGATGTTCCAGCTTGGATTTGCTGAAGGAAAGCTCTTGACTGCTCAAGGCCTCTCAGTAACAAATCTCTGGCACTCCCCCATGGGGGCTGCTTTTTGACCAGTCTTCTCCATTTTCACAGAAGACTGTTCCTGTACAAATGCACCACAGCTGGATTCTAGTGAATTTGTACAGGAACAGCTGTGGCAGAGATTGCTGGAAAGGGTGCAGCAAACGGGGTGAGCTGGGGTGTTAGTGGGGGGCTACCAGACAGCAGTGAGTTATCTCCAGTGTGTATTGTGAACTATAGTTAAAAATTATTATACCAACCAAATGACTGCACAGAGTTATCCAAGTGAGTTAATATTTTAGTTTGGCCAAGAATTTGATCCCTATTTGCTTAAAAAAGCATGTGTTGAATTTCTTTTTAATTAGACTCATTAAATATGGTGATGTGAGCACTGTACATCATAGTGCCTACTAATGGATCTTCCCTTTGCAAATAGCCCTGCTTTGAAAACAGCTGATGAACTGCAGCTCTGGTAATGCTGCCATGGCACATCTGGGCAACTAATAATGAATCTCCCATTTGCAAGGCCTTTCACTGTGAGAACTCACTTGAGCAGTTGAATTGCAGCAAGCCTTAGCAGACCAGCCCCTAACTGCTGTTAGGATCCAGAACAGGTGATATAAATAGAAAACTATGGAGCAATCATAGGGAAAAAAAGTGTATCTGTCTTATTTATGGATGCTTTTAAGACATTTGACAACAACAGGCTTTTTTTTTCTAGTAATCAGGTAATTGTCATCTGGAATTGACTATACTTTAAAAATGTTGGTTCGAAGCATTTATTTCCATGCTGCAATTTTATTTTTACCTTTTTTTTAAGCTTATCAAATATCATTCCTCTCTCCAATCAATATTCAGTTAGTTATTCACTTCCATTTTCATAACAAAAGTCAATATTAGCTCTAGCAGAGATTTATTTCCTTGAATCAATAAACCAGTGTGTGGCAGTACATATTTTAAGAGGAGAGCAACTAGGACTGCAGGGGGTATTTTTACTTTATTATCACGTGGTGACTGAGAGGCAAGCTGTTAAAAAGAAAGAGCTTAAAGAACAGAAAGGAGGAGTTACCTGGAAGGTCAAGGGATCCCACTTTCAATTTTCTACACATTTATTTGAACTGTTGGATGTAATTTTGTTTCTTACCTGTAAGATCTCTCCAGAGAAAAAAGTTGTTTTGTAATTCTGCTGGAAGGGAACTGTGATTCCTGATGTATGATTGGATTAGACTGCAAGTACTTATTTTTCTCTCTATCACTTAGTAACAAAATAAGGCATCCTCCTTCTATTACGGTTGAGGCACACGGAGATCAGTGCTCACGTTTTCAGCATAGCTCCACTCCTATTTAAGCACCGAAATGAAAAGTTCTGATTTTTGCAACAGCTCAGCATCTGTGATCAGACCTCTTCATCTGAAAAATATGCCATGCTCTTATTTCCTGTAAGAGCTCTTCAGAGCTGGTCATGCACTGCTCACGCTCTAATGGCATGCAGGGTTAAGTTTGCAACTCTGTAGTTAAGCTCCCATTTTTTTGATAAAACCATGAAACATTGTTGTGGGACTTCCCTTTTCAGGTAGACATGTTTTCCTGTCTCAGGTATTTCTAGAGTCATATTCAACTATACTGACTATGGAGAAATGCATACTTATCTGGTGGGGTTATTGTTGTTGCTGTTGTTATCATTATTACGCATTATTATACATACTCACCCGATAATACTAATTAATTACTGTAGGCTGCATACAAGTTGTGAGGAACTACCAGTAACACTAAGAAAGTTGAATGTACTCCAGGAAACTTATTCTGGGGTCAACAGTCTCTGATTGATTATCTTTTCATTTGATAACTATTCTATTCCTGCTACAGCTACTGGACAGCACTGGCTCTGGAGAGAGAACTTGTATATAATGATGTATTGTCAATATTTAAGGCAATGAAGCTTTAGGTTATAGAGAATCCATAATCCCTTGGAGTTTTGTGCATGTTGCAGATACAGCACTTACGTTTTTTTCTTCCTGAAATGTTTTTTCAGTGGATTTTTCTCTCCGGTTAGAGGAAAACTCAAGAAAATAAATTTTAGCCCTAACAATCAAAATCTGCATAAAATCAGTCTTGTCTTCTGAAAGCTGTTACACTGCTTTTTCCATAATGGACACACAGACACACACACAAGTGTTAGACCAGTGTTAGCAGAGTTTCTTTCTCTCACAGATTTTTAGAGGGTTTTTTCCCCTCTTGATGAGAGGGAATTCATGAGAGGTGATGCCAAGTGTCTTGGCTCCTGGGTACGTATCAGGGATGTCTTATGTTTAATCTGTTTGCAATTTCTGGTTGAATAAAGTTTGTGGGTTTATAGGTCAAAGCATGTGGGTCTTGCTAACCTGTGCTTTCCAGTGACCCTCTCTGTAAATTGTTGTTGGTGGTTGAGATTAAGATAATTCTGAGAGTAATATTCTTCAGAAGTCTTTAACCACATTTCGATAGAGGTTCTTCAGGTTGTTATTTTTTCCCAACTTAGTCTTCCTCTATAGTGATGCAGAAAAACTAATAGTTGCTAAGAGGATTGAGAACAAGAGGAAACTCTCCCTACAGTGGATCAAGCAAAGCCTTTCTTTTTGTGGGCTGCATCTTTTCATATGCAGCCTTTCAGTGTAGCCATGTAGTAATCCACTCTGTTGAAAACTGCAGCAGGAGACATCTCTACTAGCAGTGGAGTTTAATACTCACTGTCCATGAAAACACAAACAGAAAGAAGCAAAGGACATTGGTGCTGTTTTCTGAAATTCTGGTGTGTCTGAGAGTTCAGCTGTCTGGAGTTGATAGAACTGAGATAAGAGTTGGTCCTCAGTCCAGAAGTGTGTTTTGCTACAAGTGTTTTCCAGCATTACTTTTTTCTTCTTACAGTGCACTATATTTAATCTTCCGCTGTGAGACAGGCAAGACAATTAGGACTGTGATGCTATGATAATGAGTGCATAGAGATGGTAGCAACCTCTATATTTAGGCTGCCTTAACATTTCCACTCTAAAGTAATCACTCAAGCTTTCCTAAGTACTCTTACTCAGCCACTGTTGGCAGCAGGCATTGAAATGCAGTCTCAGATACAGTCTTGGGAATTAGATGTCTCTGTGAAATTTTGCTCACATCCGTATGAGTTAGAAGGCTTTTGGAAATTGCCATTTCTCTCCTCTCGCTGGCTGTAAAAATAACCAAACAGGCGTGTTCTGAGGAGCTGGGCTCCAAATGGTGTTTGCAGGAGCAGCAGTGGGTCCGTGGGGCTGTGTGGGAGCTTGCACTGGGAGTATTGCAGAGAAACAGATCATGGACATGTCCTCCAAACACTACTCCAGATGTACATGTCCCATTAGACCTGCTAGATTAGACATAGCATTAGGCTAATGTTGCTGTTGTGGACAGACTTAGAATGGGATCTCTCTCTGTTACTTCAGTGCACAAATAACGCACAGATGGACCAGCTTAGGTTTCCATGTGCTGTAGCAGAGATCTGTATCTCAAGCAGGCTACTAAGCATTTCTGCCAGAAGCCACCTCCTTAAAGTCCCTCAGTCATCTGTTTTGAGGCAACAGGTAAAGATGTGTTGAACAAGGTTAACAGTGACTTACAGCATTGCATTCCTGCACTCTACCCTCTCCTCACTGGGAGCTGTTCTCACAGAAGCCTTTTGTAAATTAAATTGGACTCTTTGCTCCAACCAATGCCATTTTAGATGTTTACAGAGAGGTAAACACCTGTTTACAGATAAAGGGGGCTTCTCTTTCTTCCAGTGTACTAAAAACTAATTTTCTTAATCTACAAGATGCTAAGAACAGATAGGTCATCAGTCACAACAGTTTCATGCCTCAGACCAGCTACTAAGATCTGGATGAGTGTATGCATGCCTTCCCCTTCTTCTGGCTGTAATCACTCCTTGTGTGATACTTACAGCAGTAAGAAAAAATTATTTTATTTGTTCTTCCAGTTTTTAGGGAACCAGGACTTGTAGTATTCTTTCTACATTAGTGCTGTGTCATGAAAATAAATATTTGTCTCCGTTGTAAGCTATCCTTTACACAGAAGTAGTCAACAGAGCTCTAAATTTTGGCTGGCCGCTAAGGTCAGGAAGGCATAAATACTTAGATGAAGCTCTTTTACAGTTTATTGTGCATAACCTTTCATTTTAACTGGCCCTGAATAAGTAGGAGGTTTTGTTTTTACAAAAAGAAAAAAAAAAGTGGGATTATACATGTTTTTAACAGCTCTCAAGAGTCCTGGTTCTGTAATAGCCTTATTAATGTTTAAAATGAGAAAACAGAAACCAAATATTTAAGGTAAGAGCACTGATCACTTCATCTAGTGCTTTCCATCTGAAGATAGACCCAAGCAAGATCTTACTGAGTATTGTCTTGTCAGGCTTTCAAAGCCAAAACAAAACAAGCAAATTAACTGAAGTTGGCCTTGCCAATCTCTTTAATTACTGCTAGGATAATGAGATCAGGTTTTCTCGTTTTGACAGTGTCACCATGAAACAGGAGGGCATTGTGGAATATTAAGTGATCTTTTAATTATGGAAGAACAGTTCAACCGCAACCCTAAAGTCATGCAAGCAAAAGGTATTTTGATCAGATTGTTTGAAGGAGGCTCCTGGAACGGAAATTTCAAGTTAAGATATGTCTGCTATGAAATTAGCACTTGATAAATTGTAACCCACAATTGCAAAAAGTCGTTCCTCTAATTTGGTGGGGTGTTTTACATAGCTTGTACTTTAACCTGCTTGCTCTTCAGCAGAGCCTGTCCCAGGCTGTGAAGGCAAGTCTGTGTGAGCAGTGAACGTTCAGAGCCAGAACTGCTGCTCGCAGGAACAGTCAAGGTGAAATCACAGCACAGGGCCCAGTTGCTTTGAGTAGAAGCCTATGAATTACATTTTATTTCAGCATTGGAAATGTTAAGGGCAGCCAACCCCTCCTCAGTACTTCACAGAGTCAGGTTTCCAATGTCCAGTGCTCTAAACTAGAGTTGCCCTGAGCTGACGCTCTGGGGCTGCGAGGCTGTGCTTCCTCGCCCTGCCCTGTGTGGAAGCAGGCAGGGATGGAGGGTGTTGCTCTGCTGCCAACAGGCTGAGCTCTTTCCTGCTCAGGGTTTGTCTGTGTGACAGTAGCATCTAGAGGTTTCAGAAGGAATTAAAGCCCACTTTGCTAATGGCTGCACAGAACTACAGTCCCCTCCTTAAGAGATAGATGGAAAAAAGACAGGAAAGGAAACAGACTGAGATTGCAAGCAAGCAGCCTTCCTCCCCATGTGGACTGCTTGGTAGGCAAAACACTGGCTCTGACCCATCCCCGTTTGACCTTGGAAGAAGTGCATGGAGTTTACAAAAGCTATTCGGGGAAGAAATCATTAATCTATTAATAGCCTGCATAAGTGACCCGCCATGTTTGGTAACTTTTCCAAGCATTAGCCATGCCACAGGAAGGAGTTTGGGTTAGGTGGGTCATCACTGTTACCAAAGTCACCCTATCACCATTCATCACTTAAAACCAAAGTGGAGGAAGAATATTGCAGAGTGACAGAGCTGTGACCACTGTGCTTGTATTTGGGTTTAGTAACACAGCCTCTTGATTACCTGTTTGGAGTCTACTGCAGAGCTCAGTGGGGAGGCTGGTGGTTTTCTGCTCTGTAGGTTGAACGTGCTGTGCAGCTGCATAGGCCAGGTGATGACCACCCTGTGATCCCCCTCCACAGCTGAGCCCTTACTGAAACCGTTGTGTGCTTGGCAGAAGACTTGAGTCTCACTCAGTGTTAAGGCTAAGTTGTAGCAGCATCACCATGAAGTAGTTTTGCTTTGTCTTCTCCTGCCTCAAGCTGATCTCTTGTGTTTCAGATCGCCTACGCTGCAGTGGACTGTGCCAAAGGACAGAATCATGACCTGTGTAAGCAGGAGGGGGTTGATGGCTACCCCACCTTCAACTATTACAACTACGGGAAGTTTGTGGAAAAATATACTGGAGAAAGAGGGGTAAGTGAAAGCAAGAGTCATCACCTGGTACAGGGAGGAAAGTCTCCTCTGCCTGCACTGCCTTGCTAATGAAAACTATGGAGTAAATTTGCACCATGCTGGAAAAACGGTTAGCTGCTTCTGTTACTGTCTTACATGGATGAATCATTGTGTACCACACCCCTGTACATCTCTGCATTAGGAACATGCTTGGTCTATTTTTAGGAACATGAGAAGAGGAAAAAAAGGATTAGATTTGGTATTGCTTTTAGTATATTTTATTCTTTAAGCTGAAATCTGCAAGTGAATTTGGACCAAGTGAAAGCGGAGGGTTTATTGCATGGGCTGCTGCTGAGTGCAGAAATGCCAGAAATTACAGGACCTACTCTTGTCCATTCTGGATCGTGCAAACACTGCAAATGTGTTACAGGTCCACCAGGTTGCCAAATGGTGACAGACCGTTGGTTTTATAGCCAGGACAAAGCTGTCCTTTGGAGTACAGGGGAAACTAAATATCTCATTTGCCCTGAATCGAGTTCACTCTTCGCACTCAGGATGGGAAGACAAATTGTGCCTTCTACCCCTGGGCTTAAGTTTCATTCTTTTGTCCTGCTGTGGCCAGCTAATTACATGCAAGAAATGGGGGCAGAAATGGCATAATGTCTTCTGTGGTTGTAAAGTGCCTGAAAATAAGGGAGCAATTCAGTCATTTGTGGGCCTTCTTTGTCATAACCTCCTAGACGGAGGTTACTTCTCAAGCAGCAGTTGATTGCCTGAAAAAGCTGGGTTATGCAAGAAAAACATGGGGTCTTCAAGCCATCCAGTGATTTTGATAAAAGATTCTTCACTGGAAGTTATTGCTGCTGTTACAGCTCACCAAATTATATAGAAGCATGAAGATAAAAGCCAAATTCTGATATTCTCTCTTAGTCAGGGTCTTAGGGAAGTCTTGATGGAGCTTCACCTCCTAGTTTTCTTCAGCATACTTGGACCCCAGTAATTACCTTTTCATGGTGCTGATCCGGGCGTTGTTATGGATACTGTGCTTAGTTCCAATTCTGGATCTTTTCTCAAAAGTAAAGATGGGTGCAGTAGCCAACAATTAAGTAAAATTTCAGCCTCAATTTTTGCATCTCTAACCCATACTTAGAGAAATTATATATGAAAGGAAGGCTCTGTGGTGGCTGATAAAGAATTTATATACAATACAGGAGTGCTCTGAGGCCACAGCAGTTGGGAGATGTTTATCCATATGCTGGAAAGTGGGCTAACTAATCCCCTACGTGCAGCCAACCCTTTCTTGGGTAGAGTTAAATTACCCAACAGGAACATCACAGTCTCTCTGCTGCTGGCAGCTGTGTTTCCCCTCCACCTCTCTGGGGACCTATGGTCTTCTGCTTGTGCAGCACTGAATTAGGGTTTGTTATCACTTATCATGGCAATGCTGGAGGCAGTGCTTAGCACAATGCCTTCCATGGCTTCCGGGTTTGTTCACAAATCTCTTTCAGTGACAAGGGATTTTGCTTTTAAAGGACTTCTCATCAGCATGACAGCAACTTTTGAACCACCTTGTCCAACCATCTTGTGCTTTAAAAAATGAGAGAGCAGTCGAGCCAGGAGACCTGCTTTCTGCTCCTGATTCTGGCACTAAATCAGATGTCCATGCACATTTGGTTCAGTGGTCCAGCTGGTGCATAATTATTTCTTGGGGGCAGGGAAGAAGAGGGGTGATGTCAGCTGCTTTAGGGGCAACATGACATGCCACAGCAGGAGCCCTGGCCTGTAGAAGAGGAGCTCTCAGCTACTTCCCACCCCACACTGGAGCACTGGCTGTGGGGAAGAGCATGACCCCCAGTCGTAGCCTGTCAAGGCAACTGCAGTTCCGGAATAGAGATTTTAGGGCATTTCACCCCAAGCAACCAAAGCAAGGAAGAGTCAGGACACCCTCTGACCCAAGTGTATTTTAAATGCCTTCCAGATGCACAGCTTTGAGAACAAGGCTCCTTTCATGGAGGCCCTTGATTGCCAGGCATCTCCAGGTGGCATATGGCCAAAACTTGTCACTTCATTTATTTCAGTGGAAGAACAGTGAATAGTTTTAGAAGAGTGTTTTGTTGTTCAGCCTTCTAAAAGCATCCCAGCCTTGTGGCTTGGTTTTGTTTTGTTGTTCCCCAGCATTGTTTTAAGTCGAACTTTGACTTCTGTTTGGCTTTCTCTACCTCTCTGTATTTTCCCTCTTCATCGCCAGTTTTGACTGATGTGTTTCGGGATTACTTAGAAGTAAAAATGGTCACATTGGGTGGGAACAGTGCTATGTGCCAGGACAGCTGTAGTGCTGGGGTACCAGTAGACAGTGTTCACACCTCCACCCATCTGAGCCTCTTGAAATGCATGTGAACTGTGTTCAGAGCTTTCCTTGGAAAAGGAAACTGCTGGCATCCAACAGCCTTTGATAACCAGAAATCATAAGTTGTTGGAATACAGAGGTTGGCATGTAGGCATCCAGGTTTGAAATTTTTTATCATAATTTTAATAACTTGAAAATAATGTGATTTCCATCATTGGAATGTTTGGAAAAGGAGGAAAATCATCATCAAAGCTGTTATGGGATGAGGAACAGTGGCAAATATGTGTATAGCCAACAAATGACCCAATGACTGCTTTCAGAATTAAACAAGTAGCATACAAATGCGGCTCAAGAATGTCTTTGAGTGTCTTCAGCAAAAAGGCATCAATGGCACTTCTAGTGACAGATTTTACTTTGCCTTGTGAGTTTTGGGGCCTTTTTCTCTGTGTCACACTTCTTCAAAGTTTGACATGGGCAATGTGCATGGATATTTTCCCCTTGCATTGCAGCAGAGCAGCACTGGGACCAGAGCATGGCACAATGAGGGAATGCAGAAGCACTAACCATTCCTTAGTTTATATTCTGCCATGGGGTACAGAAACTAAAACAACTGCTCCTTAGTTCATATTCTGCTGGGAAACTGAAACTCAAAGTGTTCTTGATGCATTGTTTTGGTTTGTGTGCAAAAATGTGACACGTATTTTTCTTCCTTCAAAACCAGGAGTCTGGATTCACCACTTTCATGCGAACCCTGAGAGAAAGAGACCATGAAAGAGTAGGAAAGAAGAAGGATGAATTGTAGTTTCTGCCTCAAAAGAAGCTTTCCGCTGCACTGTGAATGGTTCCAGGTCTTTTGTTGACACACCTGAGACTTCACATATTCTCAAGACAGAGACTTTTTTTTATAAACAGCCATGGCCATTTTGTACAATTTTGAAATAAAGTGAAACCACTTGATTTTTAAAAGGAAAATAAATTAGAATGTTGCCATAACATTTTAAAGAAAACTTAGCATTTTCTCTCATGTTGGGAGACTATGCCCACTGACACTCCTATGCAATATTTTTGTAGTCTGTAGTGTGTCTGTAGGTGATGTTGTTTGTTAGGGTGAATTTTTTTGTTACGGTATTGCAGTACATGTAAAAAACAAAGGGTTTGATTTTGTTTTGTTTAAATCAGTGAAGGAAAATGGGATTTGTAGGACAGAGATTTATCAAAATGCAGTTTTACGTTCTTCTGAAATAGTTACATGTTCTTGACTGAGATTTGGGGGGAACAATTTTAAGGTGCTCAGGGATAAATAAGATATCTGAGTTAACGAAGACATTAACATTGACCAGTCCAGATCTGTTAATGTAATTTAAACATCTCTGGTCTTTAAATCAGAACTGTTTACATACCTTTATAAAATGTATTGAGTGAATTAAGCCAAGCATCAAAAATAGCAGAGCATGGGTAAAATTAAACTAAACCCTCCTTTTTTGACATCAGTATTGTCAAATGCATCTGTAAGTTATGGCAGGAATTATTATCTTATAGGGGTACATGATTACCCTTATAGGGTACACAGTTTCTCTTCAAATTCTGATTGGGTCATATTAAATATGTGTTGGAAAGTGTAATGTTCAACTGTTTTGATAAATGCATAGTACTTCTGATAATGCAGTAATTGTGTGTGTTACATGTTTACATTCCAAAAGTTTATCTGCATTTGTAGGAGGGATTTTTTCCTTTTTGCTCTTTAAAGAGTTGCACAAACAATCTCTCTGACAGTCATCACTGTAAAACCTGTATCAGCAGCAGTTGAAATGTGTTACACTTTTGATGCTTAAACAACAAAAAAGTTTATCTGAAGGTACTTGTCTTCACAGGAAGGGAGAGAGAGGGGCAGGAAGTTGTGATTCACGTTGAACTGAAAATAAATTTTAAAAAATACAAGTATTTTTATCATTAATCAGCCTTGTTCAGCTTCTTCCCCACTGGAAATGATTTAGGAAGAACCAGGATGTGCAGGAGGAGTTCTCAGCACCCACTGGCTGGGGACAGCCCGGTGTGGGTGTGCTGGAGGACAGCACAGGAGGGGTGTGAGGTCAGCCTCCTTCTGCCCTGGTACTCAGCAGGGGGACAAACAGCTTTTTACAGCAGACAGCTGTGCCTTGGGTCTGAAACTTTCCTCTTGCTCCTCAGTCTGGCCATCTCATTTTCTTCTGCTAGTTTGGCTCCTCAGTGCTGGGCTGCTCAGGAGGTGAACGGCATCTCACCTCCTTCCTGGGTGTTTTTTCCTCCTCTCTCTTGCCTAATTAATGGCACTGTAAGTTTTGCATTCCTTAAGCTGCTGAAGCCATTAGTGAGTATTGTGGAATACCAGTAGCCTAATTGGCCTTGTATGGTAGCCAGCTTTTTAACCATGACATCAGTTGGAATGGCCATGGAGCTGTGCCAACTGTCTTCTCTTACTAGGCACCTGATGAGTCTCTTCACTCAAAAAATCAGCTGCCTGGTAGTACATAATATCATAAAGTAAAAGTGGCTTAATTTATTAAGTCTCTTACTGTGGGTTTTTTCCTTTCAGTTAGCACGTTACTTCGTGTTGTGTATAGCACTTTTGCAGAAGATCATGGTAGTTCTTTATTTCAAGCTATCCTTGCATTAGTAGCAGGCATTCTGCCCTGCATTTAGGAAACAATACATAATGATGCAATTTGATCTCTAACAGGAATTCTTTTGCTTACCAGCAAACTATCAAGTGTGTTCAGTCCAGAACTTAGTGCGTCTTTTTTGATCTCAGAGCAGCTGGCACTAAAGAAACAGAGTCTCCAGAAAACATTGAGCATTTCTGTACATAGGCTGTGCCTATATTTGTGCTAATTGCTGAGAAATGTAGACTTATAAGAAAAAAATGATAGCTTGCCAATGGTGATATCACTAGTCAGGATCATTCTGAATTATAGGCTTTAGTAAATGTTTAGGATAAGACAATTGCACACTGTGCTTCAGACCAGTAATTCCTTACAGCTGGTTACACCATAATAAAATTAAAGATTTTTGTTTTTTCCCTTCAGTCTTTTGTCAGCTACTTCTTGGACTTGGGCATTCATTTTTTCTTGGCTAATTGTGTGTTAATGCACAAATATAAAATATTTGAGAATAATTTACCTTCTGTTACAGGGTCACGACTCATCTGATTTATGGTGTGAATGGTTTTTGAATAATACAGTTTTGAACACCATAAATGATTACATCAATGGCTGACAAAAGCCTTAGTTACTGTGAACTAGAGTGTACCAGGAGCTCGGAGCTTTGCTTCCAAGCCTTTTTAATTAGTAGACCAGGTCTGGATATCAGTCACACTGTTGTAATTCTGTTGCCTCCAGTAAAGAAAAAGTTGATGTTTATATTTGCTAGTTTAGTCAGTTTATGTTTATATTTGCATCAGTCACATTGAAATTGAAATACTTCATTTTTTTCTACAAATGGTGAATGGAAAGTATCTTATATGTACGAGCTCTTTATTTTCTGTAATTAAATGGTTGGCCATTTCACACATTCAGACTTTACAGCCCATCCGAGTAGATGCATAGCTCAGGCGTTCATAATCACGCAGGAATTTCTGCCATGGTTAAAAGTGAGTAATCTGGGCTTTCAAGTCATGAATCATTTATCAGCAAGAAACTTAATTGCTGATAACAAATGGTTTGCAGTGAATCAGAAATTCTGCTCTTGCAATTATGGGTTTGGTCTTTCAGCCTTTTTAAGGTGTGATTCAAAGGTCTCGGACATCCACTATTCAGTTAACCCTAAGCAGATTAAATCTTGTTGAGGAAGGGTAAAACGTGTACACAGCAGAGAGGCTGAGCAAGGATTGTGCATCACTTTGTTCCTCAGCACTGGCTTAAACAAGATATAAATAGCCCACAGGGCTGTGCTAGTCCTGCTGTGTGGTTGGACCAAGAGATGAAGGGCAGCAGGACCAAGCGTTTTGTGCAGACTAGAAGCAGCTGGATAGGAAATGGTTCCCCCATCTAATAAAAGAGGCTGATATGTTGGATTTGTTTCATCCACCAAAAGGAGGGAAAAGGGAACCTGGACAAGATCCGGGGAAAGTGAACACTCTGGGATGTGGGAAACACAGGTTAGAGTTCCAAGGTGAGCATAAGCTTGTATCCCAGCCTCTGCAACCCGAGCGGATAATTTGGCTCTGTTGTGAAGGGGTTGTCCATCTATCTCTGACCCAATAAGCATGTCCTTACTTGTTCAAACTAGAGCAACTCCTACAAGAGGGACTGGAGACAAGAAGAGACTTGCTTTCTGATCTGAATCAAGAAAAGCAACCTAGCAGATCTCCATTTCTTCTTTCCTCCCCCTGTAACATTGCATTTTGGATCTGATGGCCCCACTGACCCCCAAGTCCCTCCTAAATAGTTGCAGTATGGTGAAACAGCCTTGAGAATTTTTCTAAACTCCCACTCAGAACACATTAGATCCCCAAATCCTGCTGCCTTAAAATTCTCTCAATAGTCATCCACAGAGATAGATTGATATTAATGGTGAGAAAAGATTAGAGGTAAGGTCTATGTTCTTGCAGCATTTAATTTGGGAGTAAAAAAGCAGATACAACTCCCATTATGAGTAAGCTCTAAGAGAATGCTTCAGACACAGTTGTTTCAGATGAAATTGCTTCATGGGTGATTTTGATTTTAAAGGCAAACTGCTTTTCAAAAGAAAAGCCAAGACCTGGTGACATAGCCTGCAGCTATTTTGTCTGCTTGCCTTTTAAAAAATAAAAAGCAAAATCACTCTCCATATTCTTGATAGTGCTATATGACAAGAAAGAAGTATTGCCTACATGGATTTCCTAGAATAACACTAAGGCCTTGCCAACTGCATTTTACTAACTATGAAACAACCTATTTGCTCGAAATGGCACTCGGGGGAGTGGGGACTGCTGCCCACGTGCACCTCATTTTAATTTAATAGGCTTATTTTAGTGAGATTGGGTCTGTAATGGAACACCGGGATTGCAGGAGTAAATTCTGAAAACTGAGAGGTGGGGGGAAATTAGCTTTTGTCAGCAGGTGCTGAGCATTGTGGCTAAACGCTGGCATTTCCTTTGCCTTTGGCAGCCCAGCATCCCTGAGCGTTCCATGGCTCTGCTGGAACCACGGGAGCGCAGCCCTTTGGCTAATCCGGTTGTGTACATAACTGCTCTGTGCTGAAACTGATTGGAAACCAAAATTTGTCCTGTTATTTTCTTTGGTCATGAGAAGATGCTGTGTTTTCTCTGTGCATCGTGCTTGTACTTACTGAGTGAGGAAGGAGGGTACCTACCTGGGTGTCCACAAAGGAAATGACTCCAAATGCCATTTTATCTGCTGGCAGCCAGGATTCCTGGGAACTGACCAGTGCTGCTGAAATACTCCCTGCGAAACACCCTACACTGGCTTGGCTTTTGCCAAGGTTTTGGCAGGCACTGTGTGATGCAATATTGCAAAAAATCTCAGTATCTAAGGCAGCAGTTTCCAGCCCCTGGTTTCTGAGGAGTTAAGCTGAAGTGTAAACTCTGTATTCATCAGCCCAGTGTAGCTGTTTTTGAGATCAGAAAAAAGGCAGTCTGTTAGCCCAAAATCTAGGAAAACACAACTCTAATGCTGACCCATAATTGAAGCCAGGAGAGTGTCTGAGTGTTTCCATTCAGCTGCTGGACCCAGTCCTTGGTTTGTAAGATTCCAGCCTCTGGAAGTCCTCTGTCCTCCTGCCCAGAGCACTCACCACTCCTGCAGGGAGACGGCACTCCTTAAGGAACGCTTATTCTGTGTTTGCTTAGAAAGCATCATAGTACTAATTATTCTCATTAGCTTTAAGCCACTAATAAATTATCTTTCCTACTGCTCCTCCATCACTCAGTAATGAGAACCGTTTAGCTAGATTTTGCAGATACTGCTTGCTCCCTCTCTCTACAGCACAATTCCCTGCAAGCATTCATCATAGGAAAAGAGCTATGTGAACAAAATCTTTTCAAATTAGTCTCTGGTGCCCCAGTTAAGTGGGTGTCTACATCGCAGGCATGCAGAAGAGCCTTCTTCATTAATATGTGCAATTCTGCGTGAGCTGATTAGCTCTTGCAGCTCATTTGGTAGCAAATGTGTAAATCCGTCACACTCTAAATGCCAAATATGTGCACAGCTAAATTATGGAGAAGTAAGGAACTGCTAGAGTTGGGAGTCTTTATTTGGAAAAAGAGGTCCTCATCCCATGCATTAAACTGGAGCTCTGGATTTATCCAGAGCATTTGTCACTCCTCTGCTTTGTCATTTTTTCTGCTTGCAAAATGAATAATCCTTCCTGTCGTGTTGCCGGTCCTTTCAGTATGTGTGGGTGTTTAATTTGGGGCCCAACATTTGTAACAGACACTTGGTATCCAGCCTCAGTTCCCATAACACAACAATAGCCACAGCACAATGCAACCTTCCTTGAGCAGGATGGGAAGCCAAATAAATCAGTTACAACTATGTATTATTAACAATCCAGTTACCATCACTTTTCATGTTCTTTTTTATTTGTAAGAAAACTTGTGAAGAAAAGGGGGGTGATGAAAATAGGTTTTTTTAAATGTCCGTGTTTTTTAGCCAGGGCAGGGCTGCACAGTTAATGTCATCATGTATCTGCCAACACAAGGGAAGCACTAAAGAATGTCACCTGTCAATGGGGAGGGGCTGGTCTGCTGCTGCAAATGCTCGGCCAATTACTCTGCGACCAAAGAAGGAAACTGGCCTTAAGAGCTCCTAATTTATGCATGCTTTTCATCTTCTCCATGCCAAGTAGCTGCAGAGCCAGCCCTGCCTCAGGGCCTGGACCGACCAGCTCAGGGCAGCCAAGCACCCTCTGTTTTACTTTCTCTTGGTGTGCAGAGAAATCACAGCACAGACCCAGCTTGACCTCTAACACGAACATTATTTTGGCATTATCTTCTGGACATACAGGCTATGAGGAAAAAGCTTCCCACTTCCCAAAAGTTCTGGCATGGCAAGCTCAGCATAAACTCTTGAGAGAACATTTCCTAGGAAGATGTGCAGCACAATAACAGAGCTCTGATCCTGAGCTGCTGATTGCTGGTGAGGGGATGCTTATTACTGTGCCCCACCTCACAAGCATGGAACAGGCTGATCAGGTTCTGCATCTCCTATTGCATCCCCAGAACATCCCAAGTCTTCTCCAAGGGTGTAGGATTGGAGGATTACCGAGAGGGAAAAGACAGCTCAGTGTTAGGCTGACCTGTGGTGGGTACACAGTTCCTCCCCAGGGACAGCATGGATGACAGGCTTTTTCTTTTCCCTTTTCAAAGAGGGACAAGCATCCTTCAAGGCAGACCTTCCCGATTCAGCGGGAGGTCAATGGGGCCACAGGAGAGCTGGTGCAGAAATGCAGAGGTTCTGCGTCATGTTCCCAGCTCCAGGCAGGTCCCTTCGGATTTTGGGGTGCAATGCTCCTTCCACCTGCAGGAGACCATAAAAGGTTCATCACAGGACTCCTGACTTTCCTAAAACCCATTTCTCTGCCAAAGCTTTCCTTAGGCAACAGAGCAGCATAAAAGGAGGG
This sequence comes from Corapipo altera, assembly GCF_003945725.1. NCBI lineage: Eukaryota > Metazoa > Chordata > Aves > Passeriformes > Pipridae > Corapipo > Corapipo altera. The sequence continues at coordinate 23,933,587 of NW_020884877.1, forward strand.
ACCGCAGAAATCGCAGAAACAGAGTTCACTGTGGTGAGGCACCACTGTATTAGGTGCATTAGGTATATTTTGGATGGATGTATAATCTTAATTGTTGTGTATTGTTTGTATTGTAGTCCCAAGATCCAGGTCTTCATTATGCTAGATGCTGTACAAATATATAAGAGTCTGTCATGCATGAAAAGGCTTTTATTATGTAAATAGTCAGGTTGGAAAAAAAGAAGTAGTGTTATCTCTGTTTTACAGATGAGGCAGTGAGACCAGAAAAAAACCAACAAAGCATTTTGCCCAAGGACATGCAAAGTCTGTGGGTCAGCAATGGACTTGAAATTCAAGTCTTGATTTAGTTTCTTACCAGCTCTTCTTTCAATTTGTGTACTGCCCAAAACATAATTAAAAATTAAGCACAAAGAAGATAACACCATGTGTAATTTATCTCTATCTGAAACAATCATCCAGCACTTCTCTGACAAATCCTCCTCAACTCTTGTTTCTTCAAAACCTATATTTTTCCATGCCCAATTCCTGTGATCACCGTACAAGTCAAGTCACTGTACATGTTGTCCTTTGATTTTCTGCAACGTATATCATGTTTTGAATTGACTATAAAGCTGTTTGGGAAAAGACCCTGTTGATTATGGAGCTGTGTCTCGTTTGGATCAGCCTGCTGAATTTGTATTCCAGTCCTCTTAAATAGTGGTACTAGCAATGTTTAGAATAAAAAGGGATGCCTATACATTTCTGCTATGAATATAGAGAGTCAGCCAATACATTTGTAACTGCTGCTCACCCCTGCCTGGTAGTTGAAATTATATATTGATGTAAGCAACTAATCTATACCAAAGACAAATAAAACATGGATTTCACTCAAAAGGCACAATACATTTTGCTTTGTGTACAGCAATGTTTTATGTCAAGCTTTAGGAAAGAATGTGGGAGAATTTTAAAAGTCATGACAGTTACTGGAAAACAGAACAAAATGGAATTGGCATTTACCAAGGCTAGATAATATCAAGCTAATTCGATAGCATTCTTTGATAGATTAATTAATTACCTAGACAAAGAAGGGAAATATGTGTGTTTGGGGTTCAATAAAATAGCCGATGAGGAGCTGTGTATAAATTTATATCTCCTACATGGAGAAGTCTGAGATTTATAGGCATACACAGTGTTGAAAGATGAGAAGTTGAACTGTATTGAAAGAAAAGTATTCAGAGCTCCTAAAAAGTTAGTCTTAAGACTGATTATTATAATTATTTTCATTAATGACCCATTTGGAAAACAGAGGTGTCTGATCATAAAAATACATTGAAGTCACCAAGTTAGGAGGTATCATCAGTGCAGAGAAAGTTCAAATATTGCCCAGCAAGAACTTCTTGAGGAGTGAGGCCACTGGAGTAGTAAGATAGCTGGCAGCAGGCAGAATCCTGCAGGAAACCTAGAATGACACAGGAAGAGTTTTAGTAAGTTGTGCCAGTGCAGCGTGGGCATGGAAGAGGCAACTGAAAGTCTAAAGTGCAATAGGAGAGGCATTTCTAGAAAAGTAAGGGAAGCATGAACATCCTTGAATAAGATCCCAACAAGATTTTGCTTGGAATAAAATGTATTATTCTGATTGTGTTAAGGAAAGGTGGATTCTTAATGAAATGGGTACAGAAAATAATTGCTAAGATGAGGAGGGGAGGAGAACCTTTCATGGCCATGTATGCAGCTTGTTTAGCCCAGCAGCTGAAGACTGAGATGTGGTTTGATTACTTTCTGTAAATACATCAGGTAGGGGGAATATTAAAGGTAGGCAGTCTTGGTGTATGAGCAAGTGGGTATAAATTTGCCATGAATAATTTAATTATCAATTAGGTGTTCTTCGTCCACCTGCATATTGAGGGTGTAAAAATCCACCTGCATAGTGGGGGATGAAACCATACCTAGTTTTAGTGGGAAGCTCACAAAATGTATTAACCGGATCATGTGATCCAGTTGCCTGCAGTACCTGGGGAACAGATTTGATAACCCAGAAAGTCCTGGCAGTCCTATGTCTTACTATATTCCTATGTCTTAGTGGATTTCTGTTACAGTAAGCCACCACCTCCATCTTATAATCTTATTAGATATTACAGTACCTATAATCCCTTCAGTCCTAAGAAATCTTTCTATCCTTCTGAATTAAATTTCAAATAGAAAAACCTGTGGATTACAAAGCCATATGTGTTTTCTTTCTAACTCAATAAGTTTGTTGTGGTGATTATCATAAACAGACAAATTTCGTTAGGGACCAAGAGTTATTTTAATATAAATTACAGTGTTTATGGAACAACTGTACCAACAAATTATTTTCTTATTTATTGTAATTGTTGAAATGGCTCCTAATGAAATTTTTGGCCTCATGAAGTGATCAGCTTGGAATGACTTTCCCTCCTATGAAAATATTTAAATACAAACAAAGTCTGCCAATGTGCGCAATTACAGCCATGTAGGGAACTAAAGGGATTATGTGTACTAGGAGTATATTCATGTGGCTTTCCAGATCAGCTGCTTCTACCAGAGAGGGAATAAAGTAAGCGGAAAAGCCCCAAAGAGAGCCTGTTACTGTTGGAATGGCTTTGGGACACGATCATCAGAAAAACTCACTTGTGTTATTTCCATAAGCCCATAATGCTTATGGCCCTGTAAATAAAAATGCATTAAATACACATTGCTTTTCAAACTAATTGAGATGCAGTGTGAAGATTACTTTTTAGAAATAGGATGTTCTTTATGCAGGAGATCATGCTGGGCCCTGCTGCAACAAGAGCCATTGGGATAACAGTGTATATTTTATTCTAACATCTGCATTTATTACCAGTGAGATACTTTCTCTGATATTATGAGGTGGCTTCAGACTTGTAAAGCCCTTGAGAATTAAATACTACTGTTCCATGAAAGAAACTGCTGCCCAGCACAGGCCCCTATGACTGAATCAGTGGAGAAGCCTTTTGAAAGAGAAGCAAGAAAATAAACTCCATATTCTGCTGATGATTTTTATGACCTTACTCACACTTCTGCTGATGCTGTCTTAGCAAGAACAGTTCATTCCAGTGAATATAATCTTAGCTTATGTGATTATGGACACAGATTTCTCTAAAACCTCTAAAATGGCATGCAATTTTTTAGAGTGCAGAATTGTTAGAAAGTCTCGGGCTTTCAGGCAGTGCCATGATTTCAGGAGCCTGATTCAGAGTGTAAAGGACTCGTGATGAAGCTGGGCTGCACTCAACATGAGTTCACTGATTCAATATACCTGTTTTTTTGTGGGAATTGGCATTTCTATCCAAGAAACAGGAAGCGCACTAATGGATTATTAGTATGTTTTTTAGCTAAAGCCCCAGGTTAAATAATACCTCCAGCTTCAAGCATCAAATTTTAAGAAAGCTATAAGGAAAAAAAGGTTCAGAAAAAGGAGCAATAGAACCAGAAAGATGTCTAGTAAACAGAAGGGGAAGTTTGTGGTTTTGGTTTGGGGTTTTTTTTTGTATATGAAAGGGCTTGTGTTTAATTAGTCTAAATTGGGATTTTATTTTCCCCTCTAAAAACAGGTTACAAAGTGGATCAGCACTCTGATACATTCCAAAGTTTAATTTGCTGATAAAACCCCTGAAGTTCAATTTCTGACCTTCTGTGTGTCCTTTCAGAAATTTACTTCTGTGTTGCTCCTCTGACTCCATCACTGATGAGCACAACTACTGCCAGCTCCTCAGGCTGGATATTTTTCCTTGGGGAAACCTGATTTAAAAGTCATGTTTAAATCCAGTGGACAGGGCCTAAGGGTTTGTCTTCCCTACCTTTAGTCATCTAAACCCAAGGTGTATACATGTGGCTGGACATGTCTGTCCCCTGCAGTGACAGAGGAGAAATAGCAACAAAGAGCTTCTTCGCAGAGGGCAATTTCCAGATCACTGAACTTTGGTGAGATAAGTCCCGTCCTAACTCATCTCTGAGCATTTGCTGTTGGGTTCTGCCTTCAGCTGGCTGATGATACACTAAGCAACTGTGTGGCTTCATTATTTTGCTGTACTCATGGAGATGCACCTCACTGTCACCTCTGAGGCGTTTGGCGCCATGGTGACTCCTTTGTCACCAGTCCTTCCCATCCAGCTCTCTCTTCAGCCTCTGACACTCTCCATACCCTGCCTTGTACTCACATTTGTTTCCTCACCTCTTCTCCTTCTGTAACATCTACATTCCTCTGCTTTGTTTTCTCTTTGCACTGACTGTATTCACTTCTTATGAATCTCAGTTTTAACTCTGGTTGCAGCTTTTACTAATGCATTCACTGCACGGTGCCCCTCTGACAATGTTTTACTGCCTCCGTGTCTTAGGGGAGTGAATGGGACGAGGAAAAAAAGCAATTTAAAGTGTAACTGGCTTGTTAGACATGCAAATTCTTGAACAAGAGGTAAAATTTAAGTTCACCGTGAAAGCTAGGAGTGTTGGAGCTGTAACCCCACTTCTGACTCTGCCACTACCTCCCTCGGTGACCTTGTGTGATTTATTTAGCCTCTTGGGGCCAGGTTCACCTGAAAATAAAGAATAATGTGTTTCCTTCCCCTAGGAATATATAAGTCTGAACTAATAGATGTATATACAGTTCTTGAAGTCCTGTTTATTTAAATGCAAAATGCTTATCTTTTTTTCCTTAAAACATTTACAAAAGGTCGAGAGAATTTTAGGGTTGAAAGATAAACAGTTCAGAAGAACTAGAAAAATTAAAATTACACACGTATGCACTTATCACAAACCTTTAGACAGCCTCTAATTAAGTAATCACTAGTTCTCTGCATTATAGTAGATGTTATCATAAGCTGTTAAATTGTGTAGCAGCTTGTAATATTGTGCACTCTGTTTATACAGGATAAGGACTCTGTGGAAATTATTCAGATTAATGTATCATCTTCTGAAATGTGTGCTTCAGTTGTGCCTTGTCGGTCAGGATTGAGATGTTCCCGTGCTCTGCTCTACAGAATCCTGACAACGGAGCACAGTTTCTTCCTGACAGGCCAAGATACAAACTTGGAGATGCCAAGCTGTATATTCAGACACACAAACCCTCTGTCTCTTGCTTTAGCAAGACTCGTTCGAGGTGCACATCCTTGGCATTTCCTCCCAGCAACCAGCCTTCAGTGCAAGAAGGAAGCTCAGAAAAGGGTCTTCTCCCATGGTCTCCAGGACATTATTTTTTCCTTAAGCTTTTACGTTCAGAGAAAAAGTACCTTACCAAGCACCTGCAGGTGACCTCTCCTGCACCTGTCTTCCTCTCCCACATCTCCATGCCAGACCCATCTCCTGACCCCCTGCCTAAACATTTTGTCTCAATTCTCCTCTAAAAAAATTTTTTGTCTTTTTGCTAGTCTTCCCTCCTGCTCTGATACTCAGCTCCAGTTAACCTTGTACCCCTTGCTGCAGCCTTGTTTGACATGGAGAGCTCGAGTCCTCAGCTTGGCTGAGCTTTGCTTGGAGCATGGAAGAGAAAGCCTGGAGGCTGACAGGGTGAAATAAATCTCCAGCAATAGCAATTAAGACCTGGTAAGATCTAAGAGATCATTTTACCACACTGGAGTTGTAGGCATTTACAGACACTATTTCAGGGGTTGGGAGTCAGGTGATGCCCCACTGGTGTCGGGGGTTACCACAGGTGTCCACTTAAAATGGCTTATGCTGCCTGGAGAAGGCAGAGTTGAGGTTGGAGTTGTGTTAATGAGCTTCAGTGCCATCTTCCTGACCAGCCTTCTCCTGAGCGGAGCTCAGCAGAACCTGAAAGCCCACAGTGTAAGGTGTATTACCTCTACCCCAACACTCAGCAATGCTGCAAGCACTTGGATAGTGAAGTAGTAACAGATGGAAGGAGAAATTAAAAGGCGTTAGCAAGGAAATAAGCTACTTTCATCTGAGATTTGAGCCAACAGACTAAAACTGTGTGATTCGGTAGGAAAATAGTGAAGTTGAAGAGCAGCCCAGGGAAAAAATTATCCTTGTATCAGTAATGAAAGTAGTTTAAAATAGGAACCTCACTTTAGGATTAGTAACGAGATTTGCAAACTTTCGCTTTTGTATTATCATTTGTTGTCGAAACATGCCCAGTTGATTTGTCTGGAAATGAGTGAAATTAGTGTAGCAGCTGGTCTTGTCTCAGTGCACTTTTCCTACTACATCCCCATCACACACGCTCCGGCGTCCCTGTCAGAGAATGCCACACACACCTCTGGTCATTCACACAGTGCCAGGCGTATGCCAAGGGCTGCGCGAGTCCATGAAACCTGGTGGAAACCTGCCAGCCTCAGCCTTCATAATTTATTATCGGGGAGGGGAGGAGGCTCAGGGGTGACCTTGTCGCTCTCCACAAGTACCCGAGAGGAGGCTGCAGCCAGGTGCGTGTCGGCTTCTCACGGATAACCAGCGACAGGATAAGAGGACTTAAACCCCGCCAGGGGAGGTTTAGATTGGACATGAGGAGGAATTTCTCCACAGAAAGGGGTGATTAGACATTGGAATGGGCTGCCCGGGGAGGTGTCGGGAGTCTCTGTCCCTGGAAGTGTTTAAGGCAAAACTGGGCGTGTCATTTGGTGCTTGGTGGTGTTCAGTCACAGGCTGGAGTCGACGACCTCAAAAGGTCTTTTCCAACCTTTCGATTGTGCGATAAACGAAGCAGCCCTCCCCCCCTTCTGCCTCACGGCGGCCCCGCCTCAGAGCGCCCTCACGGCGCGGCCCCGCCCCTGCCCGCCCCCCGCGCCCGCCATGGCGGGGCCGCCCCGCGCGGGGTCGCTGTGCCGCCGGCGGGGCGCGCGCGGACGTGTCCGTTCCCACAATGCCCGGCGGGAGCGGCCGCCGCCGCCGTGCCCAGGTACGGCTCGCGCCCCCCGCGCCGTGAGGGGCGGGGGCGGCACCGGCTCCGCGGGACACGGGGCTGACACTGCCCGGCCCGGCTCGGCCCGGCCCGGCTCACGCCGCCGCCTCCCTTCCCTCCTGCCCGCCCACCCGCCGCTGCCGGCCCCAGGCCCGGCTGCCGAGCCTCAGGGCCAGCTGCATCCGCGCCTTAGCCGCGGGGATCGCGGCGCCGCTGTCACGGAGGGGTTGGTGGTGGCGGCGGGCAGGGCGGGCGCAGGAGGCGCCGGGGGCCGTTCGGGGCTCTTCGCAGGCGCCGCTGGGCAGCGAGAGCCGGGGCGGCGGGGCCGTGCCGCGCTCCGGGCTCGGCAGCAGGTTGTGTTAAAGTTTCGCGGTGCGGACCCGTGTGAGGCACCGACCGCTGAGTCAGCGCTTCTGCGGCGGCGGCAAAGGGTGCGAATGGTCGTGTCGGAGCTGCCACGTAAGTAGGTGGTAGGTGAGAGGATCAGGTTCTCAAACTTTGGGATACGGCTTGTTCCGTTCCCTTAGTTTGTCAGGATTGTTTGGACATCAGGAAGAATCACAGGAAGGGTGATTAGACATTGCAATGGGCTGCCCAGAGAGTTGGCGGAGTCACCGTCCCTGGACGTGGCGCCTAGTTTTGGTTGACACGATGGTGTTGGGTCATAGGTTGGACTCTATGATCTTTTCCAAAATAATTGACTCTCTGATCGTGGTTCTGCTTCTGAGGTCTCTTTCTCCTCTGCTTTATGGGAGGGATTATGTGGGTTAGTAGTTTAGGATTATTTCCTTGTCTGAGCGTACCTGACAACGTCAAAGTGGCTTTATTTGTGGTGGTCTTCTGTAGTGCTTTACTTTGTTACACGGATTTCTGAAGTGTGCTGTAGGGTGGAAGAATTAAGACTCCTGCCTGCATAATGCCACTGTCACAACCCTCAGAACTGGGGACAAAAGATTGTCTGACACTATTACATACACTTGAAGCAAGCACAGAAGCTGTATCTTCATTCTATGTCAAGCAGGAGTGCAGCTTGCACCCGGTTCCCAGTTTTATGTTTTATGGAAGGCTGTCATGAGAGGCAGACATCCTGGCAAGAAATACCATTATTAGGTTGGTACTGAAGGCTGGCAGGTGCAGGAGGGTAGGCTTGCTGTTACACTAGATCTGCTTACAATTTTTGGGAAGCTCGACTTCTTAAAAAATGGGAGTATCCTGAGCAAACCATAGTTACAGGCCACTTTCAAGCACCTCTAAAAAATATTATGAGATATTGGCAGATAGGTCTAAAATAATTACTGTCAGATCACAAACAGGATGACCAATTTGTTACAAAAGACTAGAACATATGCCACTCTCTAGGACTTTTCCAGATGTTGCCTTAGGATTGAGTACGATCATAACACAGAAATAAACAAGATATAATGGAGTATGTCTTGAGAAAAAAATGTACAGTGAAACAGGCTCTGGTTTCCATCATCTGAGGTTTCCTGTGCATGGGAGAAAATGAAACCAGACACGTGCTAATTCCTATCTGGGAACTCAGTGAATGCTGACGTGTGTGAGGAATTGGACAGCTCTTGGCAAGGTGGAGTAACAGAGGAATGGCCATTCAGCTGACTTTTACCTGTCTGTGGCCAGCTTTCTCCATGTTCCTCTTTTCCATGAGTTCTTCCAGTCCTTGTTTGCAGAGAGGGCTGTGAAGGAGTGTAAGGGGAAATCAATAAAGATGAGGCAGAATCGGATACTAACTAGGGGAAACATAAGAACAGTGCAAGCAGGGAGTGGTGCTTCCATGGTGTACTCTTGCTGTTGGTGATCGTTTTGGGGTCAGAATCATGCTGAACAAAGGGCAGTGGTTTGGTTTTAATAACCCTGGTAGTTTTTCTGTGGATTTTTCTAGTTGCCTCTTGAATCCATATGACCTTGTAGCATTGATGACAGCTTGTGACAAGGCTGGTGATGTTTTGTGAAGAACACCCTGTGGTACCTGTGAGCCAAACACCCGCTGGTTGGATTTGGTAGTCTTCAGTTCTGTCGTGGAATGAGACAGTGAACCTGATCCCTGTTCATTTCCCTGCACCTGTAAGAGATTTATAGACCATTTGTAGTGGAAATGCAGTCTTCTGTCATCTTCAGGTGATTGAGGCATATAGAATTTTTGAACGAAAACGTATGAAATTTGTAACAATTTGGTGAATTACGTCATGCAGTTTTGCATAATGTTTAAAAAAGACATTTAAAGGCAGTTCCGAAAGCACTACCGTATCCTTAATGTTCATTCTTCAATCTCTACCTATGGAAATCTGTCTCAGATTTACCACTCGACTCCTTCTGTAAAGCTGTGCTGTTTTGAGAGCTGAGTAAAGCAGCTCTTTCATTGTGAAGATTTAGTAAACTTTTTTCTCATGTTAATACGTTTTCAAGTAAGGCTGAATGTTCTGTTACAGTATGTGTATTATACATCTCTTGACATATGTGTGATCTTGCAACCAAAGTGATTTTCTTTTATTGGCATCATTTTTTAGCTAGTTTTCTGATTTTGCTGTTAGGAAGCTGAGGAAAAAGTACATATTTTCACAGGGTGGGTTTTTAAGATGATGGTAACAAAACCTGGCTGTCTGGTGTTCTTAAGATCGTTCATCTAAACACAATTTTTACCTTATGTGATTTTGTAGTATATAAGAGAATATATTAAGGTTTCAGTGGAGGCTTATCTCCTGTTAGAGAGCCTAATTTCTCTAAGTGTAAATAGGAGTCTTCAAGAAAGTTTTGTTCTAGATTTATGCAAATATTTATTTACATATAGAATAGACATAAAAATTGAAATAACACCTCTCAAGATGTCTTTATCCTTTGCCTGTTGTCTGTACATACATGCTGTTGTTAGTGGTATTTATTTTCTTTGTCCTTAGGAGTTATAGGAGCAAAGCAGCTATGGTGAGATTGAATATTGAAAATCTTAAGGCTTTGGAAATACAGCTGTGGTTGTGTTGTGTTGTGTTATGTTCCCAAAGTGTCCTGATCAGAGGATATTATAGAATAATTAAACATAGAGTATGAGGTGAATGATGGGATCAGAGTCAAAGGTTGTGTTACCCTGAGTTACTTGTGTACTGTGCAGACAGGTAACGTTTTCCCATTTTAAATGGCTGAAGCGATGGGATGTCCTGAGCTTCACTTAAAGAACACAGAAACATTTTTATATCTTTATTATTCTATTTTTTTTTTCTTTGAGTACGTTGTGAGTAACCTCCCTTGGGTATGTTCAGGCATTTCCAATAAGTATGTCCTCACAAAAAGCTGAAGAATGTTGTTAGCCGGTAAATGCATTTATTAACTTTTTCTTTTTGTTCTTATCTCCTCAGATAGCTCAACATGAACTTTAACCATCGAGATCATTTAAAAAGTGAACAGAACAATATTTTTTCTTCTGAGAGCTGGCTACAGGATTCAGAGTTTCTCCTGCAGTGCAGTCATATTCACTACCTTTTCCTGAAACAGGACATGGAGCTTTGTTTCTTTCTTCACGTTAGGTGCTAACAAAGTTATTTCATTTCATCAGAGGAAATGCAGATCCATGAAATTACATTTTGTGCAAGTAAGTTAATGAGGGGGTATTTAAACTTGGCTATCACATCGTTGTTCTTTTGTGTATATTGATATAGCTCCCAGAAGTCCCTGTTAGGATTGAGTTCCAAGTGGTAGAGATGGTTATTGTCAGAGAACCATTACAGTTTAAAGCTCCTCTGCAATTTTGTCATGCTCTTGAGCTGCTGCCTTGGTTATATGGGGAGCAGCACAGCTAAGAAAATGGATCTGTGTGCATTCCATGTGAATTGTCCTTCTGGGAGTATGTGCATGAACTCAGGAGACAGTGAAAAGTTTCTAGAACTGCAAGTTTAGCTTCTGGCCTGCTTTATACCCAGCAGGCTGATCTAGAGCAAGTCCTGAAGTTGTAGTTGTTTTTTGTTTTTGTGTCCAGATGATCAAAGCACTTGGTACAGGAGGGAATTCTCTTGTGAAGTGCTGAAATAACAAGTGCACCTGATAAAAGCCCAGAGGTATTCAGCAGACAACAGACAACAGCGGCTTCCACTGGTTTTATGACTTTGGGGAAAGTCTGATATACTGTTCAAGTAAAATAAGAGGGTATTAATTTGGAATTTATTCAGCTAATGTGATGCATCTCAAAGGAGGTTGAAGTTGATGAAGCTGATGAAGCTGAATTTCTTAAACTGAAAATGACAACACATTTTCAGTGCTTTCATTATGATATGCCTCTTTCTCTCTGAAGAGTAAATAACCTTGAAAAACCTGAATATTGTTGATTATTCGTTAAGTGTCCTACTTAACCTTTGGGTAGTGGGAAATAGAGATGGTGAGAGTTCAGGGAAAAAATAGCTGTTTCCTCTCTTTTATGAAGAGGGAGTGTTATTTGGGGCAAATATGGATTCCTGACTTTTGAGAATACAGTCCTTCAGTCACGGAGGCTTGTAAAGCACCCTTAACGTCATAGTTTGAAAGGTGCTGTAAACATGTCAGTATTGCACACAAAAGCATATTTCAGCTGTATTCAGAAATCTGTTTCCTTTTGCAGTTTGTGACTGTATGGATCTTGGGTACCATCATCTGAGGGAGGCAAAAATATTTTTTCATAGTCTCTGAAGTGATAGGTGCAGTAGATGGTAGGAGTCTGCAGAGCAGTGTTAGGAGCTGAGGAAGTGTTTGCTTTTGGCTTCATATAAATTCTAGCAGTTCGCCCACTTGTGTACTGATACTTAGCAGATAAATAATCCTTCCTTTAGTGCTTGTCATGCTGAACTTTTGAATGTTTTGATTTAATATCAGGTTTGAAGAACTGCTTTGTGGTTCATGTAGACTAATAGGTCCTGTTCAGTTAGGACTCAAATCTGAGTTATAGTTGAAAATCCTCACTATGCCCTGTTTGAAGCCTGAACCCCGTACACAGCTTGAGAATTTTGATTAATCACAGTTGACTCTGCTGTTTCTGCTTTAACCTTAATTCTGATTGCTCCTGATCTGTGTTTTGTTGTAGGTTGTTGTTAACTCTGTTGGCAATGTCTATGATCTTGTCTGCCTCTGTGGTCCGTGTGAGGGATGGGCTCCCACTGTCTGCATCCACTGATTATGAGCAGAGCACGGGAATGCAAGAATGTAGAAAATATTTTAAAATGCTCGCAAAGAAACTTTCTCAGCTTCCTGATAGGTGTACTCTGAAAACTGGACAGTATAACATAAAGTAAGGCTTCTCTTTTATGTATTTGCAACATCCTGTGTTGTGTCTGTCAGTTAAAAAATTAACAGTTCACCTTGGAAATGCTTAATCAAATTCAGATTAATTATTGGCAGTATTAATGTATCAGAAATTTAAAATCGATAAATTTAAATTTGAGAAACCTACTCAGGCGTTGGTGGAAGTTCTTTTGCAAGGTCATGTAGTGATAGGACAAGGGAGAGTGGCTTTAAACTGGAAGAGGGCAGGTTTGGATTAGATATTGGGGGAGTTTTTTTATTGCAGGGATGGTGAGGCGCTGGCACAGGTTGCCCTGAGAAGCTGTGGATGCTCCATCCCTGGATGTGTTCAAGGCCAGGCTGGATGGGGCTTTAAGCAACCCGGTCTAGTGGAAGTTGGAACTGAATCTTTAAGATCCCTTCCAAACAAACCATTCTGTGAGTCTAGTTTGAAATAGATAGTATTTTTATAAGGATTGAAGTCCTTTACCTAGTATAAATATTTCTTTTAATTTCAAGGTTGATTCTTACATGAAAATGACCAGACTTTTCGTGCTACTTCAACTAGTACTCATTTTTTTTTGTTTTTTCAGTCTATGACTTTTAAAAGGTGCCCAAATACTTTCATAACCAGTAGTTCTGTGATATCTCGTTGGGATGTTTACATTAGACCCTTTTTTTGTACCTTCAGGCTTTCTGTTGGATTCAGAGAAGCATGTGCTAAAACCCAAACATAATAATTATTTCACAGTGTGTAACTTGGATTATGGTGAAATAATTCTTTGAATCTGTTGTTTACTCAGAATTTTGCTTTGTATGTGATCCTTCTCCTTAGTGTTGGTAACAAGGTGCACCTGTGTGTAGTTGGTAGCTCACTTGCACTTTATCTGAGCTAAATTCTGATTCTGATCTACTACTTTTAATCAAGTGAGTAATTTCATCCTAAGCCCTAGTAACCATGTGAAAGTTACAGTGGTGGAAGGTATACCACCTGAATGATCCTAGAAGGTGCTCATCCCTCTCCTTCTCCCGTTGGGATATGTGAGTTTCCAACATTTCTTGGGATTAGGCCCAGGATGGACTAAATTGTTCCAGTCAATTTTTTTTTTTAAAGACCTCAGCTGTAGTTGGCTTGTGAACTGATTAGCTTAAAAGAAGCTTCTAAGAATGAGATATAAGGCTTAGTCAGGATAGTTTTTATTGTTTTTGTCTTTGATTACTTTTCATAGTGTAAGTTATACATCAAGACCTAGAAGAAATTTGAATGTGTCATGAAAACCTGAACTCTAATGAATTGCCTAAATGCAGCAGGGAATATGTATATTGAAAACTGAGATGGGTGAAAAGCTATTACAAGACGAACTTGCTGTGTTTCTGCATCCCAAAAGCTTTGTTGTTTTCTGTTTCATGAATGTGTGTACATATGTATGCACACACATATATATGTGCAATACAGCTTGTCATATGATTGTACAATGTGGTGTCAAAGTAAAACGTAACCTAAAAGTAAATTGTTTTTCTTCCAGAATAGTGTTGGAGTTTTCAGTAAACATTAATTCCTTTGCTACCCCAGATAAAGTTTTGTTTTTCTGATTGTAGAATATGAGATCAGACCAGAGAAGCAGCTAATTCACTGAATTTGAAATGTGTTTTCTCAATTCTAGCTTTATAAGTTCCCTGGGAGTAAGCTATATGATGTTGTGCACTGAAAATTATCCCAGTGTCCTGGCTTTCTGCTTCCTGGATGAGCTTCAGAAAGAGTTCATCACTACCTACAATATGATGAAGACAAATACTGCAATCAGACCATACTGTTTTATAGAGTTTGGTAAGGATCTGACTTTTTTTTCCCCTTTATTCTCACACTGAGACAAATGAGTATTTAAATAGATGTGCAACTTAATGCACATAAAACAAAAATGTCCAAGGCAGTTTATAGCTGTATTTAGGCAGATTAAGAATCTGAATTAACTCCTGTTAGAATCAAGGAAGAAATACTTCTGTATTTAAAAAAGCATTAAATTAGGCTTACTAGAGTTTTATTGAAACTTTTTTGTAATCTTTCTGTTCATTCCAGTAAGTTTTGATTTGAGCCTTGTGTGACCAACTCTGGAGTTTATCTTCTCCTAGTTAATAATACTAGGAGTTGTTTGACTTCATACCTGTTGAAATACTTAACCTATGAGGTCATGGAGCTTACTCTTAGCTGTGCTGTAACTTTTGTTCAGTACATGAAAGGGAGACATTTTTATTTATCTTAGGATGTAGTGAAGCATTTAGTCTTCTGTCCTGAAAACTCCAAATGCAGCTCATCTCATATATACCAGATAATAGTTGTTACAAATTCCATTAATTTATATTGCTTTAATGCTATATATTAGGCAGTTATTTTAGATATTTTTATAAAACACATTAGAGCAAAAAGAACAGCAGTTTGAGAAATACAGGGGCAGATATTCTGGTTGGTTAATTCCTGTCTATAATTCAGTCAGTCAGTTATTAGCAATTTCTGTATAACATTATTGTCTTCTTGTGAAAATTTCTATGATTGCTTTTTTTTCCCCAACACCTTTGTTCTACTAGTTGTTAAGTTAGAATTTAAGTCTGTTACAGCTTAAATATATATTTATTTTCTTCTGAATATTTTGCAAGCATGTTTCATACTCAAGTACATTCACACTTGAATGCAGGAGTTAATTTTTTCATAATGATATTTACTAAACTAACAGAAAAGCTGGAATAAATGCAGTAAACCCATTGTATTAGAAATGCATTCAGTCTCATGCAGTGAAAAGTCATTAGTTTTTCATAGTTATTAAGTAATTAGATTTCTGGAGCTTAGATTTTTTTTAACTGCAGAATTAAATAACCCTTGATGTGTTAGGCACAAAACAGAAATAGTGTTAAAAATTCAAGATAAATGCAAATATTTCAAAGAATGTGTTTCAATTTGTGAAGTTTGTAGTACATAGAGCTGCATGATCTTGGATTATTTAACTAACAAAAGTCCATAAAAATATACCTTCTTATTTTAAATTTTACACAGATAATTTCATTCAGAGGACCAAACAGAGATACAACAACACACGTTCTTTGTCAACAAAGATGAATCTTGCTGACATGCAGACAGAGATCAAACTGAGACCACCTTACCAAATTTCTGTGTCAGAACTTGGCTCAGCGAATGGCTTTGCACATATATCTGTGGGGGAGTATAAGGGTACTGGTAAGATATCTGCAGGTAAGTTCCAGGCTTCTGGTTTTGTATCCTTAAATGAGACAGAGTAGTAGAATTCATTTTTGATTTTTTTTTCTTTAAAAAAAAGCTTTCTCGTGGCTCTAAAGCATAAAGCTGCCATGACCTTATGTGCATTTTAGCTTAGATGTCTGATTTGTCCCCTGCTCAAAGTGCACATCTTCCCAAGGCACTCAGAGGGAGAAATGGATCTGCTCAATGGACTGCTATATTGAAGGGAAAAAAATACTGCAAATGAAGATGGGCACTTAACAAGAAGATGATCTTTCTTTTTCTGACCTTTCAAGATTTCTGAAAATTTTTATTATTTCTTCCCAGTAAGACTTAGTGATGACGTAAGCTGAGAGCACAGTGTCAGGAGTTAGAGCAGCTGGAGGGAGGAGCATCACTTTAGGAAGCATCTGCCATGGTGAAAATCCAAAGAGTTGTGCTGGCTAAAAGATGCACTTGCTAAAATGAGTGCCTTGTGTACAGTGTTAAGAATTGCAATTTTGTATAAAATTGACACATTCATTTAAGTAGTCGTTAATTTTTTAAAAGTTTAATTTGCTTCATGTTGGAGGTAAATATGGAATTGTGTGGTTGACCTGGGTTAAAGGTTTGTGCTGTTAAGAGAGTTTGAGGCCCACCTTCATATGTTTCTCAGCAGGACAGAAACTTAAAAACTTGCCAAATCCTTGCACTAATATGTGAACTCCACATGTGAACCTGACATCATCTGATTTCAGTCTTCCAAGTTTAGTGAAGCAAAATCATAAATAGAATGGAAGGAAGTGTTGATTTTAATTAGTTAATATCTTTCCCTTTTTTTTCCCCCCAAAGTCCCTCTGTCTGTAAGTTATCCTGGGCAGGCATATTCTGCCTGACACTTTACAGTGTCAGGCTGCAATCATAAATCCTAGGATTGCAATCATAAATCTAAATACTTCCTACAGTTTTGTAATAAAAGAGATTAGCTTAATTTTGTGCAGTTTATATATATGTATGTGTTAATAGGATCTCTTTGCCAGTGCACTGTCTTTATGACGTACTTACTGGTAAGGATTACTCTAGAAGATTGAACACTGCTTTCTACTGAAGTGAAAACCAAACAAAATCACTGGGGCACTCTGGGGCCTCGATTCTGAGAATTCCAGGTGCTATGAGACAGTGTAGAAATAGTTTGCAATCTCTGTATTTGCAATTTTACAGTATTAGATTCTGGAAAAGGAATAAGGAAAAAGTGTAAGGATGTTTGAGGTGTATAAAAGAGTGAAATCTTCTAAGCAGTACTGTGCAAACCTTTAATCATCTCCTACTTACACATGTGGGTTGTTTTTAAAGGTATAATGCTGTGATACCATCCTTCTACCACTTATTGTTGTTTACTCTTACTGTTCTGGTGTAATCCTGCCCTGTGGATTATGGTGGCAGAAGTGGCAACCGGTTGTCCAGATTTGAACTTCCTGCAATTGGGAGAGGAAAAAGCAATAAGCATGAGAGAACTTGACCTGTGTCAGAATTGGATGTTTTTTTAAAAGTTGTGCATGTAGTGGGAGATGAGGGTTTTTTATCACTTTTTTGAGTAAAAGTGCTGGAAGATCATATGGGCCTAAATTAAAATACATAGGGACCATTTCACTTTTTACTGTAAAGGAAGATTCAACAGTAATTGGCAGATGACCTTCTAATTTTTTTCACCTACCTCTCCCAAACTTCTTACAGAAGCAGTTCTGTTGTCCTCTCTTCTTTCCATATTTCTTCTGTTTCTCTTTGAGTTACTTTAAACTTTCTTCTTCCTGTGAATTCCATAGATCTCTGTTCAGTTTGCCACTTCCTTCCTTCAGTTGCTGTAGAAACTCAGCATCAAAGAGCTGTACCTTATGAGAGGTTTGCACTTTGCTCCTTCTTCAGCTCCTCACATTTTAGATGGCATTGAATAACAGCGTCTATTTTAGCGAGTCTGCTAATAGTTTTGTAATCCTTTACATTCATCACTTCCCTCTACCCTTGAAAAGAACTTTATCTGGATTTTTGCTGCCCACTCAGTTGGCTAGACTTCAAAGTTTCTCCTTTGCTCTAAGGACAAATTCTCACAAAAAGATACGGTTTGCCTAGTGTAATTTCCTGAATATGCTGTCCTGTTAAAAAGTAGGACTTGCTGTAAGTGCATCAAGTATGTTAAATGAGGCTGGAGAGCGTGCAGAGGTGGGGAGTTGGGTGGAGGCTGACCTTGTTTTGTTATGCAGCAGGGCAGATTTGGATGCATTAGTTTTGGCCATGCTGGGGAAGCGCTGACTGTTACTTGGACTGTAATTGCCCTGTAGCCACAGGGTAGTGCCCAGGCCTCCTGTGTTGGGAAAGTAATTGAAAATAGCAGCGCTTTTCCTTCAGAGAAAGTTGTGCTGTGTAGTGAGAAATAGGGGTAATTATGGATGTGTGAAGCATAAAGTGCTTAGATTATAGATGGAGTTTTGCTTCAGAGGTGAATGTAGATGTTGGCAGGCATTAGAAATAGGGTGACAGCATGCTGATGTGTGATGTTTTAGGTTAGGATAAATTTATTATTTGAGCTTTTTTTCAATGAAGGAACAGTTGTCAAATTGAAATTATTTTTTACCTGATTGTATGCTCCAAGTTTTTGGGGGTTTTGACATTTTAGTTTTAAATAAACATCCTTACAATTAGCGCAGTTTCTCATATCGTGTCAATTTTCTGAATTTTTATTTCAATGTCAGCATTAGATTCAAAATTTGTGCTTTATTTCAGTTGAGGATTTTTGATATGATACTTATCATATTTCTAAGATTGATTGATGTACCAACTAAAATTCAGCTGGCCTTTACCCTCCATTCTTTGACGTCCCTTCTTCAGTCTTTTGCTTTTGCCTTCATCTTTTAGTGTATAAATGACTCTTGTTGCTTTGATTGTAGCACTAAAATCCATTAAGCCCTGGGCAGTTAATTGACATCAGTAGTGGTATGCAATGTCCTTCAAGTTTTTTGGATTTGCTTTTGTATTTTAATAAGAGAGAAAAATTAGTACTATGTGATCCCTCACAGACCGTCTTGATTTAGTTGATGAGACTCTACTTTCCCCCCATGGTTCTCAAAGAGGTGTTTTAAATGCTGTTTTAACACACAATGATTTTAAGTTACGCAGGACAAGGGGAAAATGAGATTGTCTGGAGAACTGTGAGTGGAGAGCAGTGAACTAATTTTATCCATCAGTTAGTGAAATGCAATTAGTTTTGGCTAGAAACAGTCACATACACCCTCAGTTTTTTGCCACTCTCTAGATGAGATGGTTTAAAAAAGCCAAAACAAAACAGCCAGTTAGGAGTCATTGAAAAAGAGTGGTTTGGTATGCAAATAGCATATCTAACCCTAACTGAGTGATTGCTGGGAGTAATGTGCCCTACAGTTAGAAAAGCAATGAGCTCTCAAAGTTAAATATGGGTTATGCTTTTGTTTAAAAAAACCCCAACTGATTACACTATTAAATTCAGCACAAATGAATTAACTGAACTCATCCTGTGTTTTATTTCTGTGTTATCGTACACTCATAGTTAGACAGCCCTGCCTGCTTATCAGTGTGAAGTAGCTTTTGTTGTTTTTTTCTTTAGGTTCTTTAACTTCAAAAACTGTTTGAAAAACCTTTTTCCTGAGTCTGTGCAATGCTAAACAACTGGGATTGACACCCCTCTCTCAATTAATGTTACAGTTCATTAACCTCATTGTTCACATCTTTACACTTGGTTGATTTGAACAGAGTGATTTGAGTACGGCTCAGTAGGCTCAGTAGTCACATTGTTTTCCCAGTGTCGCCCAGACTGTTAAGAGTTTTGCATTGTTTTTTCACATTTGCTTTCTGTTATTAATTATGGAAAAGGGAAAGGGACAGTAATGAGGAACATACACAACTGTTACATACTTGTGACCTTAGATAAGCCTGAAGGAGTGGTTGTGCTTGGAAAGAAAGGCTGTTTTAATTTTCATGTGGTTTATAAGAGACTTCTAAGCACTATCTGGAAGGTGTGTATAAGGTCGTAATATAGGTACTGGTTTAGTTTCAGAGCTGTCTTTTTCTGTCTTTGGTAGCACTCAGTTGGCCATATTTTTTAAGGAGGGAGACTGTGATAGCTTTGCCTCAAAGTGTTCTGTTCAGCAAACATGCTAAATCAGTCTCAATATCTCACTAATGTATTTGTGTTAAAGAATGTTAAAGAGTGCAGGCTGCGAGAGAAGCTCTGAAGTACGTGACTTATTAGCTGGTTACTAATTGTGGACGGATTTCACTAGCGAGTGCGTCTCTTACTGTTGATTTCCTGGCGTGTTTGAGCAGCTGTCAGTACCATACTGAATAAGTGGAATGCATTGACTAAATATAACACGACAATTATATATGTGAACTAAAGGAAAGTTTACTTTTTGTTAAACCTTGTGCTGAAATATTTAAAATGTTTCTTCTTCTTTTTAGAAAAAAAATTGACCTTTTGTGGTTTGCATTGAGCTAGATCTCTTTTGTGGATCTCTTGAGCTAGAAGCCACAGAAAAATGGGATTACTCTTTTACTGAAATTCTAAAGGCATTGCTTTGACCTTCATTATCTTTTTTTGATCTTCTGCGTTGCAGCTCCTCATCAGCGTCTGGAACCTGTGACTCTGCCAGGGATTGTCTCATTTGTGCTTAGTCTGTTATGTGGAGCATTGAATTTAATTCGTGGCTTTCATGCCATCGAAAGCCTTCTCCAGGTATTGTACATTTTGTGAGTTTAAAAGTTACACACCATAGCAATCATAATTATCACCTTAGAAGATGCTATGTGAACTAAGTCTCGTCAGTTTTATTTTCAGAAATACTATTTGTGAGGTCAGGCCTCTGTTCATGAAACCTGTATTGTTTGTGAGCAGAGCATCCTTTTTGAGTGTGATGCCTCATTCATTGAGGCTGTGAGTTTCAACAGCAGTAGAAAGTGAGTGGCCAACTCCTTCCCTGGTACCTTGGTAGCAGTGAGTATGTGAACATAATGTTCTGTTTTCTAAATTTATGCCAGGGTATGAGGCGTTTAATTTCTATAGATGCTATTTAAAAGCATTTCAGTGAAATGATGAACAGCTTTGAAAATCTGGCCAGTTTTTTTTTTAAAGTCCACAGAGCATGCATCTTTAAACAGGTTTTGTAAAAATTTTTTTGTAAACTTTTGTTTTGTTTTGTTTGTATTTAATAAACCTTCTTAATGGTAGGATGCTTATTTCTCTTTGTATACTGAAAGGATCAATGTCAGGGAAAACTTTCAAGTGATTTCTTCTACACTCCCCTCACCTCCTTAAACAACAACATCCCCATCACCAAACAACCTCCCCTAAAAATATTTTTTTCTGTAAACTCTCTGCTCTGACCTTCCCTGTAGCCTTTCAGTTTCTCTCTATTCCGTTTCTGTTGCTGTTTGTATTCTCACTGCTAGGATGTCACTAATAGTGGGTTATGATTTTAAGCAATTCAGGTGAAATATGCTGGTAGTGCTTGCAGGCATGCACACAAAGTTCATCTGTGTTACCACAACAAAAAGGACTTCCTTGCCATTTAATGGATCTGTTGTGGTGGTAGACATAGAAACTAAAAAGCCCATGGAATTTTTCTGAAAGAAAATGGTAATCTAGGTTGGCTAATAGATAATCCTTTTATTCAAACATATACCTTTATAGATTTTATAGAATCATAGAGTCATTTAGCTTGGAAAAGAGCTGAGTCCAGCCATTAACCCAGCACTGCCAAGTTCACCACTAAACCATGTCCCAGAGTGCCACATCTACACAAGTTTTAAATTCCTCCAGGAGTGGTGATTCAACCACTTCCCTGGGCAGCCTGTTCCAGTGCTTGACAGCTATTTCAGTGAAGAAGTTTTTCAAATATCTAAACCTCCCCTGGTGCAACTTGAGGCCATTTCCTCTCATCCTGTCCCTTGTTACCTGAGAGAAGAGACTGACACTCACCTTGCTACAGCCTCGGGTCAGGTAGTTGTGGAGAGTGATAAGTTCTCTCCTGAGCCTCCTTTTTTCCCAGCTAAAAACCTCCCAATTTCATCAGCTGCTCCTCGTAAGTCTTGGTCTCTAAGCCTTTCACCAGCCAACTGCAATATTTTCTGATAATTAATGGGTTTTTTTAGGGAAGTGAGGTAAAAAAGATGACCTGTATTCCCCTTGTCTTATATAGCTATTGGTCTGTGTAAAGATTTAATAAGCAGTAATGTCTGAGGTCTCAGCATTTCCTGAAGACTAATGGATAGATGAATAAGGTTAAAGAAAATGTTCCATGCTAGGTCCTTCTTTTTGAGTTGTTTTTGGTTTGTTTTCTTAAAGAAAGACCAAGAATGAAATAGTGAACAAATATCTCTACTAATTAGATTTTTTTGTGTTATGTACAATTCTCTCAGTTTATAAATAGGAATGAATTCAAAGTATGCTGTAGTACAAATAGCACTGAACAGATTTCTACCACTTACTGTGATGTTTCTAAACTTATTTTGTTACTTTCCACGGCTGATTTTTTTTTTAAAGGAATGCCAATGTTAGATTAACCTATGTAAGTGATGCCAGGGCAGCCAGTTAATTTTATTCTATATACTATTGCATCTGGAGGTAATAGATGGCAGTACAGATGGAAGATAATTTTCATTTCTGACAAATGAGGCACACTAAAAATCCATTAAAATTTCTCTTAATTTACTTTATTATGAAGAAAGCCACAGAGTTTAGGGAGAAATAATCCAAAGCATGATTAATTAAATGTGTTCTGAAAAGTCATTCAAAAGCATCTCTCTGAATTACTGTTTCATTTATAATCAGTGTTTTTGTTTGGGTGTTAGTGAAACTGCTGCCATCTGTAGCTGTACCCCAGCAAATACGCAGTGACACCGAGGCCAAGACTTACACATGGTGTAAAGTTACTGCATTTTGTAGGTGATTTTTATGTGCAGATATACAAAGTTTTTCCTAGTCAGCACTGGAGATGGAAATGCTCCACATTGAACATACGCTGAGCAGGCACCAGTTGTACTTGTGAATGGACCACCTTCTTCTCGAAATGATATTCACTCTCAGGGAAGAACATTTACATGGGTACCCTTTGTTTTCCTGGGAAAGTTTTTGATTGTTGCAGATGTTTGTTGGAAATGCAGTTGGAATAGTCACTGAGCATGTAAATTTATTCTGCTCAGCTCTATAGAAACTATAACAACCCTTTTGAATAAGTTAGAAGGATTTGTTTGTTTTTTTAAACTGATAGTAGAAAGATCTGTCACTTCGAGTAAATTTTTCTATCTTTTCCTTGAAGAAAACTTAATTTTCCAATAGTCTCTCCGATAAATTCCTGTGCTGCCGTTTGCTGTCACTGCCGTGAGCTGCCCGCGTTATTCTCTGTGTAGAGTTTTACCCCACCCTAGTGGCCGCTTTGGGTTTTTTTCCTTTTACCTCGTTTCCATTTTGGGAAGCTGGAGGAAGGCACAATTCTACAAAGTTGATATCAAAGCTACTTACCAGTGTTTAGACTTGAATTTTCAAAGGCATCCGAAGAAGGTAAGTTATCCAGTTTTAGACCTGGACTTCATTTAAGGCTTTTGAAAATGTTAGCATTAGTTGTCTGCTGTGAGTCAATGTTTTGGTCAGACTCCAGATCATGGTATTTTTTTCCCAGACATAAAAGCAAACACTGATTTGTCCTAACTCTTGGTTTTGTGTAGGGTAGGAATTATTATAAATCAATGTGTGAACCTATTTTAACATACAATAATTAATAACTTCCATACTATAAATATCAGGTATTTAACTGAAAGATTGTAAAATATGTCTTTTTGTTTTATTCTTACAGAATGAAGGTGAAGATTTCAGCTATGTTATTGCATTTTTTCTTGGAACGGCAGCCTGTTTGTACCAGGTGTGTTTTTCTGTTTGCATAATTCACTAGAGTTTAGAAACATTACCCAGTCATGCATAAATTGTCATCATGTTTTCTTAAATGTCACAGATCCTTCAATAGGGCAATTATAAAAATAATTCCTGTGCTATTTTATTTCATTAATCATAAATTGTCATACAGTAGATTGATACAAAATTGCTTCTGTTTGCTGGTATTTTTCTCCAGTTAGATAATTAAGGCATTTACTTTTGACTTTGGAGCTTACAATTTAGCTCTAAAGTCAGGAGCAGTGGGGGTTATATTATTCCTTGCAGTAGTGGTTTCATAGTTCAAGTAAACTTAACCATGTGAAAAATACCTTACTGCAACCCTTTGGGAAGACTGGAAGGAAATACAGTAATACCAAGGCACTACACCCCGGGATTTTCCTCACTTTGTACATTAATATGCATCACCTTCCTTTTCAAAGCTTTTGGCCACTTTTCACTATATTTTCCTTTTCCTATCCGATACTTCCCCTTGCTTTTTATTTCTGTAGGTTTTCCATTTCTGCATCTGAATTGGACTTTCCTGTGATTTATATCAAGGCATTCTGGTGCCTGTTGGCATCTGTCATTCAGTGACACTGCTATTACATTAACCTATGTCTATAATGTCTGTCATGCTCAGTTGCTGTTATTATGATTATTTTGACTTTTGTTCTCTTGTGGACTATGCAATTTCTACTTGTTTCTGTGTGCCAATGTTTAGTACAGTGTCAGGCAGCCAAATAAAATAATGTCTCAGGATTTTCCTTTTATATCAGCCTCTATATCAGTCAGCCTTTTGTCCAGGTTACCTGTAATCTCCATTCTCTACAACTTGTCTCCACCAAAATGTCACAGTAGAACTTATGTTCCTCACCACTTGTTGACTTTCTATCAGCATCTGCCTTAAAGAATTCAAATTGGTGTTAGTTTTACATTAGGTACAGTCCCATATTTACATGGGACTTACATGGAATACGATGTTTTAGGCTCACTCATGTGAGATGAAACCTGAGGCAAGAGACTTGAACAGATTTCTAGCTGCAGTAGGAGGAAGGCAGAGCAGGGAACTGAGGGCAGTCTTGACACTGTGTCACACCACAGCATGCAGAAACAGACCCTTAAAATGTGGTAGGATTGTGTTTCTCTCCAAATGTGATCCATGTTGCAGCAGCTGAAGCAGGGCAGTGGGTGTTTGTGGACCTCTGCATCTACCAGTTAATCCTTGGCATTACCCCTGGCACAGCACTGGGAGGTGTCTGGGGGATTGCCTTGTGCTGAGTATTCATTCCCAGCTGCAGGGGCCTGGTATTTTCCCTGTCTTTCCCACTGCTTTGCCTGAAGAAGACTGAAGTGGCTCTTGTTCCTTCTCCACTGCTGGGGTGGAACTGAGAGTGTATTTTGACCGGAGATTGCCAGAAACATCCACTTTGTTTTGTCGTTGTAGGTTGTAATCCATTATTATGGGACAATTGTTCTCAGAAAGGGTTTAATGGGAGCAAAATGTAACCTTGTATTGATGTCAGGTACTTTTCACCCTTCCATGACTGCTGAATTGATACTGTTCTTACATGTTTGATTTAGGTTTTCCTTGTTTTCATCTGTAATTCCTCAGTGACCACATAGTGTTTCCTCAGTGGAAGTTACTTGCCATGAGGTAATCTGATTTCTTTTTTATTTCCTCACAGTGTTACCTGTTTGTATACTACACGGGCTGGAGGAATGCCAAATCCTTCCTGACCTTCGGGCTGATTTGCCTGTGTAACATGTATCTGTACGAACTGCGCAACCTGTGGCAGCTCTTCTTTCATGTGACTGTGGGAGCATTTTCTACCTTACAAATCCGACTGCGACAACCACAGGGCAAGTCCCCTGATTACAATGTCTGACAAGTCCTGGAACATTTAGAGGAAGTCTTGTTCCAGTAGTTTTTCACTCTCAGGAATGTAAAACTGTTCTCCAAAAGAAGAAGCTGTTTGGATGGTTTTGGTTTTTTGGTTTTTTTTTAAATAAATCAGTGTAAGATGCCTGTGGACATTTTTCACTTGATGGTTGAACTTTTTTTTAATTATTTTTTTATTTTCTTGAAAAGGGCACAAAAGAGTATGGGACTAGAGGAGGAAAGTGGAGCATATCGTGGAGTGAAATGTATGTAGGGACACCAATTTTGAGGAATTTGACTGGTGGCTTAAAGAAACTTCATTCAAAAGTATGTTAATGGAGGAATGTGTAAAGTATGTGTTCTGCATATCATGCAAGCTTTTCACTTCCAAAATCAGTTTTGCCTTTGTGAGGCAGTAGGGAATAGGCTAAATAAGTAATAATAATAATGCTATTGCATATTAGCAAACTAGATGTGGAATATGTAAGATACCAGATTTTGGAATGTTTTGTTTCATGTTGACATATATATGAATGTTTTCTTAATTAAAATGTAACCTGGAAACTCAATTTCTGGGGATCAGCTTCACCCATGGCCCTCTGTCTAGTGCTGTAAGTTCTTTAATGTTTTTTCATTTATCATTTTCTTTTAATTATCATTTGAAAGTGATCTATGTAGACAGTTCCTTTTTAGTAATTATTCAAAAAGTTCTGCCACTTAACCCAGGATTTTTGTGCACTTGTGTTTGGACTCTGGAAGGGTTGAAAGAAAACTGATTGGTGAGTGAGTAGAGTGACTTGTACTCGCTGGACTATTGTTCTTCTTTTTATATATTCTTCATTACTTTCAGATATGGATAAATAATTAGCTGAAACCTGAGATTAAAAACTGGTGACAGGAAAATAATAAATCAGTCTGTTTAGCTTAAACAAGAAAAGAACAAGGATTGTGTTTATTCTTCTGGCTTTATGGATTGGATGTTTTCGTGCTGGGATAAAACTTCCTTGATCTAGACTTGTGTTTCAGAGAACTGTTTTATGCTTCTGAAGTTGGTGAATCAACTAGCAAACCCCAAACACTTAAAAACCGAAAAAGCAGCCATATAGGACCACCAGCAGTTACACTGGGGTTTTATTTTACAGTTGTATGACAGTTATTTTTGATGTTTAATAATGTACAAATAAATAGTTGTAGATTTTTATATACAGGTTGTAATCAAGCTTTAATGGCAGGGAGGTTGCCGTGCTGGATTTGGGAATTGGCAGAGTTTTGCTATGCTGTGGAATGTTGGTCCAGGCAAATTTTCTTTGGCATTTTGTTTAGTGTCAGATGATATGACCAAGCAGAAAGGAACTAGATATTTTCTTTTCAAGTAATTGTTATTAGTCAAGAAAATTGTGCATAACACAACCGAGAATTAGGGAATGGAATTGTAGTCGAAGTGAGCAGGTTTGTCTCAGACTGATGTGTGGGTTGAAGCCCTTGAAGACACCTTGGTGCCCAGGTTCCAAGGTTGGTGCTGGGGGTGATGTGCTTTGCAGTTAATTCTCTTCTCTCCCCACTTTGAGACACAGAAGAGGAACATGTTCAGGAACATGGTCTGCTTTTGTTTTGGTAATTCAGAAATAGGGGAAATGATAAAGAGGAGGACTGGATTGAAGCATGCAAGAATTTTAGGAAGTGTTTACACCACAAGTATTTTAAAAATCCACAAGAGCAGCAAACAGCCTTTGTTTAGCACAGAGAAGTTCACCTGTATTAGCATTTGCTGCACCTTTCTGAATTCCAGACACCAGAAAAGGTGAAGAGCAGTCCTTTACCATTTAAAATCAGTGATTGGAAGATAGAGCTATTCATGTTTTAAGCATAAAACCAGGTTTTATTTTGCTCATAGAGCCTAGAAGGGGTCCTTATACCTATTTTTTCACTTCTGTTGATAAGCAGGGAGGCAGTTATGAATACCTGAAGTACTGCTTAGTTTTTAACTTGGGCTGTTGTTCACATAAATTTTTTGTTGCATCATTGCTTCGGTTTGTATGTTGGCAGAGAATCTTGTTTTCTCTGAGGCACCTTTCCTTCCTGCTATTCCTAAAGATACATTTTTAAGGAATGAAAACTTCCTTTGTCATAGCATCTGGAGTCATTATTCCATTCCAGTTATTATGGTGGTGTTAAATTAATTGCTGATTAGCAGGTACGGTGAACAAATGCAACTGTCAGTGTAACGGAAGACAGTTGGGGTTTTGTTTGCTTGTTTTTATGACACTGATAAAAATTTCATTTCACAATGAAAAGTTAATGAGCATGACTGTTCTTCATTACCTGATATTACTAGGTGCTAAAAACGTAGCTTTTTAGCATGTTTTAGTTTGACTGCAATATTAGAACTTGCTGACATTTTGTGTGAGATGAGAACCAAGATACAGCAGACCAAGTTGGAGGTGAAAATTTGCTGAAAATTCCCAGGATTTCCCATTTGATTTTTACAAACTCAGCATTCAGAGAAATAGTAGAAGCTTCCCTGCTCATTTTACCAGATACTTGAGTTACTAGACTTATGAAGATGAACTTGTGAAAGATGACAACTCTCTTGAACAACATGCTTTATTTTAGTTTAAATTGCAGAAGGACGTTGGTAGTCACTCAGTTTTTCTGTGGGATTTAGTAGAAGCAGAGCCCATTTCTTGCTGTATTTATAAAGGAAATGCTTCTCTTTGAGGTTGGAATCGGTTCATCCAACACCCACAATAACATATTTTTCTTTGAATAAGGTGTCAGTGTTTATATTTACTTTCAGGAAGAAATGACAAAAAGACTGATGCCCACAAGGTGTATAGAATGCTGTTTGAGGTTTGATTACCTCAGAGTCTTGAGCTTCTAGGATTTCATCACATTTTTCCTTTTGTATTTTTCTGGGGTTTTTCATTGTGTTTTGCTCTCTTGTATTCAATGTCTGGACTAATAGCTGGGGATAAAAACTCGTCTCATTTGGGAATTGTCAGATTTTGCTAGTAAATAACTTTTCAGGCCCTGGAAAGTCTGTAGGCTCCTTCTCCTTTTACACTGTTTCATGTAAAACACACACGTGTTTCTGAGGTATATAAGAAAATACCCAGAGAAAGAGAAGGGGAGACTGAGGTGCAGAAAAGAATGCAGCATTCCACGAAGGAATATATGTATGTGTTACTTAGATTGATTTTTTAGCTGTATCAAAGCTAGCAGAAGTCCATGCTTTCTGAATGGTGTTAATATACAAGGATGTGTTGCAGGAGGGGTTTTCCCTGATCTGATGAGGAGGGTGTGGCAGTAGGGGATCTGCATCAGTGGCAGTTTCATCCCTGTGTTGACAAGAGTCCAGATGATCTCTCAAGAGGAGTCTGAGGAACGCTCGACCATCTAGCTGCACGTGTACTTCCAGTCACTGACTTCCAGTCACTTCCATAGCTGGTCAGATATTCCAGGTACTATTTATTTTGGTAAGGCCTAATGATCTCACAGTGTCTGGACCAGCTTCTTTACCTTAACAAAATTGTGGTTCATCAGTTTTATTGATCAAAATGTTTGCTAATGAACGTTATGGAGCACTTACTGGTACAGCCCTGTTTGCTCTCCTGACTGTATAGAGCTGTGCAGAAGTTGTTCAGAGCATTTACAGAATATTTGTTTTCCTGGATAACGTTTCTTTCTTCCTTCCTCAGAGGTGGAGCCTCCTGAGACAGGTAGGTGACAAGTACATGTTCAGAAGGTTTAAGGAACGTGTAGGGGGAGCAGCACAGGCCCTGTATGACCTGGCACTGGTATGGGCTTCAAAGCTACCAGCTCAGCTTGCACTGGGAACGTGTGAGACCACTGCAGGATTGTCCCACTAACCTGTACACTGAGCACACCAGAGTTGTCAAGCACCGGGCAACACTCCAAAGCAAAGGAGACCGTGCTCTGTGTCTTGTGCTGGAGCTGCTGTGGAAATGCCATGAGAAAGAGGGTGGAGGAGCAGCAACAGGTATGGAAGGGCCTTGTTTGCACAGTTGACTGTTGTGCTGCCAGGGTGGTGGTGGGGAGTAGGGTGATGACACCCACACCCTGGGATGACTGTTTTTTGCTTATCTATAAGTTGGCATTTGACAGTTTGTGAATAATCAATTACTTTGGAAGGAATGGCCTGTAGGTTGTGATGTGCTGTCCCTTTCCCCATGGTGGAAGGGGGTTTGCGTCTCTTAGCCTGATCCTGCACTGCCTGGCTGAGGCTCCACAAGTCTGTTTCCAGTAGATGGCAATAGTTATTTGCATCTGAAATTCTGTGTTGAAAGAAAAGATCTCAGCTGCTTACAGGGAAGTTCTCTCTCTCAAGCCGGTCTCCTGTGGAGCTTTTTATTGAGATGCCTGTGCTGTGCTGCAGCAGCAGCACCTCTGAGCGTGTCAGTGCTGGACTCACCACTGCTGCAGCTCCCACCTGGCACCCACTGCCTGCTTTCCCAGCCGGAGCCACGGGGACAGGGCTGGCACCACAGCACGGCCGCCTCTCCAGCGCTGCACCCAAGGGCCAGGGCAGAGCAGGATGGGGGGGACTGACAAGTGCTCAGAGACAGAAATTAAAAAATATAACCCTGCTTTTTACAGAAAGCTATCTGGCTGCCAGATGGCAGGAAAATGCTGCTGCTGCCGCCCCCCATCCTGCCGGAAATTCAATTTTCTTATTTCTCCCTCCCCGACTCCCCAAGGCCTTCTTGCCCCTTCAGTTGAAAAGCCTTGGACAGAGTGGGTCAAGAGCATAGAAATTGTTTTTCAGCTTAAATCAGCTGAGCTGCCCTTTTCCCCAGTAGCATCCCAAACTCTGTCACCAGGCCCTGCCCCAAACTTTAGTCTAGAAGTGATGGTGCCCTGAGGAGCAGTTGGGAAACTTAACAGAAGGAAAATATTTGCCTCTGGGCATAGTTTTGGCCAGATGATGCTGTTTGTGTTAACGCACGAACAGCAAGGCCGGGGATCTTTGTGGAGTTGGACACACATGTAACAAATTTGTTGCATCCTAAATGTGTCTTTTTTTTAATGTGCAGGCAGATACTCACAGCCAGCTCTGTGCTGGGGTGATGGGGGGCCCTTTGGACCACCCTGGAACTTTGCATTGCCTAGTTACAGACTCCACAGGGCTAGGCTGCACCAGCAACCATCCCTTGGGTCCTTCTTGTGCACCCACTTGCCTTGGAATGTTAGTCTCATGAGAGCTGACAAAGCCTCGCTGTGGCACTGTGGTTAAATATGCTGGTATAACTGAATAGCTTAAATCTGTGTGTGTGTACCCTATTAAAAAAAACACAAAACAGCTTGTATTTTAAAAAAGTTTTTAAAAGTATGTCATCTCTGCCAAAGAATTCCCCAGGTAGGCACCTTGGTGCTGGTCCTCGCAAAGACAAGTGGGAGGAGGCAGCAGTGCCTGCCAATGCAACATTTTCAACCTTTACAGGTAAAAGAAAATGCTACAAGTAACTGTACCAATTAACAGAAGCCTGAAGTGTAACTGAGAAACAAAACCCTGCAGCTTTCAGCTGACTTTTTTTCCTTGAGAAGACATTACACAGGCAACTGAGAACCAAATTACTTACAATCTGTTACTGGTTAGGAGGGATTTTATGAGTGTACTGAGAACACAGCTGCAGTAACAAAAAGCCAATAAGTACTTAAGGTATCAGCCTTTAAGAAAGCTGGTAAAGAACTATTTAATACTTTCTGTGCTCTCCTACATAATCATACAAACAGCAGTTTAGGACATTATCTGATGTAAGCACGGTTTTTTAAGTATCTGGAGAAGGGTATTCCCCAGGGAAGGGAAGGCAGGAGCCCTCAGTGCTGTGCCCACTCATTTCAATTAGTGTACACATTGACTGGATGAAAAGTTTTCCCCAAATTTATCTTTTTCCCATCCAAAAAGCATTTTGATGAATTTTAAGGTGCTGGGGTGAATTTTAAGGAGACAAGAACTGGGTGTTTCTATTTGCAGATCCAGTATCTCTGACACAATTGATGTCTGATCTCCTCACTAGCCAGATGCAGCTAAAATAAAACAGAGACACTTAACCAGTGAAACAGTGTTTAATATAGTTAAATTACTTAAATAGATTTCAATTTCCATGGGAAATCATAACTGTATCCATTTTTGCAAGATCCAGAGTAAAGAGTGTGTGAATACCCCTTGAAATGATCATGACACACTGTCAACAATCACAGCTAGAGATACTGGGGACTTGAAATTTCATTGACAACACAACTTCATAAGATGAATCAAAAGTTAAGAAGACTGCAGACTTTTGGAAAGCAGAAAGCAAACCTAAAACCGAGTGTATGGCATGAAGGTAATGAAACTCAGTGAGGGGCCAAGAGGGATGGAAGGTGGAGGAGGGGGAGAAAGGCATAACAGCATGATGCAACTTAAGTATTTTGCAAACCAGGAAAGATGTAAAGGAGCAAAAGTATAGTACAAGGGCAGACTTGGCAGTTTTACAGAAGTCAATATACTATACTTTTCAGAGATGTTTCCTAGTGGAAGGGAGAAGGAAAGGGGAGATGCCATTTAAGCTCATGTTTAAATGGCTTAATGCTTGGGTCATGCTCGGCAATATAGCAAATTAATTAGGACAGGCCCATGGATTTTCATTTAATCTCATTGTCAAGTAGGAAAAAATAAACCACCACCACCATAGTGCAATCATTAAGCTGTTAGTACTATAATAATGCTGCCCTGAGAAGAGTGAAAAAGAACTTTATTAAATGTCAAAAGATTGGAGTAATTTTTAGTGCTAGCCAAATTCAATATCAAAACTTTACCCTCATAGAATATAAAAAATATAGCTTTTTTAAATTTTCTTTTTTTAATAAAATATCAAGGGATTTTTCTTTAATAGTTAGAAAAGGTACATAAATGATAACAGCGAACTATTCATAAATCCCCCCACTAGTGATAAAGATGCCCAGCACAGTATCAATGGCACTGTATTTTAAGGTTGACCACCTCATATACACCCTTGCCATCATAATCTTTTTTGAAGATCACCTAATTACTGAAAATGGAAAATCTGTGACAGTTTAAATAAGTGCTTACTACAAGAAAGTCAACTCGATGCTGCAGCACATAGTTCCTTGTAGTGTTCAAATGGCAGTTACAATATCAGACAACTCGCAGATCAGCAGGATTCTGTTAAGACCATCTATGAAAAACAATTTTTTTAAAATAAAAGTTCAAATGAGCTTTTTTTTTTTTTTCTCATAAGAGCTCCTGTTAAGAGTTAGAAGATTTGGTTAGAGCTCTTTTTGACATGTTTGATACCGTCTCAGTAGCTAAACTCAAAGGTCCTGGTTCCACTGGGAAGCCGCCACCCTCCGCTTGAATGCTGCATGGACCAACTGTGTGACTACTGCGGGTTTTTTCCTCTTCTTTGGGGTTGTAGATTTTTCTGGATTTTCGTTTTAGAATGCATCTGGTTCAGCCTGGAAACTCACCTGTTTGTTGTTGGTTGACTGTATAGTGATAATCTGAAAACTGCCAAGTCTGTGTTCAGAGTATTATGCAGAAAAAAATTACACAAAAGTCTACAGGTTATATACACCTCCCCCCACACCTTGGTGTGGACAGCCTGCCTTCTAATTTATATATAATTTACAAAATATAGAATTTGGTATATCTGTTAGATCTCCATGTTTTCAATATTACAAAATAAAAAATACAAAAAAACCCACAACAAATTTCAGGGGAGCTCCCCCCCACAAAATGTCTCTTGTTTACATCTAGTCTTTCCCATGTAAACTGATAGATACCAAAGAAGAGCAAAGACGACTTTTTAATAAATATGGTTGTAGAGCCATCTTCCTTTATCTTGATCTTCCCCTCGTCAGGTGTGCCAGCCCCACTCAGAAGAGCAGTCATTTAGCCATGTAGAAGAAGGGAAAAGAGGGGGCCAAGGCTATAATGTCTTTTCACACTAAAACATTACCAGTGCCCTTCTGAAAGGCCTTTTTGTGTGCTGCAACAGTAGGTGTCAGTTTTGAAAGCCCATTCAAAACAGCTAATAAAAGCACAGTGGTACACTTCAAATAGCTGGCAGTATGGGATGGAAACATTATGGGAGTGCAAATCCATTCCAAAGTAATGCTTTGTAGTGAATCATACATTCCTTCAACCAAGTAAATGTTGTGTTGCATCGATAAATACTTAAATAGCTTCTTACATCATCCTGTGGTAGCAGCCTTTTAAAAAAATTCCGAATTCATGTCTTATCTGTGAACTCTGTAGTACACATCTTTGGTCGACTTAGCACTCAGCCAGGAGCAACTCCAAGGTGGTTTCTTTCACTTGCCTTTCGTGATGGGAGGCCAAAGAGTTTGCTGATACCAGCTCTAGAGTCACGGTGTGAAGTCTCGACTGCGCCACGTCTTCAGCTGCACTGCCACAAAAATGATTCTTCTCCAATTTACAATCCTGTGTAATGCAAAATCTGTCTTTGCGTGACGCTGCAGTTGGTGCTAACTAATGGGAGGCCCTTCATTTAGAAAGTAGGTGGTCATTTCTCCTTTGCCTTTGACCTTTATGACCCCTCGGTATTCCAGCTGATAGTTGTTGGCTGCTAAAACCTGGTACATGTCCGTGGTTACCTGCAGAATAAACAAAAGTAAATAGATACTTGCCATATCTTCCATACAGTCTTTTCATTTGCTTTTGGAGTAATCCATGGACAAAATTAAAGAAGGATCAACTATTTTGTTCCTAAGTCAATCTATGTTTGCATAGCAATCCCTAACTAAAAGGTTGGCACAAGTTGCTGAAGAAACACAACCTTTAGAACCTGAGAAACAGTAGAAGTGTCACATAGTACACAGCTGGGGGGGACTACATTTTTCAAGGAAGTCACAGAATAAAATGAAGCAAATGAGTCACATTTTTAAAAAGACACCAGTCACTTCAGTCTACTCAGATGCATTCGTTATATGACTGGTGTGGTAATAGGAAAACAAGTTAAACTTATTAAAAAATCCTAAAAAATGTGCTAGAAGTTACACAGTGGGTGTACAGCTTAGAAGGAGTCAGGGTATTGTTTTTATGAAGAAGTTAGTGGGCAATGAGGCAGACATTGAATGGAATACTCTAGCCAGCATCCAAATTCTCTTTGCAGATGCCAGTCAATAACAATCCCTGTTCTGCAGAATAACAGAAGCTTAAACACCAGATTTCCTGAGATGATATTTATTTAATCGTTACAATGTATTTTCTCACCCTTTTCCAGGTGGCTTTAAGTATTTCCATTTCTGGCTTCCTATTGTTGCAACATTGCTGTGCTGATTTGCTTAAGTAGAATGAAAATTGTCCACAGACCACCTCGTAGGGAAGCTTCAAGAGCGTTGCATAAATACCAATCCAGTTAACTGACAGTCACAGAAACAGCATGGCTACCCCTCCTGGGTTTTACATCAGTTAGTTACTCTATTTTTACAACCCTTCAATACTTTCCCAAGGAATGACACTGTTACTGTGGACATTGGCTCAGCAAAAGCAGGACAGGGGAACTGAATCACTGGAAAGGTCATGTCTGAAGGCCAAGGAGATGTGTGATTACCAGACAGTTTCCATTAACCCCTTAAACCATCCTCTTTAGTTATATATCCCCATCCTGCTGATGCCTGGACCCTTGCTGGCCTTGCACCACACATGGCACTGTGAGCAGCAAAGTGAATTACAGAAATACATATCTGAATCAAGCCCTTGGAAAATAAATCCTACTGTCACAGGCAGCCAAACAGCACATGGGAGCAAGGATCAAAGCAGGACTGTGCTCACAGTGCCAATGAGGCACATGGGGAAGAATGCTCAGCTCAACACTTCCACCCAGAACTAAACTGCAAGTTTTTGACTAAAGGTTGCACTATTGCTCACGATTAACAGACAAAACTTGCTGGTTCCACCAGCATTCCTTAGGTGGCTTTTCTTTCAGTTATGTTTAAGTAAATGTATGGCATAAAGGAATAAAATGAAACTGAAATTCCAATTCTAATTAAGTTTCAAAACACATAAGTGACACAGGGCTGACTGTGTAAGTTTTCCAGTGGATGCCTTACCTGAATCCTGTCAGGCACACCTGTACTGTCCATTCGGCTGGCTACATTCACTGTGTTGCCCCATATGTCATACTGGGGTTTGCGGGCTCCTATCACTCCAGCTACAACAGGACCAATATTGAGGCCTGGAAGGAGAGGAGAAATCCACTCAGATCCACATGAAGTGTGAGGCAAGTTATTATTCAGACAATAAAAAAACATCCTGAGGTTCATCGGTTCTAGCTGTGCTTTAACCCTGACGTAAAGCTACAGCCAAACTGTGGGGAAAGAAATGTTTAAAAAAAAGTTGGCTTCTTTGATTCATTATGCCTACCTGACTGGCAGCTCAGGCTGGATCTGCTCAACCCAGAGCTACTTTCCAGAACCAAATAACAGGATAAGGTTTATTTTCCATCTGGCTAACAAGCAAACAGCTCACCTGGAAATCAGCACACACCTGCTGCAATGCTGAGGGCCTGCAAGGCAGCAGCCTGGATGCTGTCCAGAACAAACTACACACTTGACAACCTCACATTTTTCTCCTTTTTTGTTGCTTTTTATTCCCTGACTTGAAAGACAGTTTAATATCCAAGAATGGCAGAGCTGGAACCATTGGGGGTGTGGGCAGGATCACAGGCAAAAATGAGCTCAACCACCACGTGAGACTGTGCTGCAGTAAGAGCTACTCTGCACCAAGGCCAGCTTCCTAACTGCTCCTAATTCTCCTGGGAGCTTCAGTAATAATGGTGCTATACCACAAAAAACCTGCTGTGATGTTGCACAGAGGTCGAAGTGGTCACCAGGCACAAGACAATCCACATCGCTGTACAGCTAAGGTAAGATCTATGGTTTTAACTCTCCATAAAACCCCCAGCTCAGAATGACTTACTACGTACAAGGAATCCTGTGAACACAGGGACATTACCTATCTTCATCTGGAAGTTGTTGAATGAATGTTCATTAATGTATTTCATTTGGTCCATTAACCTCATGGCAAAATCAGCCAGAGCTTTGATATGTGTCTTTCCTTCCTTGTCGTAAGTGGAGTCGTTGAGGCCTGACGCCGCCATGTAGGTACTGCCAATGGTCTTGATCTTCTCCAGCTGCCGAAATTGGTCCTCACTTATTATCTGTTTCACAAGAGCAAAAGAAGTAAATAAACCTGGACAAACGTAGAGATGCTGGCAATGTCCTTGCCACATGCCTTGCCTTGGTACAAGAACTAAAAAGTACTGGACAGAGCCTCCACTACTGAGGGAATAGGAAGAAATAGGGATTAGATATTCAGAGGTGCAACACAGGAATAGAGGGGATTTTAATGTGGAAAAAAAATAAAGACTTCTAGAGCAAGGAGATGGCAAGCATGGCACAAGGATTTGAAACACCACCTTCCTTCAGGAGCTCTGCAAAGCCCAACTAAAGTCATTGATTCAGTTCACTTTGTCCACCCAGATTTTCCATGACTTACTTCATCAAAATCAGCAATGATCTCATTGAGCAGCCTCAGACACTCCACCCCTTCGTTGTTGGCTTCCAGCTCCACATAAAACTCGGAGAAGTTGCTTATGGAGGCGAACATGACAGCCACACACTCACAGGACTGGTAGTACAGTTCATCATTTCGTCGCTCCTGAGCCAAGAAATGGGCTGCCACATCCTTCGGCAAAATGTTGTGGAGGAGGCGTCTGTTATAGGCCTGCAGCTCCTCCATTTCTTCTTTCTCTTCAGTGGCCTAGTTTAGGAGGGAGAGACAGTGCTTATTCCTTTGGTAACTGCTCTGGGGAGGGGAAAAAAGCTGAAATTGAACTTGCAGGGAGGGCACAAACAGAGGAAGGGGGGAAGCTGCACAGGAGGGCAGAACCAGCGAGATGCAGGAACCTGTGTTTTGTGGTGGAAGATGGTCCATCTCTTCATGTGCACACAACTATGTAAAAGCAGGCACAGAATTATGCCAGAATCCACCATTGTTGTATTTCTGGTCCCTGAACTGGGTAATCACTCAGCTCACCCCTTCCATTGCTTTACAATTTATAATGAGGATAACAATGTTTATCTGCTTCCCAAGGAGCTTTAATTAATTGTTGCTTCCTCAATGCCTTGTACTCAAACCACAAAGACCTATAATTAGAATGATGCTCTGTCACCCAGAAGGTAAAAAATCTATACAAAACCTGCAGTCCTGTGGCTCTCCAGCCCCAGCATCACTTGTGGGCACAAGAACCGAAAACATTAACAGTGAACCCAGGGACAGGAGCACAGTGTGGCATTATCCACAGTGTGTTGGTTATCCAGTGCTGCTGCCTGTGGTATAATGAAGGCTGGACATTGAGCCAGTTCCCACTGCTTAACAGGAAAGTAAATGAAAATGCAAATGTGAATCTTTCACACCCCTGAACACAGCAAACTAAAGCTCACTGAACTCTGTCAAGCAATTCAGCAGTGAATATGAGCTTCCCATATTTACAAATTGTGTTATATTACAGGTTCTTGCAGCAGTAACAGCTCAGTTGCCCAAATTCATTAATCTTGACCTTCAGATCTATAACCCTGTACTGTGGGGACCATCCAAAGTGCATTTACAAGGAAACAAAGGGTCGAAGTAAATAACCGGGATAAGAAGCACAGAGTATGCAAAGTACCAAAGAAGAGCAGAGCATTATTAGCATGCCCAGTTATAAACCAGATCCAGATTAAATTCAAAGACACTTTATAACACTCCTCAACTCAACAGTGAATAGCTCAGTAGTTCTATATTAATGCCAATGACTGTGTGATCCTCCAACACAGCCAACACCCACTAACCTGAAGCTTCCAGAGGAAATCAAGCCTTGCAGTGGATTCCACTTGCTGGGCATGCAAATACAGTGCCAGGACAAAGACAGTAATGATGACAGGGGTCACAATCTTCAGCGCCACACGTGTCATCACTGGGGAGCTGCAGCCAAGGAAAGAGCAGAACTTCCCAGTTAGTGGAGGAACACAGCTGTGCCACGCTCTGCAGTTCCCACTTCAAGGCTAACCAGCCTCAGGAAAAGGCTTTTTTTCTTTCCCCTCAAAGCCCATGTTGGTAAAGGGACAAACAGTACCTGCAAAAGTTGGGGACTTTGGCTCATGGGCGCCGGTTTCTAAAGGAGAACTTGGAAACTGGAAATGTTATCCAACTTCTCAGAAAGAGTTATCATCAATACAAAAGCCACTTTTTGGAGAATGGCCATACACTCTCAGTGTGGCAACACTGAAATGCTGACAGCTCCTCACTGTGTCTCCTGCACTGGCTTCCCCAGCCTCCCAGCTCTGGAAGTCTGGAACTGTTCTACACTTGCAGCTTCTGTAATTAGTCACTTCTTAATGGCCTTTGTTTTGTAAGTGTTTTATAAGCTGAAATGGGCACTAAGGCACATTCCTATCCCTTCTGACAAGCAGGCCAATAGAAACCGTCAAGTATGAATTACAGAGTTATACAGTGTGAAAATATTATTTTGATAAAATCTTTGACTTGTATTACAAATAAATGCTACAAGATGCTCTACAGAGAAAGCTGACATAAGCCCCACAGGAAAGAGGATGCTCTGAGAGTAGCTATACACACAAAAGAGTAACACTCAGCCCACTTAGGCCATTTGCACTGTGATGCACCAGCTCACAGCAATGCATAGTCAAATACCAGACGCTGCTGGGGTGAGTTAACATGGTGATATTGCACCTTGTGAACAGAAAATACCTACCAACAAAAACTCATAAAAACATTTCATGCCAAAGTGACTCACCATGACGATGTATTATTTGCAGAGACGCTGAAAAAAAGCACAAACACAAGGTTAGGAGAGGGACTCCCTGCAGTGCTTGCCCTTCTGCACATCATTGCACAGCACCTCTGCAGTGTGGCACCTCTAACACTGTGTGGGGCTACAGCCCTTTTAAAGCACAGAACTACTAAAAGATGGGAGGGGGAGGAGAAAAACAGGCTTCTGAGTGAGCTACACTCAAAAATCCAGAGTGATGGTGCGACATGGTTAATGTGATTAAAATACCTAAGAAGCTTTAACAGTGAAAGAATCATTTGGGATTTTAATATCAGTGTGGGATGCTTGGCAAATGCCTGTGCATCCATCACTACTTCATTAGGTCAGACTGGAAAATTTGACCTAAGGAAGAAAGCTTTGCGCTAATATCTTGTGAGGCATAGCTCCTCTCTGTGTTTAATTCCTTTAACTCTAGTCCTTCTCCCTTCTGCAAGTTCCTCACCATCAGTGTTGTGCCCAGCTCTGGGTACCACACAAATGCACATTCCTATTACCGTTCACTACACTGCAAAGAACTTGCGTGAAGCAGAGCTTCTGGGGAAGATGGAGGGTGTGCTTTTTGACAATGAAAGGCTGGAATGGAGCTTTCTGGTAGGTAACAGCTGTCTGAGCTCCTGATTGATTGCTTAATGCTGCTGTGTTTCTTCTCAAGTGTGGGTGGAGTATTAGGTGGCTGAGAACCACGTACAAGCAACTTTTAAAACACCATTTAAATGGAAAGAAGATCAGTGGTAAAATTACTGTACTGTCATTGATGCAGTTGAAACTTTGCAGGCTACTAACATGATACATGTTTAGCTTGAGAATCTCACAGTTCTCTAGAGAGCTTCAGGCCACAGTTTTCTGGGGTTGGTGGGAACCTCACTGCAGAATCAGAGATAGAAATCATCAAAATCAAAATAGCCAAAGGGGCCTAATTGGACATAACATCAAAAAATAAAAGCATAGTGACTCTCTAACCCTGTTTGTTCTAACCCTGTTGTTTCTGCAGTTCTGAGCATGTAATTTCTTCTGACACGGATTATGCACACCACTGTTGTCTTGCACACAACCTATTGCATGGCCTCTTGGCCAGATCCAGCACTGAACATGTGTGCTTGGACATAGACCCAGTTTGAAATGCCTGGGGGCTCCTACATTAAAGGCTGGATCTAACTGGGGCTGGAGACACTTCCCACATGCAGCATGATTCCCCTGCTCCCCTAAATCACTACCTGGACAAGGATGACTCACTGCTCCCCATTATCACTCTGTCTTATGATGGGAGCAGGGCAGATCAGATCCTTAGTACAAGGGGCTGCCAGTTCACTGTGTGTGTTACTCTTGCTCTAAAATCTTCAGCAGAGATTATGAAATGCAGCAAACCCTGTATTTACAATGACATTTTGGATAACTGAAGATGCCCAGTGCAAGCAATACTGGTGTTACATTGGTAGGTTGTTCCCCCATGGAACAGACATTTCCAGTAGCAGATGGCTCTTTAATTACTGGAAGGTATCAGAGAGAAGCTTGCTAAACACACTTCTGCTCAAGTTAAGTGCACATTTTTAGTAGGAAAGGCAGTTCATTCTGGGAACAGCTCCCATAGGACAGGAACATCTCACAGCCACGATGGCAAGGACAGACAGCTCTCTAAATCACAAAGCACAGCTTGAACAGAACTGATGGGTTTGATGAACAAACCACCGGGCAAAGCTCTTTGGGCTTCACTGTGCAGGAACTCAACTTAGAAGACCACATTGGTCCATCATATCTTTAAAACCAATGCATTAGTTTTATCTTCTGCATAGAGAAAAGGTGACATGATAATATCTCTGTGCATCCAGTTACACTTCATGTGTCACCGCACTGGTGTGTCGCTGCAGTCAAGTCTAGCAAGTCCCAGTGTGCTATAATCAGCCTTTTAGCTGGTTGCATGCTGGGTTGGTTTGTACACAGAAGTGTGAAGTGACATCTGCATCACTTCTAATTAGTCAGAGTACCATAATGGCTGCAGAGCAGACAGTAATTATGTAGCTACAATGGGCACCCAATTAAAGTAGTATGAGGTCATGGTGGCCTTTTATTTTTATTTTTTTTTAGTATCAGCTGGACAATAAGGTTCATCTCTGAACTATGTGCTACATGCTGAGCTCCCATTTCCCACAACACGCAAATAGGTTACCAGACACTGGGGCAATAAATAGCCATCCGAGGAGCTTTTTGGACAAAACAAAGTGGCCTGGTTTCCACTGGAATAGAGTTAAATTTCTTCCTAGCTGGTGTAATGCTGTGCTTTGGATTGAGTATGAGAATAATGTCGATAACACACTGATGTCTTAAGTGTCGCTAACTAGTGTTGATACTAAGTTGATATTAAGGACTTTTCAGCTTCTCAAACCCCACCAGGCTGGAGGGGCACACGATATTTGGAGGGGACAGAGCTGGGACAGCTGACCCTGACTGGCCAAAGGGATATCCCATACCTACCATACGGCATCATGCTCAGCATGTGAACTGGTGGGAAATCTGGCCAGGAGCTGCTGCTCAGGAACTGGCTGGGTATTGGTCAGCAAGGGAAGTTGCATTGTGCATCACTTGTTTTGTCTATTCTAACTATTTTATTATTATCATCATTATTACCACTATTATTATTTTCTTTCTTTTCTGTCTCATTAAAATGTCTTTATCTCAACCCACAAGTTTTCTCACTTTTACCCTTCTGATTCTCTCCCCCATCCCACTGCAGGGCAGTGAGTGAGTGGCTGTGTGGGACTGAGTTGCAGCTGGGGTTAAACCATGACACAAATACCATTTAGTGAGAGATAATACAGCATCACAGAAAGCTATTTCTGGGAAAACATGCTAACCTTCTCCACTTTATTACTGACATTTTGATTGTGAAGTGATGTAAATTATACTTCCAAGTGCTGTAATTTCGCTTAGTGCTTGAATTACAAGAATGAAATTATATTTTGAGATATAAAATGCTTTTTTTTCCTACTAATTGTGTTAGAAAATGCTAAATAGCTTGTGCTGATGGAACACATAATATCTGAATAAAAAGGAAGGAAACCTCATTTTCCCTATACCTCCCCACAGAAAGCTCCATGGGTTTTCCTGCCTAATTTCTTTCACTAATGGCAGCAAAAGCTATACATCCATTAATTGGGCATACAGGAATCACAGAATCATGGAACATTCATGTGAAGGACAAAAGTAACCAGGTGTATCTGGCTTGAACGGGTTAATGACCATCAAGAAATCTGAGCAACTACACAAACCATTTCATAACACCCAAGATAGCAGTGGGAAGGGCCATAGGAATCTTCTCAACCACCCTCCTGTCCAAGGCAGGAGTAACAATAGCAACCATCCTTGACGAACAGTTCACCTAAATTGGCATAATTTGATTGACTCACATTCAAGTACAATTGTTGCCTACAAGGGGAAACCATCAAAACAAGGACTTAACACAACAACACAACTTCCAGCAAGAAACAAAACTTGTGGAGCAGGGCGGGTTTGTGGATGTGCCAAACTTCCCTCCCTGGTGTGACCTTCAAGAGAGGGGTAACCATGTCAGTGGAAGGAGGCTGCCACCATGATTAAAGTGTGACCTGCTGATCACACTTTAATCACCTTTTGTAAGTAAAAGGACAACTGTCTACTCCCACTTAGCCCCAGGCCCTTCTGCTGGGAACTGTGTTGAGCCCAGCTGTGATACTGGCTTTTCAAATGCAGATATGTGTCCAGCAGCAACTGGCAGGAGATCACTGGCCAAACATCAAACACCACCATTCCACCACCCCAAGCTGGGTTTGATATATCATGGTGGTTTATTATCACATCCCTGAGCCAATTTAAGTTTGTTGGAGGACGTTTTTTTCTTTTTTGGGAAATGACATTTCTATATTAGGACTGTAATACCAGAAGAAGTTAGAATGACTAACTACAGCTCCCAGTTTCTGGAAAAAAAGAAATACAGATCCACTCTGATTCCAGTTACATTCTGTTATTATTAGATAGTTCATTAGTCAAGTCCCACATTAAAAAGATCTTAAAGGGACCAGTACTCTCCAGCTCTTCAGAGGTGGAGAGTAGCATTGGCAAAGCCTTTAGCCATGCCCTCTCTGGTACCATGCCCTTCCCTTGCTTGCACCACAGCCTTGGCAGTCCCATCCACTTAATGCCACACTGAAATCACTGGGTGAAAGAAATGAAGATTTCAGAAGTGAAAGGCACTTACTAGGTGTTAGCTGTAACCAGGAGATCTGCATTGTCAAAAAGGTTGACCCCTGGCACTTCCACAATGAGAACATATATAAATTCAATGATTAACATAAGGATCAATTTTCCAATACAGCTGATCTGAAGGAACACAGAGCAGGCCAGGAGACTCAATAAGACACTGTAGGTAAAGTACTGTATAAAGACAAAAAGGGGAAAAAAAACCAGAAGAGAGATGAGTGTCAGCTGGATAAATCAAAACTAAAAACAAAGGAAACTAAACAGAGGGATAGAAAGGGATTGGGAGTTATGTAGTTGAGCTGACGAAACATGTAAACTTGGGGCTGTCTGTAGGATTCTCCCATGTTACAGAAGTTAAAACTGAATGGATGGAGAAGAAAACTGTGGCATTCTTCTTCAGGTGTTATGTGCTTTACACTGAAGAGCACAGGGTTTGCAGCTGTACACCCAAGGTTGTGACGTAGGTTTGCCCTGGACATGGGCACTGAATTAGCAGAAAGAATCACCCAGTTATGCT
Source organism: Corapipo altera (assembly GCF_003945725.1). Lineage (NCBI taxonomy): Eukaryota > Metazoa > Chordata > Aves > Passeriformes > Pipridae > Corapipo > Corapipo altera. The sequence continues at coordinate 23,977,403 of NW_020884877.1, forward strand.
GGAATAATTTGTACTTTAAGGCCAAATTCTGAACTCGAATTTGTGTATCTTTGACTGTATCTTTGATTTATGTATCTTTGTACAACACCCAGGACCAAGGGTTATTAGCAACTGACATACCAGGACAGATACCCACTTGAGGCCAATGGGAAAGTACTGTCACTGCTGACATGACACATCGACTCCATTGGCAGGAAACAGGCTGGACAAACACACTGATGCCCATCATCATGATCATTTTTCCTGCCAGCAGTTTCAGATATACATGTGTGTAATACTGGAGAACCTCTGCCACACCTGGTGGGGCAGCAGCTTCTGTCAACCAGAGAGCTGAGTGTTTACCATGCCAGTGCTCTCAAATGTGCTTGCAGACTGAGGGTGCTCATCACCTTCCTGCTATCAAATCTGTGAAGATTTAAGCTTCCACTCTGTATGGACAGGCCTATTTCTGGCAAACCCCCCCCTGTATCATATCCCTTAGGCAATCCATCCTTTCAGTTAAAAGCAAGCCCTAGCTGAAGTAGAAATATGCTTATGTTCTGAGCTCATTTATTAATAGTCATTGCCGATATATTAAATTAGAGAAAATAACTTGTACAGCTTGTACTCGACTCTTCAGTTTCTAGAGAACGAGTGGATGTTCCCTGTGACTGAGGGGTAGGAACCCACCATCTCCTAAATACACACTGGGAGCAACAGGCACCACCTGTACCAGATCCAACATGTGCCCTGCAGAGCACAGGGGAGGGACTCCTCACTTCCTAGCCTACTGACTTGCAGGACCTGGCTCGAGGCTGCCATAGCAACCCCAGCAAGCAAAAGGATTGTTCCTCATGGCTTAAAATCCCTCTCTGTCCTGAACCAACACTCTTTACAAGTTCAGGATGGGCACAGACTGTTTCTAGTTCTCTGCTGTGCCAGCTCTTTCTGCAGATGCACTAAAGCCTTTGCAAATTTTAAAGTCACAGTAATGGTGGTCTCAGAAACCCCACTGAATCAAAGATGGATCACATTCCTGTGAGGTTAAATGGAAATACGTTCAGTGGGACACTTGGACATCTGGATGATAACAGATCTGCCATAAATCTGTCAGGTCCCCATAAACCCAGATGACCTTGACATAAATTCTGTCCCCATGCTAGACAGATTTTTTCCTTTTCAATTTCCAGTAGACAACACATGTAGCAGTCATGACCTAAAAACTCAGAGAAAGATCTTGACTAGCTATGCAAAAAGAATTTTTTTTTTGGCAAAGTATTCTACTAGTGTGTAAAATATATTGGGGTTGGGTTGTTTGTTTGCTTGTTTGTTTGTTTTCTTTCTTTCCATTAGAAGCATTTTTTTTTTAACAAGATGTTCTGAAGAAGTAGGAATTGCATTTGCAAATCGAAGTAGACTACTATCTGTGCTGCCAACCTGTCTAAGGCCAGTACCTACTATACCTTTTGAAAGAATATATAAGAAAAGTTTTTCATCAGAACATAAACCAATGGAGAGAACTGTCTATGACTAGACATTGATTTTCAGAGAACTGATTTTCAAGTAAAATGGAGCACCTGCAAACTCCTTTGAAAGGACTTGCATTCTTCATGCCATTAAGGACCTCATGGAGAAAGGCCATTTCTCTTGCTACAGGTAGGATCCAACACTTAGAAAAGCCTACTGATTATTCAGCCCTGAAGGAACTTAAACATCAATGTGGACTCACGATAATAATTTCAGACACTAAAGTTCGAGTGTAGTAGCCTGTGCCAGTTCTATAATGTCAGTCAGGAGCAACTTGCTTTCCTCAGAATCACTGAGATTTGTCACACAGGTTTTACAGCCTTTTTCCAGACCACCCTCTGAAACCCATTTTTCCACAATACCTCTGGAAAGTTGCAGTTGGGCAAAGGACTGTCACAGAATCCCTGCAATGTGCCCAGGCTGTAGTTGGAAGTCAGGTTGCTGATAAGGCATATGTCCACCCGGTCAGGAGTGATGTTGTATTCAGCAGCCATGCAGCTGGCAAGATCCACAGTGCTGCACATGAACTGGAAAAAAAGACAGTATTAAGCTCTACAGCACTGATAAGGAAAAGAAAACAAAATAGCTTGTATCAATTAAAAAACCCCTTGGAAATGGCTGTAGCAATGTGTAAAATACGCAACATGAAATCATCAGCTTATGTTTTACTGCACGCGCAATGGCTATGTTCTTTCTCCCCCAAAATGTTAATTAACAAAATCCAGGCTGTGCACTCCAGAAAGCTAGTTGCATGCTCAACTTTAGGTACAGCTTTACGTAGGGAGGTTCACAGGTAGAGGGGCTGTAGATATTACACACAGAAAAATATCCTGCTGTCTGTGATAGGGCCCTGCTCTGTTGCTCTCTTTCTGCTGATGGGAATTTCTGAGCTGATAACTTTCCCCTGGCATGTCTAAAGCTTCTGCTGGAGGTCTTTCTACAGGGAAGACTTCAGCAGCAAGGTTTAAAGGCTTTGTTGTGCTGAGGAAGCAGCAGAGGCCTATTCTGATCTCCTCCATGTGCTGCTCCGTTTGTCCATTTTGCTGATGTTCACACCAAGCAGTTCATGAATGCAAAGAATCACACATTATGCAAAAACCCAAGCTCTAATTTCTGCATGGTGCCCAGCAGCCCACACCAGCTCTTTGCAGGTGACAATGGGGGAAGGCAGTGAGGGGGCCAATGCCACTAGTACCTCCCGTTCAAGTAGCTCAACAGAGCATAGAATTGTTCCTAAATCTCCACTGTGTATATAGGGATGCTGAGGCAAGAGCAATCAGCGGTCTGATTTTCAGGTGTTCAAGCCTCTCCATGCCAGGGCAAATCAGCACTGCCCCAGCTGGGGCCAGAGCTGAGAGGAGCAGAGGGCCATGTGAAGTCTTTGTAGCTGCCTCCAAGCTCAGAGCTTAAACCCAGGCCCATTTTACCTGCTCTTTCCCTTTGTCTTAAAAAAGGAAATAGATGTATACAGAGTAGGGAATATTCAAGTGGTTTCCTTAAAACACATTCAGACTTAAAGCCATTTGTAGAAGTGAGAAGCCAGCAGCTGGAGGGCCCCAGAGAACAGCCCGTCTTTCTCTGAGCCTGAAATCAGCACAGCCAGACCACCTCGGGCCCAAAAGTGCAACTCAAAGCAAAGTCATCACCGTCCCCATTAGGTGATCCCTGCACTTGGAGCAGGATGCAGCACTATGCAGAGGCTGGCAGGATCACATAAAACTCAGTGGTTTTAAGGGTCATGATGCTGCAGAGCACCAATAAGAAAATCATGCAGAATTGAGGGAATCAAAAGGAATTAATGAACATACCATGTTGACAAAGGCAGATAGAAAAACCAGGATAATGGCAAAGACTCCAACTAAGGTACTATTGGTCCTGGACTGTACAATCTTCTTAGAAAGAGTCTGGAGAGGAACTGGGAAAAGCTGCATGTGGGAAAAAAAATATGATTAAATAAACAAGTAAACCCATTATTTTACGGATTACAACCTTCATTTGAGCTGCCCACATACTTCAGTGTGGGTCTGTGTGGATGCTGCACAGAGGTGGAGGATGGTGATGGGGGATGTGGGACAAGGGCGAGCAGAGACGTGACTGCCTTGTGGCAGCAGGCCCAGCTGGCTGGCCAAATCTACTTAGACCTTCTTAATGGAGTGATGGCTCCTGAGCCCAGATAGCATGGCTTGCAGGGCTGTGCTCATCCTGTCGTGAGAATCAAACCACAAGCCATCTGTAGCTGAAATAGCCAGGAGCTCGAGCTTGGAAATTACTGGAGCAAAAATTAAAAGAAGCAGAAATGAATATACACATGTCATATCCCTTTGATCACAAGGACATATTGTGGGACTTTCTGGTGCCATTTCAGACACAGACTGTTAAACAGCCCTGGCAAGCCTTGTGATCTGTCAGACCCTCAGCGAAAGGCGCTGCAGAAATCAGCTGGCCTCAGCTGGTCTGTGGCACTGAGCACCATGCTCACATGGGGCTAAAAATAACCGTGGGTGAGGGTGATCACAGAGCTCCCCCAGCCAGACTGTCCCAGTGACTCACCACCAGCAGAGCTAGAAGCTTTCTGCTAATGGTTAATGAGTGCCAGCCGCCAGCGATATCCACTTTAGGTGCTGCATCATATTCTGGGTAGAAATAGCCTGTGCATTAAAGCGGAGACTAACCCAGCACCCTCTGCAGCAAGGATCACCCCTCGGCATGGTGTGATCACCCCTGTATTGTGCTGGCTACAAGAGAGTCCAGGAGACAGAGAAACCAACCCTTTCTCTTCATATGCCACGACTGTGCCAGTGCAAGCTCGGGGCTGGAGCAATGTGAGATGAATGCCGTGAAACCCTCGTGCACTGACACGCTCCCGTGCGATACTGTCATCCCCACAGTGCCCTGCCCCTCCACACCATCCTGCCAGGGCAGAGGGGATCTGCCCAGGACTGCCAAAGCTTTTCCCAGAAGCCAACTCTCCGGTCTCTTACTCAACGCATGAATAACCGAGCCACTAGAGAGTATTTTTAGAGACACAAAGAAACCAGCAGTGCAGCGCCACGGCACCGCAATTTAACTATGACTAATGTTTCTATTAAAAGTCTTGCTTTTCCCTTTTATCCTTCACTCTTACATCTTTGGAGATGCAACATTTTGTCAGTGCTGTGCTTCCCACACAGCAGCCCTACAATGTAATTACCAAGTGTTGGAGCGGCCAGAGTGCTGATTAGCTGGTGGCTTTTGCAGAAGGAGGGAGAGGTTGAGGCAAGAGTTTTGAAAGAGTTGATTTCACCTGCTAGCAGCACACACACAAAAATCCAGCTAACTCCAGGTGAGAGGAGAGGGCAAGGCTCTGTGGGGGACTGGAGGAAATGGGAAAGTGGGGTTGTGACTTATTTACACTGAATGAGGATTGACTGAAATTAACTGAAAGCTTATGCAATCCTTCAGGCTCAGTGGCAACCACTGCAAAACAAAGGGAAATATCTCTCTTTCAGAAATAAACCTTGCTGATATAAAAGTCCTCTGTTGATAAGCCATGAACCAAAATATCTCTTTGCCCTACCACGTCCAGCTGCTTCCACATAGACATCAGCTAACCGATCCCTACCAGCACAGGTACATGGAAAATGCAGTGGGGCTTTCCTCTGCTCTAACCTTTAAAGGTTTTGGAAGGAGAAGGAGGATCTGTGGGGCATTTAGACAGTTTTCTCACTAGAATAGAGCAGAACAGGTTTTCCTGCTACCCCTTTGTTTAGGCCTCAAGGCCAAGCTCCACAAAGGTATTCAGGAAACTAACCTCCATCTGTAATCTCTGGGAAACCAGGCACCTAAATAAAACTTAGGAGTTCTTTGTTGTGGATCTTGGCTCAAGCCCCTGATGCCAATGATCCCGAAGAAGCCTGACTTTGAACCAAGCCTGAGATATCAAGCAAAGCCATCAGTGGAAGACACTTACATTCTAATGAAAACACTTTTTCTTTGTATTAATATTGGTTCTCACAACTTTGCAAACAAGGAAGAATTTGAGGTCAGTAAACATGTACAGCTGGAGAAAGTCCTGAAGAAGAAACGAATGCCAAAATCCATAGGAGGTCAGGACTGCAACAGAGAGTGCAATAGCACAATCGTGACGTGCATCTGAGGAACCTCTGCCTCGTGGACAACATTCATGGAGGCCCTGTAACGTAAGTCACACTCTCCTCATCTTACAGAGACAGGTAGAGACCAGGAATACTTGCAGCTTGGATGGCTTCTGTGATAGACAGAAGGGATCTGTCTCAGCTCTGACAATTGAGCTGCACTCTGGCAGTGCTCCCTCCATAAAAACATTCACAAGTCAGGGGTATAGCCCAAAAGAGGAAAAAATAAAAGATGACTTTCCTTCCCATTTTCCAGAAAAAAGAAAATAAAATCCCTCCTCTCTTTGGAAAAGCAGTAGGAAATCAGGATATTGCAGTACATTGAAAATCCAAGCACCATTGCTGGTTAGCCTATTGGTTTGTACTGTCCACCATCATCTAGTCCTCTTAGTGAGACTCAGTCTCACCTGAGTGAAGAACAGGATGAGGGAAGGTCTGATGAAATAGCAACTCCAAGCCAGGATTTGCACTACTGAGAACAGAGGCTGAAAGAAAGAATGTGATCCATTTGGGCAGCTGAGATCCATGTTTGGGTAGCCACACAAGCGTGAGGTCACTCATTAGCCCTCTGAAAATCCCCATGTAAAGTAAAATAAAGACAGTAGGAAAAAGAAAATAGGATTGTCCAGTTGATTCCAGTTCATTCTGACTGAAATGCATAAATCCAGGTGAAGGTAGGGCACAGTGAAAATAATCCACAACCTCCAGTCATTTGCATGACAAAATTACTCTAAGTAAAACCCATACTATGGAATAACAGCTGATTTAGGACAGAAGAGTAATATTTCTCCTTTTTTCTTCTTAACGTACATTGTGGACATGGAATACTGCTTAGATAATTGCTGTTGCGTTGTAAGATGAGGTCTTTAAGTTCTGATTTTTCAATTTGTAATAAAAGCCTTTGAGTCATTTTGAAGTACATTAAGATACTTCTGGAGTAAAAGACAACATCTCCAGGCAACTGGATGTTGCAAGTCCATTTATGTAACTTACTTCACAGTGATTTATTAGTCTATTAAAAAGTATAGTTTTCAGAGGTTTTTTTTTTCCCTGCTTGAGAAAAAACCCCAAATGCTTTATGAGCATCTAGACTAGATTTGAGAACCAAAGAAAGAGGTAGGAAAGCTACACCCATGTAAAGCTACAGAAAAACTTATTTTCTCAGTAATTTGAAATTTCTCTCATATGTGCTCCCAGGGCCATGTAAGAAGTTGAACACACAGCAGTGTAGATACCAGAAGCTGAAGGATTTTAAGAAGAAACACGAACTTGGTAAGTTAGTAGCACAACAGATGTCTGTCAGCAAAGTATTTGTGAAGGGACCCTGGTTCCCATGACCTTAGACTCTACTGGGAAGGGACACCATTTCACAGTGGCCAAGTCTTCATGGAGCATCAAAGGGAAGAACTGGAACTCTCTTGTTTATTACAGCTGAAGAAACTTGGAAAGCCAAGTTGGCTGTGCTGGCAGTTCCAGGATCAACTTCTAGTCCGTGGAGAGTTTTATAGTGGAAGATAATAATGACAGCGAAAGAAAATAAAACATGATCAAGCTGTTCAGAAAGAGCCTGCTGGCCACTGTCAAAGCCAGAGATGGAGAGGCCAAAACAGGGAAGGAAAAATCTCACATGAAAGCTGGAAAGAGGAAGAAAAAAGAGACACTTATCATGTAACAGCACAGCAAACAGACAAAAGTTATGCTTATGCTGATATCCTGGGGTGGACACCTGCTTTCTAACTTTGTGTGGAATGAACCACTGGTATGTAAAACATACTGGTATGTGAAACAAAGCAAACAATGCTGACATCCCCGTGTCTTTAAATTTCATCTAAAACGATCTGTAGAAGTGCCTTCCTTCTGTATGTGTGTAAAAGTGCTTCCTAGAGAAAGTGAAATACAGAAATAAAGGAACACCAGTTAACCAAGGGCTGGGTAAACTCATTGCTTAAAAAACTCAGACTTGAAACACCAAGATCTTCAATGACAGAAGTAGGCTACAGCTGTTTGGAGCTGCTGCCATCAGACACATAGCTGAAATCAGACAAGCTGAAAGTACCTGTTCCCTAAACAAGCCCCCTCATAATCAGATGTTGTCAGCAAAGGCTAATCTGGAGCACTAAAAAGGGGTAATCAAAAAGGTACCGGGGCTAGAAGGCCCAATAATCTCAATATTTGCAATCTGTGCACAGAAGGCACTGGCCACCCTGGATGTTATACATGAGCATGTTGTGGGTCTGGGCCAAGGCACTGAAAATGTCACTGTTGGAAATACAAGGGGCTTCAGAAAATCCTGAAATTCTGATGTTAGTCTGAATTTCCTCTGATGTCTTGTGTTTCCACAGCCTGTGCACTGAGGCAAAGCCAGCCTAAAAACAGTTGCAGGCACCACTACATGAATTTGGGAGATCAAGGCAAAGAAAGCAAGATTGAACACCTGCCTAGAGTCACATGTAAAGTCCTGTGTGCCTTTTAAATTAATCACTGATAATTTTAAACCGAGAAGCCCAAACCAAAACCAAAAGCTTTGAAAGATGACAGAAGAATCCTGCGCTGCTGTCAGTATGTGGAAGCAACCTAAGGCCATAAATGCCAGCGGGTGACACAGCTGTGAGCCTTGGAATGTATCTGGCTGCAAGTCATCCAGCTCAGATGCTTCAGAGTTCCGAGTCTGCCACAGCTCTTGCCCCAGCAGAGCTGGTGTGGCTCTGCTTGTCTGGCAGTGTGCTGGGATGTGCCGCCAGTGCCAGAGCAGCAGAAGGAGGCACCACAGCTCTGCACTGAGTTTCCCAGTTCTTTGTGGCTGTGACCAAAAGCTTTTCACCTTGGTCGTTAATTAACTGCTAATCACATTAAACTGATGATACCAGTTTACAAACTAATGACAGTCAATAACATCCTCATCTGTAATGGACTCACCAAGTATAACCAGGCATCTTTGGGTACCATTTCCCAGCCTGAGCCTTCCCATTAGCACTGTTCTTTCTGACACTAGTTCTCATTGCTGGTAAAAAAGCAGGAACAATGGGATGCTGCACTTACAAACTAGGCTCCATTTAAAATTGCCATAAGGCCAAGAGAAACCCTGTGAGTGAATCGTTAAGTTCAAATAGAACCTCAAGCTTATTTTATTGGGAACAGTTTACAGCAATTATTATGTAAGAAGGAAAAGCTTAATTCTCCAAATCTAACTTTCAAAAGTCAGAAAGACATATAACGTGAAAGTCTGTCAAGAGCACCCACATTCAACTGTTGAAAATGGCACAGAAAAGATAATTAAAGTGAGGCAAATCATCTGCCTGACATTATCCATTATCCTACTGTTCCTTCTGCAGAAAACATAATGCTACCAAACTATTTTATCCCAGGCTCTGGGGAATAAAGCTGAGCTTGGGCTAAGGAGCCCAAATCTGAGCTTATTTCATGTTCAGACAGCGCTTGACTAGAAGGATCCCCAAAACTGCAAATACATCAACATTTTAATAGAAATACCTTTGAGTGCAAAAGATGAGCACACCATGCTTCCCACAGTGCTCACTGCCAATTTACCACAGGCTGACAAGAAGAATTAATGTGTTTTTGGACTTCACACAATGTATTTCTTTGCTTATTAAAGCCAGTTACAAGAAAGAGCACACTGAATGTTGGAAGCTCTGTACGCTCATGTGAGAAAGGCTGATAAACTTCTATATGTTTAAGGCTTTTAATTCCCTCCAGGACATTTTTCCTTGATGATATTCTGCTTCTGATTATCTGCCTACCCAAACATGCATATGTAGCAGGGGCCAGCACACAGGCAACTCTGCAGGAAGTTTACAGGGAGGAAACGAATGGTCAGTGTTTCGTTCCACACTGGAAAACACGTTCTTCTTATATCAATATGAGAGTGCCTGCAGGGGACTTAATAGACATGCAGATCCACAGAGTGATTACTTCTGCTGAGCTAAAGAGATGCCAACCCTAACATCTGTGTGCAGTTCATTCTGCCTTATCAAAGGCTTTTTCTGTAACCCTTATCACATAGTGTGGAAAGGAAGGCTAACAAAACATGCTCTGTTAGCTGAAGAAACAAATTGCTGATCCAGTTATTTTAGGCAGAGCACTCTACAAAGAAACCACAGTACTCACCTTTACACAGGAGTAAATGACCGAAACAAACACCACTGTGGTCAGTATCAGGAAACAGGTCAGGAAAAATCCCAGCATAAATGTAGAGCTGAAATCAAGAGAGACGGTTGGTTTTTTTGTTTTGTTTTGGGTTTTTTTTTAAATGCACATAATATAGAATAACTACAGCTCTGCTCTCCAGAACATGACATTTTTACAAGCTATGACACACTGCACAGGCTTTCCAATTAGGACAGCAGTAGGAGACATGAGGTGCCTTGAATACCAACAGATACTCTGCCCTATTTAGAATTACTCATGCAGGCTGCAGAGCAGAGAATGCTGCATCTTCTATAGCAATCACCTTCCTGCTGGGGTAACAGTGGTGGGACTGAAAAATATTTCATGCGCTAGAGGAGGTGATAGAACAACTTGTTATGGCAGGTCGGCTCCCGGCTGGCTGTGGGCAGGCACCCCTGGGAAGGAAGGCAGGGCTGAGTGCTGCAGTGCAGCTGAGTGGGAATAGTCTCACTGGGAATAGCCACCTGTACTCGCACAGGGAATGTTTGTGTGGCACCATTCTCCATGCTCTGTCTCGTGCATGGAATGAGAGGAACCACGGCTGGAGGACAGTCAGGGAAAACAGCCTTAGCTTAGCCAGCTTGAGAGGTTCCTGCTCCTCCCAACTTTGAAGTACAAAGTGGATCCCGGGGCCAACTTTGTACTACGTATTTTCATCTGTTTTAATCACGGAGATAGTCAACACCAATTTCCTGGTGATTGGTCTCAGGGTGACAGGATAGGCCCCCTCCCAGGAGTTAGCCTTGTTCATAATTTAAAGGAAGTATTCTTGTGATGTGACACCGAGGCCAACCACACCGAAGCCAGCTGGTCTCTGTGTTCTCTCATGACTACTAAGATAATTGTACTTGCTAATTCACTGTTTGAGCCTTTGTGAAATATGTTAAAGCTATTCCTCTTTATCACTATAAATGATCACTGACATTCTGTCTCTAGTTTCAGATTCAAATTCCATGGTGTGTCTTTCATGAAACTCTGATGGTGACACATATACACCTGTGGTTTCAGTTGCTGCTTAATTGCTACCTTCAATAAAAGACCAAAGCTATGCAACTGAACTATAAGGAAAACCAACCCAAAATGTGAAGGAAAGTATATCTAACCTGCAGTTAAAACATGGAATTTTATTTACTCTTGAACCAAATCACCTTTCAGACAGGTCAGGTTGACCAAGGACACTTCAGAACTTCCAAAAAAACCCCAACCATCACCCTATGGGCAGCATGGAGGGAGACTGAGCAGCACAACATTGACACCCCACTGCCACAAGGGATTGGCTCCTGCGTAATACAAAGGAGGCAGCCATATGGTTGCCACACATCAGAAACTGTCAAGCTGTCATTTAAATGTTAAACTGGGTTTTATGAAGACAGCTTAGTGGCTGCTTAGGGAGTTTGATGAGCAACACAAGGCTGGTAGAGGGCCTCTGCAGGTGTGAAGTCATGGCAGCAATATCCAGAAATCCAAAGTGTAAGCCCTTGATAAATGAGTTACTCTCAAAGTACATTTCTGGATGTAATTAACAATGTTTTTATTTCTGGGAATGATCTAGTTTCAATTTTCAGCCTCTTTCAGCTTCACTTCCAGTTTCCCAAAGCAGACCTGTCTGTTTACACAGTGCATTTGTACTGATGTTATTTTGCTGATTCAATCTTTCTGTGAGCACTCTTGCCTGGGAGAGTGAATGACAAACATCAGACTATATGTTGTTTCTGTGACCTTCTGAGTATCTGATCTGAACACTATAAACCAATCTCTAATCCAAAAAGATCTGTGGTAGGAACAGAAGGCAGTTGTAATAGCATAAAATAGCACTGGAGTTCTCCTCAAACAATTTTTTTTGTCTTCTTGTAATGAAGATAAATTTGGAGCATTTTCAGAGCTTCTGTGATCTTTTTCTTCACATTAAAAATTACTAACTACAAATTTATTTCCAACACAGTATTGCTCAGTAAATGATATATTACTGCTACTAAACCAGAGCACAGGAAATAACCACATGCTGTAATTTTAAGGGATTTTTAAAGAAATTTTGAGAAGAAATATCATGTCTGCAGAGCTCACTGCTAGGAAAGATGTAATGGGTTACATTGTGCCTTGCAGGCCACTGCAAGAGCACTGTGCCCCACGGCCCGGAGGAGCTTATGCCACTCTTGCCTGGGAATAGAAATGACTGCAACCCTTAAACCTGGAGCGAGCCACTCAAAGGTTAGGCATGTGTAGCTCAACTCCCTTTCTACCTCTCTTCTTGCACTGCTGCACTGAGTCCAGAATAATAAATGTATGAGACATTATGCCTCATCTGTTAAGCAGACCTGCGACCTCAGTGCTCTGAGCAATGAGGCTGTGATGGTTTTTCACCTCCCTGTCCTACTGTGTTCAGATAAGAGGACAGCCAAACCTTGTGTTGTGAATGTGTACTATGCCTTTATAGATAATCCTTCCTACTTAGTGATATTTGTTTTCCACAGGCTTATAAATGTGCTGAACTGAATTTCATAAGATGGAGATAAATTATAAGAGAAATCACACTGGGAAAACAGAAATCCTCCCATGTCAGTGAGGAGGTTTTAATCTGCACTAGAAATGAGTGAAAACAATAAGAACCACGCATCACTTGAGCATGAATTATTTAAGGATTTTTCTCTTCCTCTTGGTGTTCTGAATTCGCAAGAAAAAAACAAAGAAAAGTAGGCTGCAATAGAGGAGGGGAGCAGATGGGAGCTGAGGGATGAAAGGATACTCACTGTGGCACGATTATGATTTGAACAAAGCAGATGAAGAGGAAGACTAGGGAGGCACAAGCCACGTAGGCTCCGAACCTGTCGTCCACCTGCTTGGAGTACTGCAAAAACACAAACAGTTATGTTAGTGTGAAATTTGGCTGCCTGCCTTCTCTCCACAAAACCTTCTTACTTCACTTTTGTTTAGGTCCTTGGAAAGCAGTGCTGGAAACAACTACCGCTACAAACTCCCCTTCTCCCTGGGCAAGTTGTAAGGGCTTGAACAGACCCAAAGGCCAGGGAACAAACCCACACAGCTGCGTGGAGAAAGGATTCACCAACCGTTCCTTGCATGAGGGAACAGAAATGGACTAACTGGGATTCTGTGTCACTGCCATCAGACCTAAACTTCTTCCATGGGAAATTTCCCCAACAGGGACAAATGCTGCTAATGAGGACACCATGCATTTTGTGCAGATGGCTTGACTTGCTCTAATGACAGTGCGAGGATGATGAGACTTTCACAGTCACTCTTTCCAACTACTTGTCAACATATCGGTCACACGGGAGCTGCATCCGATTCCCAGTGATGCTTTATTTAGCTTGAAGCATGGTTCTCAGTGTTTGAACCACAAAATAAAAGGTGCTCTGAACAGGTGACCACTAATTTCTCTGGCTGTTTTCAGGTATAAAATTGAAGGGAAGGAGGTGTGGGGAAATTATGTGCTTGAGCTTTTATCCAGTCCCACACTGATTCATTGAACAGCTGTAAAACCTGCAAAGGTCTCCTTTTGCAATAGGTTGTCATTCCTGTTGTGGAAAGACTGTTTCTAAATAAAATTCTAAAATAATGAGTGCAAACTTATTATGAAGCTTTTTCCATTGAATAATGAGTTTAACCTGAAGACCACTCAAGCATCCCAAGGATCTGTGCTTGGATTAAAAAAAGAGAAAAACAGATTACTTTCTTTGGGCAATTAAACCTACCAGTTGTTATAATACCTTTAATAATAGCATCTGGGTACCTCTAGACTTAAATGAACTTAAATTTGCAGCCATCTAGAGTTGATGTTGTCTCTATTATATAGTCAGGGAAATAGAAATGATCTTTGCCTCACAACAACAGTATCTGAAACCAAATCAGGAAGTAATCGGCTATTTGGGGGCTCTACATCTGTTTCCCCCTTTTCTCACATTTGTGGGATAGAGAACTATACTTGTTGCTTAAAATGAGCTCCCATTAACCAGAGTAGAGATTGCATCCCAATGAATCCTAATAGTACCCAGGCTCCTTGAGTGGAAAAAGGGCAGGCAAAAATCCCTCCAGAGGTGACTCAGAGCTCAGAGAGACTAAAGTGGGTTTCACCAGTGACTTGAGGGAGCTCAGGGGGACTGCAATCTCAGTCTGGATGCCTCAAAGTCAGAGAAACAATCTGGCTTATTCTGAATTCCCTTTACTGCTCATCATTGCATATTCATGTGTGTCTGACAGAAATGGCTTCATTTTCCTGGCCAGTGCTCCCTTCAGATGACTGTGACTTTCCAGGAACATGTATATTAAGGTTTCCATGAAGAAGTATGGATGTTTTAAGACCACAATTCCACCTCCAGCACCCAAACACTAGCTTTACCTGTAAGTATAAAAGTTTGACCTTATGCAGGAGAATTAAAACTCATAACAAGCTTTACTGACATGTTGCAATGATTTTTAGAGAACATTACCTTTTTCTCCAAGTCAGGCTCCCTGAACGTTAAGAGGAACTTGCGCACGTGCTCAGAGCGTAACCGATCAATACTCCTGGCATCGATGGCACGGCCCAGAAACTCATCCACTTCATCCTCTGGGTTCATACTTTCCTGTGTATTCCTGAGGATGCCATGAGAAGGGAGCATAAGAGGACAAGATAATTGCTGCCTCTTCACCGTGTAATATCATTCCACTTATAATAATAAGCTGGCGGTTAATGGCATTTCACTTCTGACAGCTTCAAGTTGGGAAACGGAGTGTGAGCAGAGAGGAGAATCATATCAGCTCTAGAGCTCATTGCCAGTCCTGAGTCCATTACTAAAAGGATTTACTTGCCCTTTTTCGATACTACATCCATTTTCTTGCCTTAAGGTCTCATTACCATCCCTCATTCTCCAAAACCACTGAGTAGTCTCCTCCCTGCACTCCTCCTCGGACTTATTCTTCCCTGCACTGCTGTGCTGTTGTAGCTGTTAGCGCCTGAACTGGCAAAAAGATTTCTGCATCCAGTCCTACTGCTTGCTTCCTAATAATCATTTCTGTAAATATTACTATGAAAATTTCCAAACTTGAATAATTCTCCCTTTCTGAGGAAAAAAAATGTTCATGGAACAAACATGCAGAGGAAAAAAATGTAGCCTGACTCCCCTTCGCACAGTTATTTATGCGTATAAAGCACAAAACACAAAAAAAATATTCTGTTTACAAGGTATTTACTTAAGGAAATGTTGCAAAAGAAAAAGGTAGCAAACAAAAAAAAATACAAATTAGATTCTGCTTTCTAAATACGTGGAAGAAGATTTCTTCCACATATAATCTTTATACTTATAATCTTTAATGTCAGTATTTTTCTGATGCTCTGCTACAGCTTCTGAAAAATGAGGCTGCTTTTCAAAAACTGTTGGAAAAAAGTAACACTGGAAACTTAATCATCCTGAGGCATTTTGCACTGAGCATCAGGAAACCTGAAGCAGTTCCTCAAACTCTAGTTATTTTTAAAATCTAACACGATTTTAATGACTTGATGCTGTCACTTTAATGGCCTGCCTTCTTACTAGCTATAGGCAGAAATTAAATCTAATCCTGAAGTGCTGTTTTCCTGCTCTGCTTGCATGATTGCCAGGGTTATCCACAGGATATGCCCACAGTTATCCACTGAAATACGCCCCTCACTTGCACAAGGGCATATTCCAGTGGATAACTATTTCTATGTGCAAACCCCATGATGGCACAGCAGCTTAGGCCTCATATTGTGGGACCTTCACTTTAGGCACTCTGAAGAAAAAATCCTGAGGTCTAACAGGCACAGTGAAAAGCTACACTGCTGAATTTCCTTGGTTTTATTTGTACTGCACAAGAGCACACAATGCACTCTGTGTTGCAGCCAGTGGGCTCCTACAGGTATGACTGTGCTGGAAGTAGAGATTGCACAAAGGAGCTTACAGACCAGAATGTGACTCTGTTGTAAAAGTTAAAGGCCCCTTTCCAAAAGAAAGGCTCTTTTAAAGTTTTCTGCAAAACTGGACTGGATTTTAAGAAGCCCTCTGTAAATCAACCCTTCCATGTACCTCTTGTCAAGAGAAAAATAAATCAGGTCCATCTGCTTGTTTCCATTCCACTGCTCTTTGCTCCAGTCAGTGAGCTGAATGTGTCTGCACCTCAGCTAGATCATGATGACACACCAGTGGCATCTATGTAGTGACCACATAGCAACTATAAACCTAGTTTGTCTCAAGTCTAATCTCTATCTTAGATAACCTTAGTATTTCAGTGGTGTTGGGGAAAAGTTGTTTTATTTTGGGGCTCTACAGTTATTTAATTCCTTGAACTTCATATATTCCACTTGGAAAATAAAAGTGTTTTTTTCCCTACAGGGTCAGGACATGCTTCCTTAGAGGAAGTACATCTGCTTGAGCACTCAAGACAATGCTGCTTATTTTCATTCAGTCCTCACAATGTCTTCTGGACTCATAAAAGTGAGCAAGGAAATCATTAGGCTTTGTATTTACAGAATGTCTTCCAAGATCCTGTGAGTTATGTACACATTTGGGTCATTCACATTTAGTCATTTCATACCACGTATGAGGGATGTGATAGTTTTCCCCCAGAACTGAAGCAAAAGAGTTGGCTCAGCATCTTGGTGAACCATAGTTAAATTTCAAGTTCCAGTCTAAAAACACCACTCAGGAAGATGCAAAGAGAAGAAGAAATTGCCTGCTTGGACTCTGACCTCGGCTGCCTCCAGTTTTGTAGTAGGTCCTTATATTTCTGAGGGCATTTCTATACTACAGTAACTTCTGTGGTTGCAGGCTGTGTAGAAATACCCCTGCAGGTTTTAAATGGCCTTGCTGAGATAGATATTGGCAGTGGGCAGCCACCTTCTCATAGACTGCAGGGAAGCTTAGTCACCTTGCACAGACCCAGCTTTCACAGCCTGTTGTACCCAAACTAAATTGCTGTACAGCAAGTTTGGGTACGTTTACATAAATGTAATTTTAAATTGAAAGACAAAAGTTCCCTATGCTAAGGACTGCCCTAGAGGCAGTGCCTGTAAGTCAGAGCTGAGGTATTGCCACGGACTAATGAAATTCATATGTGGAAATGTGTATTGATATATTGATCATGTGATCGAGTGGGGGGAAATCAAGGATTTCAGGTCACTATGAAACTTCCAGAAACACCTTTTAAAAGCACTGTTGAGATTTCTCCAAATGCAGCCAACAGAAAATTGTTGCAAGGGACAGGAACAGCACAAACAGAGCTTGGAGCAACTTCTGCACTCTGCTTGCAAATGTGAAAGCTAGCAATTAACCCAGAGTGCCTTCAGAGTGGTCCAAAAGTGCTCTGCTGATTTAATTACTTTCTGCAAATGAGGTGTATGACCACTGCCAAAACTACATGTATGCCATAATTTTAAATGCTCCATGCCTGGATTCAATAATTAAATCATGTAGGTGTCGGGTCACGGTTTCAGAGGTGCGTGGTGCCTACACAGTCCTTTCGCTGCAAGTCAAAAGTACTGACCCTCAGTGTTTCTGCATGTGAAGGAACTGGGAACTTGACATGGTTTAGGTATCTAATTTTAACCAATATCACCACGAATATATTCTGCTAGACTTTTTTTTTTTTTTTTGGCAAATCTTTGTACTTGAGTTAAATGGATTTCTGGATGAAGAGACTCTGAGTCACTCTTAGGGCCACAGAAGCATTTCTCTGTCCCAGCTCACAGAAGTCCACTTAGCCCTAACCAGCAGTCTGAGAAACATGATAAGGAGCAAGAGCAACAAATTTTTAGGCATCAGTCTCCTCTATTGTTGCCTACCTTGCTCTAAGCAAGCTTATAAGGAATGCCACTCAGCAAGACTGAATGCAAAATTATTCTAAATACCTACAATACAAGGAAATGCTTTTTTATGTCCAGTCATAGAAGTTAAAAAGTGGACACATTTGGGGGGTTTTCCTCCAAAGGCAATTTTTCAAAATACCACTCATGTTAAATTGTTATTTTAACAATTTCTTTAAAGTTCTATGAGAAAAAAATGAAAATGCTGCTTTAAATGTGGCTATATTTTAGAATATGAAACTGAATTTAATTTTTCAAACAAGCTATTATTTCTGAGTTCATTTTTATATCTAGAAACAAGTAATATCCAAAAATTAGTAATATAAAATATATACAAATAAACTCAAAAACTATATGCATTTCAACACATACATAAACTTGTTCAACACTTAGACATACCTTACAGGAAGATTTTGTCTTGGGTTATTTTCAAAGAAACAAATAGTGGAGAATACTCAGGGCATGGGGAAGTGCAGCAAAAGCATTTTAATTAGAAGAGCAATTTAGAACCACACAAACAAATAAATATTTTGAGGGCAGTGGCTGTTCTGAATGCACATCAGTCAATCCCGTGCCCTCAACTGGCTGACCCTCCAGAATAAACCTCTGGGGAGTCCAGGCATTATTCTTGGCTTCTGGGCATCACTTTTTGTCTTTTTTTTAATATGAGAAAATAAATCCCAAATGTGTAAACATGACAGTGTATGACAGAAGTAAATTTGCTTACTTGTCCTTGGGGTCCTCAAAACCCTGAAAGAAAGGAAAAGGGCACAATGGTTAGAAAACAAGCTGACCTTGAGAACACCATGTATCCTGGGAACGGCATTTTGCAGGGGAGCTTTCAGGGTGCTCATCTGTCAGGTGTGGAGGGACAGCTTTACCCACCCATGCAGCCGCGTCATTGGGCAGACAGAGCAGTTTTGGAAAAACACATTCCTTCAGATGTAAATCCACGGAAGGGAAGATAAACAAAATGCTTCAGCTGACTGCTGGCACGCTTTATTTCAGGTGCCTTCTTTTTTGCAGTCACCGTTACAAATGATACAATGGAAGCTGTACTGATATTATAACTGAGGATGTATTTTACTTGAAACAAAGCTCAGAACGATAACATAAGTCAACTATTGTATTCTGTAACTATTCCACAAGGTTTCATCTCTTTATGTCAGGGATTGGTTAAGGGTTTTCATTTTGGTTTTCATCTCTTCAAGAGGAACCTCAAGGAGTCTTCTTGCTCCTCCCCTCGTCTCAGGCACACACAGAACCTGTTTTCTTGAATAAGATTTCAGGAATTATTTATAATATTTGCAATAGCCCAAATGTTCACAATTCTTTCGGGACACCCTGAATTGATTAAGTGTCTGTATTTAGGAGCAATCCATAGTTTAAATGGCTAAAAGGCCTCAGAGAAAATTATGTATAGAGGCTTAAGTTTATATGTTTAGCACTAACATACCTAACAGACCAAACTGCATCAAAATGGCCATTTTGCATTGGCTGAGATGAAATCTGCCCTCTGACATCTTGGCTTAAATTTAACTGTAGTCAAGAGAAGTTGTGTATTTGACAAGTAGGGTCAAATACTCAGGCACAGAGTTTGTACCCTATGTTCCAAAACATAAAACAAATGTAGCCAGGAGATAGGAAGAACTGCTTTTGTTTTTCTCCCAGAGAGTTCAGGCCAAAACTGCTCAGAGCACGTGAGGATATTCCAGCTGCTGGACCTGCAGCGGTAACCAGTCTGGGGGCAGCAAACCGAGAGCCATCCTGACAGTAAAAAAACAAACATCTTTGGGCAAAAATCTTCCCACAGTTGCCTTGTCCAACACCATCAGAAAAAAAACACTGACCAAATACTAAACGAGAACAGATTTTGCCCTTACAACTAGTCAGCAATGTGGTGACACAGCAGAAGTAAAGTCAACACAGTGTCCCTGAACAGCATCAGCTTTGCAAGAGGGAAAAAGGGAGGTTTGTCACTCAGGTCAGCAGCCAGGACTGTGACTCACTGCGAAAGCAATTTCCATTTTTACGTATTCCATTTCAGAGTAAAACCACACTTCTAAATAGAAACTGCAACTCCAACTTAACCCATCAAAAATTCAGATGAAGGAAGTCTCTCAGTCCTGTGTAACAACCACCAGAAGATCCAGTGGGATGAAGGAAACAGTAATGTTGACTCAAAGTTAGCATGTCCAGTTATTCAAGCCAAAAAAAACACGTACTTTCTGATTTCACATTAAGGAATGATGAAGTGATTACTCAAATTTTTGTTGTGCCGTTTTTTCCTACTTTTTTTTCTTTTGTATAATTATTTTACAGTTGTCAGAAATATCTGATTTATTTATTTATTTATCCTCTAAGCAATCCTAAAACACAGTGCCAAAACTGAAAGTTCACTGATTAGTCATGGAGATGAAATGCTCACTAATTTGTCTGGTGTCACAGTCAGTTAGGCTGGGGAAAGAAAAAGAAAATAACTGAACATGAATAGCTACCAGACAAGAAATAAGCAGAGAGAACCAATGAGAAAATACACAATACTTGCTTATTAGATAGATATCAAGTTCACATTTTCAAGCTTACACACATGGGAACTGGATGACTGACTGCAGAGGGAGAGTCCCCTAAAATGGTCTGATTTTCACAGACAGCTATGTAACCATCTCTCCCACTGAAATCCTGAAACTAAACACATAGATCTCATACTCCTGCCCTCTAGATGCACAGGGTTGAGGATACAGACCAACCAGATCAAGTTAGTAAAACACCTCAGCAAGCATATCCTCAAAAAATTCACCAATATTTCAAGTGTAGAAAAATACATAGGCTCCATAATTAACTGGTCCTTTATACAGAGGATCACTTGATCAACACGGAGTTTGATTCTGCCCTGCTTCTCTCCCTCAGCAAAACTGTTATAAGGAAAGTCTGTAAAATAATAGGGAATTCACTGATCTAGCTTTTCAATTTAAAATACTAAATTGTGCTTGAAACCCTGGAAATTATTCATGCTGGTAGCTCAAAATAAATTGGTGTTTCAAAACTAAAGACTAAAAAAAGGCATATTTCAGGTAAAACAAAAGAGGAAAAGATTAATACATTTTCTTTCCTGGATCTTCATTTAATGAGGCTAAATGTTTAAGAGTGACTTGAACTTTAATTAGAGAGAATCAGCTTAAAATTAAATGTAGTAGGAACCTCTTTAAGTTAAGCAAATTAAATGATTCACTTCAAATGCTCTCATTTCATTCAAAAGATTCTTCAAGCAGAATTGTCAAAAATGGAATTGTCATGGAGGAAAGTCTATGGGATTATTTTAGGAAAAAAATGCTCAAACACAGCTTCTTGAAAACTGGTCATTTTTTTGCACTGAAATGTTTTGCCAGGATATAGAGCAAATATACTTCTAGAATCTCACTGTGACCAGAGATTTTCATCCCTGTCCACTAAAGTGCCCGTGTTTCACTCACATACCAAAAGGCATTTTAGGCAAAGGAGATGATCACATGCACAAGGTCACTCTGCTCACCCTATTTTTGGCTGGGAGGGAAAGTTCCCCCTGGGTTTTGGTTAATGTGTTTTCACCTCCTCCTGTTTCATGGGCATGCTTGGTTCATTGAAAAATCTGCACTTAAATTATTTCCTTCCCCTTGCACAAGGCTTGAGCACTGATGACATATTGGTCTTTTTTCTTCTCCACAGCTGGCAAATAGTTCAGTATCTTCAGGACTCAGATGCTTTCCTCCAGTTAAAGCCCTTTGGCTCAGCTCACAGCAACTGCAATGGTCTGTGTTACACACAGGATAAACAGTAACACAACCAACCCTGCAGAAAGAGGGTCTACATGGATTTGCCTTCATTCTTAAAGGACTAATACACTCATAATCTGGTAGAAAACTTTCCAAGCTCAAGCAGGAAAGAGAAATAACAGGAGCTGCTGCTGCAAGCATGTCTATAAAGCCACTCTCCAGCAGCCCTGATGTCACCTGTCTGTGCTTCCCACTGGAGGCTGGGCAGCTGGGTTGGACTCAGCCTGTTTGGGTATAGACCAGGTTTGGAATTGCACAAAGATATGTCATAACTTGCATTTCTGCACACACATGTACAGAAATCTGGACACTCAGGAAAAAAAAAAGAAGCAGCTGATAAAAATGAGGTGCCTGTTGTTTAGGAGGGGGGGAATAAAGGAAGAGAAGCAGCCAATTCCTGGAGTTAAGTATATAAATGCTCTTTTGACTGCTTATGGATCTGTACCCAGTAGGCTGAAGAAATGCTGATGGCTTTGAAGAAAAGTGCTATGAAGAAAAATCTGGGAATTGTCAGCAGGGATGAAAATGGCAAAAGTGGTGATGGCTATGAGAATCAGACAGCTAGGAGTTCACAGGAGTTCAAGAATAGCTCCATAATCATGATGATAAAGTAGCCCTTGTTAAGGCCAAAATTCCTTTCCTCTAGAAGGGACCATAAGGCACGAGATAGGTCTCATTGCAGTGCAGTACTAATGGGCTGCTGCATATAGGAACTCATGCAAATTTTATTCAGTCTCATTTTAAATATCCCTAATACTGGAGTTTTTTTCCTTCCCCCAAGAGGCTGCATTACTCTGCCATCAGATTGCAAATGTAAAGGTAATAGCATTTAATAATTGCTCTGAGACTAAGACAGTCCTCTCACTTCAGGAACATTAACTCAAACTTAGCTGAATCAGCTCCCTTAAAGGCTCTGCTCTTTCTTCTTTTCTACAGGAGATCATTAAAAAACCTTTATTTTTTTATGGCAGGTCAGGTGACTCTGAATCTACACTGACATCCTCAGTGGGAGTAGACATGTGCAGGAGGAAAAAAAGAGGGGATGTTATATTACTGCTTCTGTCCCTAAGGCTTACTATTTTATGGGGGATATTTTATGAATATCTATTGTGTTAAAAGCTCATATGACTGCCATCTCTCTGCTTGACTTCTAAATTAACTAAGCCCTTTTCTTTGAAGATTAAAACTGATTCCTTAAATAGAATGATAAAGTATTTGTCAAAGACATGACAAGCTGACTGCTATACCATAATACTTCAAATCAAGAACTATTAGAAATAATTGTAACTTCGAGAACATTAGCTGCAATTATTAACATATTGTAAATATGCAAAGAAAAGTGGAATAGACTTTCTATCCTTTTAACTTTTCATTTAACTCCAAAAATAAGACAGTAGAGAGGCTGATGAGCTCTATGACCTTCTTAATGTGGGTGGGAAGCACGTATTCCACCCTTAAAAACTTCACTCTCAACTCCAGCAAAGATGGTAAGAGCAAATGTAACAAAGAAACTAATTTTTCTTGCCTTTTTTTCATCTCTGGAATGAAGTCAAAATAGGACTTACATGATGTTAAAGCACAAATAACTTGGGACTTAGGGACAAAATCAGCTTTGTAAGAGGTAAGGCCAACTTGCAAAGCAAAAGTATTTCACAGAATCAATCACCATGGAAAATAAAAAGGGAGAGTGACAAGCTGAGAGTGGATGTAGTCAAAAGTAAATCTTCTTTGGCCCCACCACAAAACTAATTATTCAGATCTATTTTCAGCAATGTTGTACATTTTCTTTGTCCCTGTGGTCAAAAAGACAGGGCTATGAAGATAGATGCTGCCAGGTGTAAACGCAAAAACAAAACTGAAGGACTTCAAAGCACTCAAGCCAGAAATAAGACAATTTCTATACCAGAGTCCAGAAAGAGCTAAGCATGATCGGAAGGATATTTAACAATCATCTAAGCGCAGAACAACAAACTGGCAGTAAACCAGTTTATGAAGCAGATTAAATGATGAGTGTACCTGCTAAAGCTGGAACAGAGACTAATGAGCTCTGAAAAGGAAAGCTGAAGTGCTCCCTTTCAGCAGCCCACCTCACTTGATAAATAGACTTTCATTCCACTGCACTGCTCACAGATGGTGAAACCCTCTACTTTGTTCAACTCAAAATGATTTTGTAGACAGCTCTCAGCTGGCAGACCAGATCTGGCCAATGCCATGAATTTATCTGGTCCATCAGATTTAAATCTAAAGAACATAAGTGGTTGCTTTGGTTGAAATAGGTCTTTCCTGCCTTACTTTTAATTAACTTCTGGCTCTGAACTCACATCTCTGAGAAGTGCAGGTTGCTAACACTCTTCAGCTTTCTCTGAACTTTGAATCTAAATTTCTCCAGTTCAAAGGTCATATTTTCAAGTGGTTTGTCGTTCTGTGCCTCACTTGTTAGCAGTTACCAGAACTTGCAAAACAGACATAAAAATAAGTAGTCCTAGAAATACTCTGAATTGGTTCCTAGCTCCACAATCTCTGCCCTTCCATCTCTATACTCCAAACAACGATAAACACAACAAGCTTCTCCAGAAACTACTGTCAAATGGCCTTCTAATCAGATGCAGACAGACTGAATCCAAGCCTAACCAGCCTTAATTGAAATTGCCCACTGGTGCTGGCCAGAGCTGCTCACCCTCAGAAATCCAGACCCAAACCTGCTGAACTGCATCCTTTTGCCATTAAAGCTTACTGTTTGCTTTAGGAAGCTTTGGAAATCATTCTGGTCAGTGTCACAGCTCCACCTGTGCAATGCTGCCATGAAGAAGGCATGTTTCTGTGAATAAAGGGGAATTGTATCTTTATTTCTGTAGTCTTAATTTAGTCCCACTCGAAACCAGTCTGACACCTTTTAGTAGTGTCTCAATTCAAATGACCTTTTCCCATATGAGTAAGATTTACTCTAGAAAAGGGTACTGAACAGTGGAAAAATTACTAGTGCAAGACTTAAAAGCAAATATCAAACTCTACCTAGGTTTCACAAAAGCAGCTGCAGACCTGCTGTTGCATCTTGCTGACTCTTATCCCTCTTTTAAAGAACTTAAGCAAAGGTGATTGCAAGCCCTGATCAACTAGAATAAAAGTTAGGTTAGCAGATGAGGATACAAAACTGTGTGAAGCCTCTGACAATTTGAGCAATGTACATTGTACTCCCACTCATTTATATGAGACCTCATGGAACATGTGAATCAGGCAAACCCTCTTTCCAGGTAAATACCACAGCAATTACACAGTGTAACTGCAGGATAGGATTCCTCCCCTTGATGTTTGCGAGCTATCAAAACCAAATTGGCTCTATAAAACCTAGACTAGACTAACAATTTCCTCCCAGGTCTATAGCAATATGTGGAGATTACAACAGAGAGGATTTAGAGAGTTTCCCCCTGCTTGATTACGAGCTTGATTACGAGCTTGATTACTACAATAGCAGTGAAAAAATAGTGGGTCAAGTTCTTCTCCATTGGGTGCTCCTGTCCAGCTTTGCTGACGTCAGTGTTGCAATTACCAGATTTAGCAGATGATTGCTGGAAAAGAGGATAATGGTGACCTGCAGTTAAATGAAACCTTTAGAAGGAGGGTGAACCGCCGGTGCCTAATTCATGGACTCAAATCCACTTCTCTTTGATAGAGCTGCACTACTGACTGAGGAAAACTTGTCCTATTGAGTTTTATTTTAAATTTTAATAATTTCTGATGTTTAAGCAGTAGAGTTGGCACAGAACCAGCTACAGCATCTGTTCCTCTGATGCACCTGTTCCCCAATTTTGATTTCCAAGTAACAAGTTGTATTGTAGGGGCAACTTGGAGACATAAAGGGAGGAAATGAGCTGTATTTACAATGCAACATGCAAAGAATTGTTTGATTTAGGACAGGGGAAATAGGACAAAGAATTATATTCTATGGTTGAATGACCAGGCTTGTAGATCAGTGTTGTTTCATTAGAAAGTAAACACCAAGCAACCAACTATCACGTAGAAGGCTGTGCAGAGAGCTCTGAGCAGCACCACAAGGAATCAGCCAGCACCTACCTGAAAGAAAAGCTTGTTCTTTATTGCACCAGCCATATTCATGGTCCATTTTTATAACCTTGTCTCACATCTTTTAACATCTGCATGCAGTAATATTTCCTACACATATATAATCTCTATTTGATGTTATTTCAGTTTTTACTTTGTAGCTAACATCGATGCCATACACATTTAATTTAAAATTAAATGCTTCATTAGTTGTACTCAGAGTCATGACAGAAGCATGGTCAGACTGAAATCAGTATTGCAATCTTCAGGGTTTCCTCCTTCTGCTCCTAAACTTCCTAATGCTAAACCTTTCCAGCAGCTGAAAAAATAAAAGGAAGTCTGCCAGGCATCTACAGCTGGACTCAATAATCCCATTAGCCACTCTGCTCATATTTGATTATAAAAACACAGAGGTACCTGTTTGTGAAGTAAACCTTCCCCAAAGCATGCATCATTGGAACAAGCTATAGTCTGTCATACTAGCCAGTGTAAACCAAATATGAAAGCTGTATGGCAGCCTCAAGATCCAACAGTAGGACTTTCCACAGATGAGTAGATATCATGGCACAATTAATGCCTTTCTTTTTTTTTTTTTTGCAACCCAGACAGCATCAGGCTGTGTCAAGTCTGACTGTAAGACCTCAAAAAGGACCAATATTCTGGGTAGCACTAATAAAACTTCAGTGTGAGTGCTGGGTTCAGTGTGGGCACTCCCTCTTATCAGTGAAATGGCAAGTGCTCAGAGGGGAACAAGAACAGCCACCGTGCTGGAAAGCACCGAGTAGGGAACAAACTTGATGAGGGGATCAGAGCTGTACAGAGACATGGTAATAGCCTTCAAATACAGAGAAAGTAACTAACTGTAAAGGAGAGCAAATCAGGGATTCCAGAAGTTTCTTATACAGCCTGTTTCTGGCATCTAAGTTTTTTCTTAACTTAGATCTTCCTTTCAGCGAATTAGGATCATTATTTTTAATCCAGTCCTTTACAGTCATGGAGAATGATTTATCATTATTTTTGTCCTTACAAACCTTCCTGTGTTTGAAGACTTTTGTTCCTAATCAGTCTTTTTCCTTCTACACTGAGCAAACACAATACTTCCACACTTCTTTATAGGTCACACATTGAAACTCTACTAATTTGTAATTTTCCTCACTAGGCTATCTCTAATTCATCCACATCCTCCTAAATGATGTAATCCCAAACTGGATGTGGTTTTCCAGATACAAACCTAATAATGCTGAGTAGGGTAAAGGATGTAAGAAAATCATTTGTCACCTAGAACAGCCTTGTAATTCTGAGAGGTATTAACATTTGCCTTTTTATTGCTGTTTACCTCTTTCAGTTTGCAGTCAACTACAATCCCCAAACTGGTTTTTTTTAATAGTAGCTTTGTTTTGCTGATGAAAATTGAGACATGAATATAATTTCCAGAAGTCTAAAATCCATCAATATTTATAAAAGCACTCTGAAATATATACTGGGAAAAGCAAAGTATTTCTCAGTGGTGTATAAATATTGTTATAGCTATAAATATATCTGTACTCTCAAATGCTTTCAAGTCCATTTATTTTTGACCCTTTTGCAATTAAAAACTGGACTAGACAGACAGTGGGGAAGGCGAGGCTTTGTGTACGGAGACTTGGGGGAATGAGCAGCACAAAAGTCTGCATTTCCAGAGAGATACAGTCACTGGCCCTGGACCGATTGCTTTTGTTTAGGAAACAAGAAAACAAGCTGTAAACCCCAATAAAAATAGAAAGTAGCTCTGCTGTTCTTCTGCTGTGCTCTGGCTCTGTTCATGCTCTGTTGATCCAGTCCAGGCTCCTCTGCCCACCCAGGGGGAGCAAGGCTGCCCTCGACCTGCTCCCTGCTGGCAGCATCACGTTCTCCAACAACCTCACAGGGCCAGGGCTCCAGCAGAGGCTGACAGCTCAGAGAAAGGCTCTTTGGCCTCCCAGGGCATTTCTATCTGATCTTCCTCTACTGCAAATTTACCTGTCCTTTAGGGGCAGCCACTGATCCCTGGCAGCCCAACTCAGCCCAGTTCCCAGGACTGGCTTTCGCCAGACCATGTCTCCACCAGCTCATGGGGTCACAGTCAGCAACAGGCAGCATCAGTGTCTCCAGCCTGCTGCCTCCCTGGGGGCTCTTCACGATAAGAAAGGCCACTGCTAAGCAATGAGAAGGGAAAATGAAGCACTTGTGATGGTCTGGAGAGCAGACCGGTGCAGGAGGGTGGTGGAGGGGTTGTTGGGCAGGATGGGACAAACTGATGCAGTTGCAATCCCAGCTGACTCAGTCCCCAGTTAGGCAGGGTGGGAGTAGGAAAGCAACTCTAGTTTTCAAGGACAATTTAAATTACTGCTGCATGGACAGGTGTGAGATATTTTGTGTTATTCATATGTGTATGCAAGTGCCTGAATAAACTCTTGGATGCCCAAGGGAAAAACAGTCTAAAAGCACTGTGGAAAATCTGCTGGACCCAGAGGAGGCTATGCTCCAAGCCACAGCATGGAGAGAAAGCAGGGGTCAAAGACCTCCCCATGCCACTGTCCGGGCTGCTGTCCCACACCAACCCCACCGGATGCACTGCTGATGTGCCCAGACATGGCAGCACATTGAAAAGCTGTGACAAAAGAGGAGGAGAAAAGAAGGAGTACATGGTCACCTTTGATACTAATCCCTCTCATCTAGGACTACCACGAATATATCCTAAGAATAGAGACAGCTACCAGAGCCAGCATTCACAGAAAAGAAAAATGGCCAAAATAATTCCATTTTCTACTAAATATAACAGTTCCTTCCCAAAAATGCAATTCAGGGAACTTTAGTATTCTCTTTTGGGGAATTGTTAAGTAGAGCCGCAAAAAAACTGTCTCTCTTTTTTTCTGGAAATGTGGTTTTCTTTATAATGCAAAATGTTTTACAATTGTAACAAAAACCAGTGCCCTTTATAACCATCCATATTATTCCCTAAACACAAATGTATTCATATCTACATATCAATATAATGTAACTGCACATCGCTGCAACATTACCTGGCTCCTGCCCGAGGACTATCTCACAATTACCCTTATAAATACCTGTTTTGAAATTACAGGGCTAAAGAGCTCCAGATTTTAAAGAGAAAGGCAATATTGCACCGCCTGCCTTTGGCATACTGCTTCGACTAATCCAACCTTACGTGTTCATAGCTACCAAGAAAAAAGACTACATATAATTGCACGCAAGGGATATGGGGGAAAGGTGGGTAATGTGGAACAAAGAGCACATTTTCAGGAGGTTTGAAAGCTGGTGCTGCTTACCAAGATCAATGACATGTCATCCCAGAGGAGCACCGATAAAAGCCTTTGTAGTTCTGCTCCCCTTCTGTCTCTCTGTATTTTGTATTTCTAAGCAGGCAGTTTGCAGCCAGTGCTCACTCTGCATGCATTAAGCACACACAGCATCCATGTAACACAATGTTAGAGATTACAAAGTGCTGTGCAAAGTTGGGTGGTACAAAGAAATGCATATTTAAATTAGAAGTTAACACAGAGTGAGTTAAGACAGGAGGTGGAGAAATTGCTCCTGTGATTTTACCAATAAAATGCCCATCTAGTAGATATTAAAATGGTCTCTAGGCCACTGGAAGCAGCATGTTTTCATTTTCACTAATGCATCTCAAAAATAAAGCAGTGGGAAATACTGTAAATAACAGATTTTAAAAAATAGTCCACAAGAACAACAAAACGTCTAGCTGAATATGAAAATAATACATCTGAATCAGGCTTAAATTGGTTTTCAAGAAAGCCTTATGCATGCAACATCAGTTTCTCAAAAAAGAGCTTAATACAAGAGACAGTACAGAAGCAGATTGGAAGAGCTTTTCTGACCTGCCGAATTTTCGAAAAGGTAAACACCATTACAGGGAAAGGTTCAACATAAGGAAAAAAAAAAGATAAGCCTTTCCTCCTACAAATGAGGGGCAGTGAAGTTTTTAGGACTCAGTTTGGTATTTCAATAAATAATTATGTTTTTCCAACTGAACAATGAGCTAGACATGGCAAACTGTAATTAACACCAAGAAGCATAATACCATTTGGCATGCATATACCTTGTTTCTGAACAGGAGGCTGCAAAAACCCCTTAAAAGCTATTCAAAGAAACTTATAATTATGTGCTAGTGTGATTAGTCTCTTCTAATAATGTCATGCCTATTGAGCACACCCTATTGAAAGCCCACATAAAAACCACGCAGTTCCACTGATCTGTAAGATCTTGTCAGAAGCCCTCATTTGGAGATCTGAGAAATGAAAGAAACATTACTATGGAGATTAAGAAATTTGGTTTAGCAGTGTAAAATAGTATAATGATTGAATAATATTAGCACCAACTATTAATAAATGTGCCAGCATTTCCCATTAGAACACACCCTATGCACTTGCTTATAGCCATACTTAAATTTTTAAGCTATGAGATTGAATCTCATGTTAAAGAGTTCTTTGAATAGTTTAAGGCTTTGGTGATGTCGAGCAGAACTTTGACTATGGACAACAAAGTGGGCAACAAATACACACTTTCAACTGTCCATAAAGGGTCAAAACCACATAAATAAGGTTATAGAGCAATCAGATATTCATGCAATTATATAAGTGTTAAATACCTGTATTATTATTAAAAATAGCCACTATAATAGAAACTATCTTCTTAGTCTTCATTGCAGGAAACAAAGATATCACCTACAGCTTTATGTAAAATAAGCCATAAAAGTGCCCTCAGTCCAATTGCATTGGTAACTAGTTCTTTTTCATTTTAAATTAGAAAGACTGAAAGGTATGAGCAAGAAATGAAGATGCCTGCTACCTTAGGTCAATTAATCCATATACTTGAGAATGTATTCTTGAGAGTTAAACACAACAGCATGATTCCTGGGACCCATGAGGATACATGGGCATGTAGCTCAGAGATGGAGAACAGCATCTGTGATAATGCAAGCAAGAAACCTTTGCAGGTACTGAGGGCTGTAACGAGCTAATAGAAGTGTATGTCAGATGTTGCTTGAATGCTTGAGCTACTGAGCAATTTTTGCAGACAATCACGTCCTCTCACATAGCCTGGATGGGTTTTCAGAATGTGGGACAAGCCAGACAAAAGAGGTTTCTTTGTGCCATTCAGCCTCCCTTCTCCTCTCAAACAACCTTGTGTCTCATCTCACAATCACTCACCTCCAGATGTACCAATTATTGTTATTTCTGGAGTCAAAGTAGAATTTAACACCCCCGTTTGGAAAACACCCTCAGGGCTGTAAAAACCTTCAGACAAAGGAGGGATATATAATGCTGTATTAGGAAGAAAATAAATTAATGTCCATAAAGCAAGACATTACCATTCTCTTCATCTCCTTGGAGACCTGGTGACCTCCGAGGTGGTTATAAAAGGGCCGGTCAACACCCCAGTGTGGTGGGTTATGGCTGATGGAATTCGCACGCTGACGGTTCATCTTGGCTATCGTGGCTTTCTCATCTTTCTGAAATACAAACAAGAGAGGAATGCAGAAAAAATTTTGAAACATTTACATGGCAGTCATTCTCCAAGCATCTCTGACTTCTGATCTCTCACTCCAAGAGTCGGCTTTGCACCTTGAACTTCTATGAAGCAGTTGCTCATCAGAAGCAGTTCCGGTCCACCATTTCTTTTTCTTCCCAATTTTTAGAACACTTGCCCCTAAGTGGGGCCCACCATTTTATTCCTTTACTTGTTCTGAGTAACCACCATAACCTGTGTAAACATGGGGAGCATTCCAAAATGGAGATATCTACTTTTTTTCCCTAGTAAACTGAATCAAACTGAATAGTTTCAGATAGAAAACTGCAGTTCCAAGCTAAGATACTACATAGACACCCCTCAAAAAACAAAAAATCTGTTACGTCTGGAAGAGAAACAACTCGCAGAGTGATCTGTTTGAAGAACAGAAGCCTTCAAGTTCCTTGAAGCTATGGGAACAAAGGGTACCTTTCTCCATAGGTACAAGCAAATAATTTTCCACACTAGCAGGAGCATATTCCCAGACACGCCAAGGAAAGCATGTAAGTCTTGCAAACAACTTAACTGTGTATAAGTTAAGGGTAATGTAATTGCAAATTGTGACAAAATGGTCTTCTCTATCCTAATGCTGCTTCAAATTTTATCATTGACACCAACATGCCTAAAGTTTGAACAAAGTCTTTGATTTTGTTGTTGGAGCTGGTTTTGAACCTTGGCTGCAACAGAGCTTACCATGAAGTTTGCACAGGATCTGTTGGACAGGTTTCATTCAACACCAGTTACAAGAGCACAGAAGTACAGCATAGAACTAGCCTAAACAACAGGCAGATTATTTCCTTATTTTGAATATATTCCCTGGCCAAAAAGACAGGCAGGTTTCCACATGGAATGTGTTCTGCAGAAAGATGGGAGTTTATTGCACAAGATCAAACCCATGCACCTTCTCTAGCAAGGGCTGCACTGCAGCCTGACTCAGAAGGCAGAGGGGTTGGCACTTATTAAATTCTTGCTTAAAAGAGACAAACTCTGGAGAGCTTGAGAATTCAGAAGGTAGGGACAGCTACAACTTGGCTGTTTATTACTCGAGAGGTTAAACTTTTTCAAGAGAATTGCTGGTATTCAGACAATTAAGTTATTTAAAAGAAAGCATCAGTTGCTTTCGACTCTAGGATTTTGGTTCAAGTGTTATATGACAAAACAAGTAGGTCTGCATCTTTTCTTGCCTGGAGTTTGCATTCCCTATCTATTTATTTTGATTCCCCACTATTCACTGTAACCTGTACCTCTCAGGAGTTTGCAAAATACCTGGTGTTATTTCCATGGTAACCAGGGAGTTAAATGTCGAGTGCTATGCTGCCTTAAATTAGAATTTTTTAAAAGAAATTTAAAAAGGCTTGCTAAAATTCAGTGCTGGGGAGAACTGCCTGATTGACAAGCATGGGAAACCATCTCTTTTCTTGCAAAGAAGAGGCAGCTATGATGACAACACTTCCCATGAGACCACAGCTCACCACACAGGCACCAAACGTTCCCAGGAATGTACTGCTTCATGGCCACTAGCCTGGGGACACGGTGCCACTTGGGACAGGAGCCCTGTGCTGGACACTCAGCTGGCCCCAGAACAGTCAGGAGCAGTGTCACTGCAGCTCCAGGCTGCCAGCAAAGATGTTCTACCACACAGTCAGGAGGACAAGTGTAGGTTCACAAGGAAACTGTGGGAGCAATCCCAAGGGAGCTGTCAGCTCCTCAGGAGGTTTGCTGGGGGAGAACCACGTGTGCTCCCACACTGCACACCCCCAGGACAGCAAGTGCCTCCCACTTCATCTCTGCCCTGCATTAAACCCACCACTGTTTTATCTGCAAGAGCTGAAAACTCCATTGCTTGGCACCAGCTGATTTTCACACGAGGAATCATGACAGAGTCACTGGATAACCTCCAGGACAGAGAGCTTTTAAATGTTTCTAAAAATACATTAATGTGATGCAATGCTGATGTCCAGATTTGAGTTGGTTTGAGGTTTTGTTTTTTAAAAGTCACTGCTCTTTATAGTCTCTGCCATAATTTGTAGCACTTTCTTGTGTCTTTTTGCAGTTATGCAATATTTTTCAGAGTTATGCTTCTTTCTTCTAAAATGAGATGCCAAAAAAACAGTAGGAAATACAGTTTCGTTATCTCCAAGCAAATATATATTGTTTTCAACAATAGAAGCAACACTGTCAGTCCATTTTATTCCAACTTACTGAAGGGTTTTCAACCAAAAGGAATCAAAAAACCCAGACGTTGAAACTGGTCTGGGGACCCATAAAAGCAAAGCCCTTTGGTTAGTTTACAAATGCCTTTACATCAATAGATGATAAAAGTTATATACAGCCAGATTTCAGCCCATGAGTTAGTAAATTTGGTTAGAATTTGAGAAAAACCCTTATGCCAAAATGCACAAAGACATACTACCCCACTCTGCCAGTGAGCAATCCTCATACCTGAAGCATCACTTGATGAATTTGAAGGAAATAGAAGACCTCATATATGTTTATTGACACATCTGGGTTGAGGTAAGGACAGGACAAGTGGGTAAATAATACTTCTGAGATTGTTTCTAACCATGAGGTCAGGCACCATAAATACATGAACTCTGGCAGTATTTTCTCCCACCCCTTGTAGGAGGTTTCCACTGGATTGTGTACTATGTTTCAGCAATATTTCCAATCAGATTAAAACACATATATACAAGCATAGTGCTTTTTTGCTTTCCCACACTACATAATGTGCTACTTACTACATTGTCCTGAACAATAGGACTTTGCTGTTAACATCAACACTTATTAAAAAAAAAAAAATTAAAACCTAATATTTTTAAAAGTTGAGGTAATTTATTTTCTGCAAAATCACTTGTTCAGTGGGTGATGATAATAACAAACTCTAAAAATGAAGAATTATGAGGGTCACAGCTCCTCTGTAGAAATTTATGAGGATGCCTTCTCTGTTTCTTCTTGGCTAAGTGACAGCATGAGGACAACTTGCACAGAGGCATAACAAGACTGGAAAAGAAGAATACAGAAAGAGAAGTGGTGATACCTTTCAGTCCTACTCATTACAGGTACTACCAACAACAGGAGCAGGTGCAAAACTTTCCTACAGCAATGAGTTTTTCAGATTTTAGGTGGCTAAGCTCCAGAAAGCTGTTGTGGGAACTTTTCAAATCTGGACTCACAAAGAGACTGTAAATCTTATTCCCAGAGGTTTTATTGTATTCCCACCACCAGTTCCCACACACTGAGCTATAGCAATGTTACAGCAAAACTGCAGAAAGAGCTGGGGTTTTCTTATACATATCAATTGAATCAAGAATGCCTGTTACTTCTTTAATGTGTGGTAGGATTTTCCAACAGATGATCACTATCAGTGCAACAAAGCAGTGAAATCTGAGCATGGATCAGCCATATCAGATTCAGCTACATATTATTCTTTAAGTTGAAGTCCTTTTGACATATGAATGATATTTCTTGCAGTGCTACATGCTCCAAACCATTGCCTTCATAAATCCGCATGAGTGGAACCCTGCTGAGCTCTGATTAAATGTGTTAAATTGAGGAATCATCACATTAGATTGATTGTGTTTTAGGAGAGTCACATGCTCAACATTTAAAGGACCATTTTGTTTCTTCAGCTGGATGGAGTTCCAGGACGTTATTTAGAAAAGAATGAGAATTGTTTTTCTAGGAGTTACAGCCAAAGTTTTGTTGACTTGTTTTAAGGTCACCATCAACAATCCTTTCTGAAACTGTTGTGTACCTGCTATTGTTTAAAGAAACGCCCATGTTTAATGCAATTGAAAGACATTAGAAAAAAAATAAACATTTTTTCCCTTTGCAGACTTCATGCTCTCAGCACAGTGTGTTTGGTCAGCAGTATTGCTCATCTGTTGACAGGCACATTTTGTTTCTACTTATGTTCAAAGCAAAGCATTTCCCCAGACTTCTGACATGATGAGGACAGTAAAAGTAGCTGTAAACCTAATATTCTGACGAAATCCTATTCACCTTCAGGTTTCTGGTTTCCACTTTTCCACCCTTCTCAGAGTAGAGCTTTTACCAGTGATTAGAAGTGCTGGGAAGAGTAGCTGTGATGGTTCCGCAAATTAGTGCAGCACCTGATCTCAGAGAAGAGCAAACGCTACCAGCAACCACCAAGTGACATGTTCCTGCACAAATGCCAGAAACTTGGGCAGCACAAGACAACAATAATTAGGTTGAGTACTGTAAGAACAGCAGGGATGCGACAGGATGGCAGTAACAACTGGGACAGATGTTTTGAACAAAATTCAGAAGGGCAGATATAAAAGTTGTGAAGTCAGAGGACCAGAGCTGGGTGTTAGGAACGCTACAGTCTGCAGGGTAAACTAAAAAAAAGTGTAGAAGAAAACAAAACTGCTCTGTAGAAGGGTAAAGATATTGTTCTGAGTGATGTTGTGTAGTCCACTGCAATGCCTAGGGGTTAAGTTTGGGAATCACTGAGATGTTGGCAACAGTTTTAGTAACTCTAGCTGATAAATTGCTGTTTATCTGGAAACACATATTTTCTGATAAAGAATGAAGACACAAATCCAGTAATGGCAGAAAGGCAAAAATCTCCTTGGAGAATTCTTGTATTTCTCCATGCTAAGGTATTAAGTCCATTAGAAACATATATGAATATTTCACGGGAATGTGAAAATTACTAAATAAGGACAGAAATCATCCTTATGTAAGTGGCCCTATATCATGCAAGGAGAACAGAAACTAGATATTCTTCATTGCTCTAGAACTGAAGGAACAGATTATTTCTGTCCATGCAATCACCACTGCCACAGTAGAGGCAAAAGGGAAGAAGCTCACAAGGATAGGGTTATAAATGGAAAGCCTAGAATCATAGAATCATTTAGGTTGCAAAAGACCTTTGGGATCATTGAGTCCAACTGTAAACATAGCACTGCCAAATCCCACTAAACCATGTCTGGAAGGAAAACTTAAATGTGATGTGCTGAAGTCAGATGGACAACCTCCATCCCAGATCTGTGGGAAACTGCCAGCTGCAATTTCAATTCTGGTAACAGATATTTTTAATAACTATTTAGTCAGGGATCATGACACAGAACTTGCAGAGCAGCTGGGCTTGGATTAACAGCCTTGGATCCAAGTTTTTCTAAACAGAAAAAATATGGTAGCTCTCACTGGCTTTGTTTTTTTCCATGGAGCATTTGACAAAGCGCTGTGCTGGAGACTAACGGCCAAGACAGACGGGGAATATGAAGCTGGGCAAAGAGCTGGTTTCTAGTGAAGTGGCAAGAGATGGTGTTGAATGAGGAAGTATTAGTCTGGATAAAACTTACTAGCGGAGTTACTCAATTATACTCTCGGGACAGATTTTGTTGGATTTTTTTCTTATTTCATCTGGCACCAAGTGAGCAATGACAGACTTGGCTAATGAGAGAAGCAGAGGTGGTATTTGATAGATAAGAAGAAAAGGAGTATCAGTACCTGACATTTGAGGACTAGCATAGTAGAAATGGGATCTGGGACATTCAAGTGTACAAAGTGCATGATCATTCTCTTGGTTATCACAGACAGAAACTGCATTATCAGAAATCACATTAGTTCATCACAGAATAAATAGCAGACACCAAGATAATGCAACTTTGCAAAAGGTAAAGGTTCCTTTTGATGACCAAGAAAATGTGAGAGCTTGTGCTTGTCTCTTCTTCGTTGTGTGAAGACATTAGAAGAGTCTGTCTCAGAAGAGAAAAGGCTGAGAGGAAGAGAGGGATTACAATTGCTGACTGACTGCAGACACCAGACAACCGGAGCGACTAGGCACCAGAGCAACTAGGTTTTAGAGCAGCTCACTGTTAGCACTAATGGGAACAAAAAAAACACAGCAAAAGATTCAACAGACCTTTATGGTGGAGCCTGCTAATTTTATGACAAAAATTACTTCACATACATAAACAGATATACTTTTAAATATATATATTTAGGTTCACAATACAGTGAAAAGCATGGCCCTTAGTATCTCACACAGTTAAGACTGTTTTATAATTTAATTATCAAAATTCAAGGAAAACAGATTTGGAACTTTGGATCTATGTTTTTTTAAAAAACCATGAAAATTTCTATGTAGGGGGACATAAGGCTGTAACACTAGTCACTCCTGCACTGCTCTGAGGTTTCTGAGCATTACCTTCTTCACAGGCAAGTGCTCACCCACAAAAGCAGCAGAATGACAGGGCAGGGCAAACAGAACGGTGAAGGCAGATTTAGAGGCAAAGATGAAGAGAAAGAAACCTAAGCAGATTGGATTTTAGAACTCTGCAGTTTGTTCTCTTTTAATATAAAGCAACTCTTCTGTGTACCAGACAGAAAACAACGACTACGTTTTCAGTTCTAGGGATATTATTAAATACTGAGTGAGTAGAATCTAGCCTTTTCCCCCTGAAACTCAACTGAATATATTCCAGTTAACAGCATTCTTAAAAAGGAGAAAGAAAAAAAGTATTTCCAAAGAAGAAGCTAGTTTGAGTTCCTGGAACAAATATATTAGATAAATGTTCCTTCCATTTACTCTGTGCCCAAGAAATGGCATTAACACTATGAAAAAGTCAAACAAAAAAGACAGAAAATAAAAAGTTATGGCTCCCCATGGCATCAGTAAGCAGAAAGGGTATGGAACAGATTCCATTACATTTTATGTATTTATCGTAACTCATGGTATTGTGGGGTTTTGATGGCTGTGGGACTGATGGACCAGGTATTCAGATAACTTGAGTCTGCCTGTGGGAACTGAGGAACAGCTCAGGCAAACAGTTACTTGGGTTAACTATGCCTTTGCTCTCAGGCCACTGCCAACCCCGTGCCCTGTGTGTGAGGACGGCAGGAACCCAGACACGACTCACAGGAACCCGTTACTAAGTTAGGTGAACATTTTATGGCCATTACCGGAACAGACTGAATTGAAAACCTGGCTAAATACATCGCAGGAAGTCATTAAAAACAAGCAGAAATGAAAGGAAAAAAACCGAATTATTACAACTTTGCCTGGCATCAGGTAAAATATTCAAGACTGACTGAGCTGACTGTGGGAGAAATCTTTTCTCACTTCTGATTTTTGTATTATGTTAAAATTAATTAAATAGGGAGAAAACTTTAAACACTGGAACACCTTGCCCAGAGAAGCTGTGGATGCACTATCTCTGGAAGTGCTGAAGGCCAGGTTGGATGGGGCTTTGAGGAATCTGTTCTAGTGGAAGGTGATTGGAACAAGGTGATCTTTAAGGTCCCTTCCAACCCAAGCCATTCTATGACTTATGAAACTGTTCACAAAGAGACAAAAAATAGCTATGGGAGCATGAAAGCTGCAGCACTATGGGCAAACCAGAAGCCTCTCAAACTCTAAACACTTAATATCCATGGCCTTGGGCAGTGGCTTATTTATGTTTCAGTTTAGCCCAATAATTACACGTGCCATGCACATGTCCCAGCTCTTGGCTTCTCTGGGATGCAGCAAGTTACAGCAGTATTACAGTAGTGCTTAGAGACTCCAGCTAAGGGCTACAGTATGTAACAGAGTTGCAATAAATACATATAAAGCAGTGAAAAAAATGGTCTGTTTTATTTTACCAGGGAAAATCAAGGAACAAAGATG
This sequence comes from Corapipo altera, assembly GCF_003945725.1. NCBI lineage: Eukaryota > Metazoa > Chordata > Aves > Passeriformes > Pipridae > Corapipo > Corapipo altera. Next base: position 24,016,118 of record NW_020884877.1, read on the forward strand.
AAAGTTCCTCAAAATCTGTCTGGAATGGAATCCACATCTCTTCTCAGCCTCTATCCAGTCTCCGACTCAAAATACAGCCCTGTGTTCAGAAATGAAGTCAAGTCCCAAGTGCTCTGAAGTCTCTGTTTTCGATTTTTTTGTCTACACTGGCAACCAGCAGAGTCCTGAGATCTTATGTTTGCCTCTTCTCTCCAGAGAAGTTTCCAGTTCTCCACAACAACATGCAGACAATTTGGTGACTGCATGACTTAAGAAGCCAAGACAGGTTCTCCACCACAGGAGATGGGGTCTAATCATAAGGGTATTTTCCTTGATGTTCTTAAATCTGCCCAGCAAAGAAGAAGTGATTTAGGTATAAACATCAGCTGGCCCACTGACAGGCAGCAATGCTCAGGAAACAATAATCTTGCACTGCAACTTCTAATCCTCTTTCAAAGATTGACAATTGTTAATGAGATTTATCTTATGAGCAGATAGAAACCAAAACATCAGCTTCTCTCTTCAGCAGATGATAAGGGATTTTCTTGGAGATTTTTTACACAATATCCATTAAGGAGATTTGAGGCTTCCATTCTCTCAGGAAACGAGGCAATGGTAGCAAAGTATTTCTGTATAGGTTCCATGTTACTGGAATATGTCGCAAACATTAATTCATTTAATCTCATGGCAGTCATATTTACAGCTGTGGGAAGGTTTCATTGGTTTAGATTCAGAAAAATTTGAAATTATTTTCAATTCAGGCCAATTTTTATATGCTTGCCCATGATGTAAATAGCAAAGCAGTGTCTACAGTGCAGAAATTGCTTAGAGAAATACTAGTGGCTAGGCTCAACTAGATGATCAAAAAGGTCCTTTTCTAGTATTACAGTCTACCATTTTAAAAAAGAATACAAACTACTGATAACATCTGTTCTTTGCAGTCTCACAAAAAGAAGATATATTAGCTGAAGTCCACTTGAGTTTGATTTGGTTCAAGTTCAAGTCAGCAGTGCCCTCGTAGCCTTATTTTGTGCAGCCTGACCCATGTCATATCAGTAGGTATGATCTCATCTTATTGTCACAGTGATCATCAGTCAATACAGTGGGTCAGTTTTTCCCATCTTCAGAAACAGAGGCTGAAAAGCAATGATAGGAATTGCTCTAATCTTTATGTTTATGGCTATCTGGTGAGCAGGTGGACAAAACCATCTCTGTATTCTGGCAGAGAAGAGATCTTTGTGGGTTTAATCTATTGCTTTAAGTACTTGTACAAAATACATATCTATATTAACATTAACAACATTCTTTAACGTGATTTTTAAAACAACTCAGGACAATTTCTTTGAGAGAACTAGAAAGCACTTGATGCAGAAACCTTATGTAGATGGTGGGTACTCCCTGCTATGCACAAAAGAATTCAGGAAGAGGAGAGAGAAACAGGAACTTCTGTCACTGCAGGTCAACTGACTCATCTATAAAGGCTGGTGTTCACTCTACTTTGGTGTGTCAGAGACCATGAAATTATTAAAAGTACCTAAGCCTGCCTTAGTTTATTTGGTCTTACCCGTTTTTGGCTGCACCGCACAATCAAGAAGGTCTCGATGCTGTGCTCTTTGAGATAAGCGTTGCGTTCCCCTCCAAAGCCCAGCTCCACCTCGTAGTCTCCATTGAGATAGTTCAGTGTTGCTTTCGTGATGTGGATGCGCCTTCAGTGACACAAAAAAAAAGTTATCACCTAAAAAGCCAGGTCCTGTCAGGGAAAAGTTCCATGTGCTGGAACAAACAAGCAGTAAAGTCCAATTTATTTAGCCATGCCACTATTCTTACAGATTTAGTATGGAAGTTTCATGGATAAACACAACAGTTTTGACGAAGCAACTTACCCAGCTTTGCCCCCTGCTTCCATGTGGTTGGCTAACGTGACATCGTTGGACCACACATCGAACTGCCACTTCCGAAGGCCCAAGACCCCGCAGTGAACTCTCCCACTGTGGATTCCAACCCTCATGTTGACATTTACGCCCGTAACCTCCCGGACCAGTCTGAAAAAAGATACAGGGAAAAAGGGACATCACAAAAAACTGCATGGTTGTAGTCAGCGGTACAAACTTGGATCCAGACACAAAAATCCATAATGATCCATAAATTACTCACACATACACATGGTGCTGCTCATCCACATCAACAGGACAGCAGAACAAAACCGGACGAGCTGTACTGCTCCTGGATGGCCAGGTTGGCCAAGGAGAGTACTAATTAGAACGGGGAGCTCTTGGAGTAAATCCATGTTCACTGAACTCAGGATCAAGTTGACAACTCATAAAAAAATTACCTTTGGGGCACTAAAAGGAATAAAGTGCTGGTCTCTGATTTCCATACCAAAGCTGGACATAACCTGCCAGCACTCAGCCTCATTAAGAGTAATAGCATGTTGCAAAGAGAAAATGGAAATGATTTCAGAGATCTTAATTTGTCTTCACGGCACCAAGCGTCAACTGTTCCACTGACGAAATATGATATGTGTGTGAAATGCCCCACTGAAGTTGGAAAGCTTGAACAGGCCTTACAGCTGCAGTCAGAGCAGCAAAACCAGAGAACCACATCTATTGCAGTCACTCCAAACAGGCAGCTACAAATACTCAAGCTCTGATTTTAATGAGGTTTTGGATGCTCTGCTTACTCCCAAAATGACCACTGGAATACTTTGTGGGTTTTGCCGTTTTAGGGCAAAAGTTAACTTCAAGAGCTGTTCACATGGAAAATATATTTAGGAGTGTGGGTAGGGGACAGTCTTGAAGAGGTCATCAGAACAACTCTGCTTCTCATTATTGGTGATCACATCATTCCCAGAATGTCCATGTTTCACAGGCAAATTCACCTACATCACATAGCACAGTCCTTTCCTTTCAGTAGTTAGTTCCTTGCAGCATGAAGTTGTCCTTTATACCTATCAGATTTCAATCTCTTTGGTTTTCAGGTTCATCTAGTCTTTTCTAGATAACATCATCGGGACAGGTAAGTCCTCCCAACTCCCGAACATCAACACAGTTCCAATATTTATGCTTAAGTTATTAATGAAACTGCATGATTACAGATAGACCAATTCTGGACTCTAGTTCACTCCTCACAGTGCAATATGCCCCTTAAAACACTGTCCAAGATGACTTTTGTTGAAACAGCTCCCATCCTCGCAGAGGTCCTTTTTCCTTATGATCCCTATCTTACATTTCACTACCTACTCATGGAAGTGATATTCCTTATTTTTATTAACAAGCATCAGAGATTCTCAACCAGAAAAAGGAAGCTGATATGGGTAAGGTGTCACAGGCTTACAAACTGAAAGAGCTCCAACCACACCGCTTGGGAAAGGAACAGGAACTGGGGTAATTAAAATGCAGCTGCAGCCATAACCCTTGCAGGGACAACAGTTCTTCCCTCCACAACCCCTACTGCACCCTCTGCCAAGCCATGTTACTGACACAAGACCAGGGAACTTCTCTCCATAGAGTCGTTGATAAGAAGGGGACTTTGTCTAAACTTTGCAGAAAACAAATAAGTTTGTTATTCCGTATAGACAAGAGAAATATCCTTTGTTACCTTCCCTTTTTTTAGTTAAGTTTTACCAGTAGTACAGTGAAAACAATTTTCTTGAATTCTTTCCTATTTGGGGTAACACTTCCTCCTGTTATTGTGCACAGATGAAATCAGCCTACAGGTAGGGTCCAGTGTTGGTGAAACCTGCAATCAAATGTTCAGTAGCTACTGGTTTCCTTAATTGTGAAACCTCTTATCTTGATCCTTAGGGGAGGAGGAATAGGGGTGGGGAAACAGGGGTAGTGAGAACAGAGTCACCTTCCAGACTTATTAAGAGGTAAGATTGTTAAATGCATTCATTATACATCAAGGGGGAAGACAAGTTTTAAAGGCTGCTGAAGAGCTATTTGTAAATAAACATTGAGTGCACTTCAGCTCCCTGTTTATTCCAAGGTAAGGTGGGTTGCAGTTAATCAATGAAGTCTAGACTTCTAGTGTTACTCAGCCTTGTGGGGGATTATACAGAAATGCATGAAGATGTCTGGATTTCATCAGGCCAGCTACTGCAGAAGATGAGACTTTTCTGGGCAATAGACACAGTATTCTCTTTGTAGGGTTGGTGGCTTAAAATTGCTGCTTCTCATGCTTGACAAGACCCTTTGTCACCTGCCACTTAATTGTACTTCACATGGAAGAAACAGCATTCTTTCAAGGGTTACTGAAAACTAGTTATTTGCAATTCTTTTTATTTTGCATGCTGCATACAAACCCCAAAAGAAGACTAGTGCAAAGGAATGGAGTTTAAAACCAGGAAAGGAAAGCTAGGAAGTCCTAACAGTGTACACTGTATACAAACCAAGAGAATGCAGTTGCTTACTGTGCTTTGAATGGGAACTCCTGGGTGAAAACACTGCTTTTCAACCTATGTAGCTGTGCTATGAAAATTAAGCTGAGACATGTGAGGGTGTATTCACATCCTTGCAGAAATTCCAATGGTAAGGATGTGCTGTCCCAAGCTGAGCAAACAGGTAGCTCTATGTTTTATCAAGCTGAAGTGGAAATTCCATCAATTTACTGTATGGAATGAGAGGAGAACCACATAGAGATCTTCTACTTCCCTCTTGGTACCACTAATACTTCAGAAGATGCTTTCACGAAATCAAAAAAAAAGAAGAGAAGGGAAAAAACAGCGGAGCCTGTGCAGCAGTGGTGGTGCAGATATCAAGGTCAGCTCAGTTACCATCCAAAACTGACTGAACTTTCTGCCTAAACTTGTAAACACTCAAGATGAACAAATAAATCTTCCCTCTCTGAATTCTGAAAGAATTGGCCTGTGAAAGCACATGTCCTATGCAAAAAACATTCAACATTGTCTGTAATCCTCCAAGTAATAAAACTAGATATGGGTCTCATATTTGCTACTCTCTAAAGATAGGAATAGTCTGGTCAAACAAGTGGTTAGTCTGATCTCAGGACCAAGCAAAGTTTCAGAAGAAGTTTTAAACAAAAAAAAATAAAGATGAGGAAATAAATGGAAATAAAGGAAAAAGATCATGGATCTGTCCCAGTCTGTGCCAGACCAACTTTATTTCAATAATTAATTTAACTGAAGTAAGAAAGTCTTGAATCTGACATTTTTTGCATAGGATCACATGGAGGAGGAAGATTAGTTAAACTAGACAAGACAGGCCTTAGTAGAGCAATTTTAAGGTGAGTAAAAAGCTGAATGAATAGTGACTGAAATTTAATAAAGTTATTATTAATCTTCTGAATTCACAATTCTGTAATTCACTGCAATCCTCCTTTGTGAATGAGACTTCCAGTAATTATATTAACCTTTGCCTTTCTCATCAGGAGGTTGAGCTCTGGTATCCATGTGGGTGTGATGGGCACAAGTGTCTGCCTTTCTGCTGTCAAACCTTTACTGTATTCTGGTTTTTTGCTCTAGGTGATCTCCCTTTTTGCTGGTCTGAGTTCTCTGGTTTGGCTACCTTACTTCTAATGTAAAGAAGACCTAACAGGAAAGAGAATCTATTTGCTATTTGTTCCGAGATTCTCTGTGGGGAACATGGTACTTACGATATGGCCTCTATCATATCCATTCCCATCTCAACACAGCAGTGGGCATGGTCAGCTCTTGCTTCTGGCAATCCAGACACACAGTAATAGCAATCGCCCAGGATCTTGATCCGTAAACAGTGGTTCTCCTAAAAAAAATAAGAATAATAAAGGAGAAAGAAGTATTCAGCTTATATTCATGCTTGCAATAGCTTGCCTTTTAGGGCAGTGAATATTTAAGAAATCCAGTGAACGAGCACAGTATGTCATTCTTGCAATAGGAGAATAAAAACAAGAGAAAACAAAATTATAATGGAAAACTTACGGCTGCTAGCTTATCAAATCTGGCAAAGAGCTCGTTCAGCGTCATGACCAGCTCCTGAGCAGTGCACTGGGAGGCCAGGCTTGTGAAACCCTCTATGTCTGCAAAGAGGATGCTTGGGAAAAAAGAGAACAAGAAAAAAAAAAAGAGAAAGTGTCACAAAATTTGTTGCTGATATTTTGTGTAAGTTCTGAAGTAGAAGTCCAGGGATGAGGAAGAATGTAGGAGTCTCCCAGTTCTATAGCAACAAGGAGATGAGCAACCCTAATGTCACGTTATGCCACAGCCTCTATCATACATAAAGCCCTGAGGGATGTGGCTTCATCCCCTCCAGAGATTAGAAAGGCCCGTCATCCCCCCCAACTCCACCCCCCGTCCAGAAAATTTACAGTATGTTGGGAGCTGGTGGTGGCATGATAATGCTGTCAGACATCAATAACAACAAGGCAGTCCTACCCAATGAACAGATTAGCCCAGCTATAAAATCCACACTTAGCCATTGTACTCACATCCCTCAACCTCTCAGCTCAATAACATTGCCTGTGTCTTAACACTTCTGCCTGCTGCTCCTGCTGTCCAAGTGCAGCCACAAAATAAAGTCCCTCTCTAGTGAATAACTGGGAAAGCCCTACAAAAGCAGCATGGACTGTTTTGAAAGCACAATTATTTGAATCACAAGTACTATTAATGACTCTTTGATTTCAATTAATCAATTTTAATGTTGTATTGTAAGGATTCTGTGTTTTTTTTAAACTGGAAAAAGATTCTGTCTCATTGATAATTTTGACTTGGAAAATATTGACTTGCAATCAAACACAGTTATTATGGCAAATTTAAAACTATTCAGTAAAACAAGCACTAGACTACATCTATACAGATTTAAGATAAAATGTATGTATGCACACACATTTTTTTAAATAGAAAATTCATAAGCTCTACTTTTATGTTGGAACATTTAGCCAGTGGTTGATTTGTTCTTTGAAGTTAATTATTGCATCAAGCTGTACTTGGAAGAGAAATTAAAAGTCTAAATAACAAGCACTTTGGAATGGTTTCTTCTTTGTAAAATAAAACTCCAACATGTTTTAGGCAAATTGCAGAGGTATGTTTTCAGTTGGAATTCCCTGCAATATCTTCAGACAGAAAGCAAACCCAACAAAAATATTTTCACAAGTATTTTTTGCAAAAATCCTGAAACACATTTCAATTCTGGCATGCTTTTCATATTTTCCTTCTACATTTCAACTTCAATAAATCATCAACTAAACATATTGCATTAAATATTTCTTTGTTAGTCAGATTGATGTTAAAATGTACAAGAAAAAAGCCAAGACAGGAATGCAGGGATGTCTGAATCAAAATATACTTTGCCATTTTTAAACACTTGAGAAAATACACAAAAATAAATTAAGATTCCACATATTTACAAATAAAAATAAACCTTCTAAAGAAACACACTTGAAATCAGCTGAAATCTTAGAGAAGTCTGTACTGCTCACTAAGCAACTTAAGTATGTGCTAATATGTAATGCTGAAATGGGAAATGTCTCCAGTTCTTGTGGCAGTGACAAAATGTTGCAAGCACGTTTCTCTTCCAACATGGGACAAATTGCAAATTTCTCACTTTTGGACACGTTCACACTCTTTGCTTGTGTGCATTTTGTAACAGCTACGTGTTAGAACAGGAGGAATAAAGATCAGTTGCTTCCTCTGACGTTCAGATAGCAGTGGGTGTATCTGAAAATACTAAGCAGGGATGCCCCGAGCCTTCTACTCATGCCTGATTCAGAAAACTAGTGCTAGCACAGTGTCCTAATAAACATGGATAAATGACTGAAGGTTGCTCCCTCCATTCCCCATTACTATCATGATAGATAAATGGATCAGACATTTCTAGGAGTTAAACTGCAGCAATATTTTCAACCATACAAATGAAGCAATCAGCAGAGACCTATGCAGCTATTCTACACACAGATTTATGTCAGCTAATCAAGTAACACGAACCTTTTGAAGCACCTGAGTATGTTACAGACGGACAGCTGTGTGTGACCTGCTCTGCGACCAAACAGCCACACCACTGAGCTGCCAGACAACACTGTCTGGGATACAAGGGCTGCAGGGAATGGAAAACCTCATCAGGGTATGAAAATGACTGCGTGGGAGATGGCAGAGGACAGAGCAGTGATCTGGGAACTGAAGACAGAGAGGGGAGAGACACATTTGTGGCAGGAGACTGGAGAAAGAACAGGACACAATGGTCAGAGGAAACAGTCCTTGCAAACAGGAACCCAGCTTGAAGCCTCTGTCCTCTGCTCTCAGCAAAGAGCTCTGAAAGCCACTAAATCACATTTTACTCCTCCTGCCTAATCTGTTCCCTCCCCACACTCCTGCCAGCACTGCAGCTTCAGCAGCAGAGACGACAATCAGGTTTATCACTTCCAATCCTGCTAATGACCCACAAGGGAGGAATGGGGCCTCATGTCCTTTTATTATTAGCCCCCATAAGCCTTAAATTCAGCCTGCTCCCTATAAAATACCCAACAATCCAGAAGCAACTAGAAAAAAAGTAGATTTCTCTTACAGTAGCCATCAGGGGATAGCACATGATCTTAGTCCTGTGTTTAGTCAGAACTTTCATTTACAAAAGAAGCCTGCTATACCTATCTCCTTATACACACAACACACACAGTGAGATTGCAGGAGCATCTCCCAATCCTGTCAGTGCATCTTACCCAGATTAGGAGCCTTGGAGTTTAAACACACAGCTTCCCCACTACCCTTAGTTTCTCACTCCACACTTACATGTCAGACTACCCTTAGCAGTGAAAAGATTTTATTAAAGGACAATGGTGATGGATGATTGTGATGAAGGGCATAACTCAAGCCAACTATTTGTCAGTCTTCAGAGGGCATGTGATTTCCTTGCTAGTGGTAACACAGTGCCAGTAACAGGCCTTCCTTGTGCCAAAATTTGCAGTAAATGACAGTGGTCAACAAAAGGTCAGATGAAATTATTATTATAGCTATAAAATATCATGAGACAAGTCAGGTGGTGGTTTAGCAGTACTATTAGCTGAAGCTGACTAGAAGGGATTGACCACATAATCTGCAGCCTGGACATCAGCAACTATTATCAGTCCTGAGTCCTAGTCCCTTCTTCTGGAAGGCTACTGTTTTGTGGAAAAACCAGTTTAGTATGTAATTAAAATGTTGTAATGGCTTCAGAGCTCTTGATATATTTTCCACTCCATCACTGTCTTCAGATTTACCATCTGATTGGGTTTTGTCCAGCAGTAACCAGGGTATGACCTCAAAAAAATACAGAAAATGATTTATTTCTGGGAAAGACAGAGAAGAAAAGGAGTTATCATTAATTTTATAAGTTTTTTTAAAATTCTTTCTGCTTTATTTTGGTTGAAAAGTACCACAAATTGTGTTATAGGGTAGAGGTGAATACTTTCCTAAGCTCCTATTTCAGTTCCTATTTCCAGCAAGGACTGGCTCAAGATTTCATCACTGTAGAAGGCAAGTTCAGTTTCTGCCTGTTGCCCTAAGTGGCTCATGACACTGACGGGGAAGAAAGACGACAAGGAGTCTGATGGCAGATCCTGCCATCCTCCCCTCTGCTTACAGACCAGGCCGATACCTGCCTGCTCTTACCCAAGCCTCAGGCAGAGGAACAGGAAAGGCAGATACATGGACTGGAACATCCCACAGCTGCTGGCTCCTGCTGAGTCCACTAGTCCATGTCTGATGGGCAGCACGGAGCAGGTTGGAAACACAGCTCTGGCTGCTGCTGCTGCCACTGGAATTTCAGCCTCTGCCTGAGCTTGGCTCTTACCAAAACCACCACTGTGAGGTGACCTGTGAGGCCTCCATGAGCAGGGTGCTGGATGCTCCCTGCACAGTGCTTTACACAGTGCACAAGCAGACTGAGGGGAAATGGAGGGAGGCACAGCTGGGATGCAGAGACAAGGAGAAAATTCCCAGTGTGCTGAGCTAAGTTTTCCCATTTTTTGGTCTGTAATGCATTCACACAATAGTAAAGATATACCTGGACAGGTCCAGGTCTATCCCTCTGCACGTGGGGTCCTACCGCTGTAGGCCATTTCAAACTGTCTCCTGTAAGTCAGGTGATCCTTGCTGTGACTGCATGACCGACCTACCCTGAGACAGAAGCATCACAGGATCTTTCAATGACAAAAGATGGCAAAGCAGAACTTTCTTAGCAAGAGTGCTGCAAGGGGAGAAATCTTGGTTGAAAGCAAAGAAGAGCGTAAGGAGTGGAAGAGCCAAGGACAAGGTGGGAAGCAGGAAACCACATGAGACATTTAAGAACCACACACATCTACAGAGAATCAAGTGCAGCCCTTAATGTCTGAAGCCAATACAGTTAACAAAGGAGGGACACAACACAGGTTTCCCTGTAAATGCAGGATTATTCAAAATGCTAAATTAAATCATCAGTGCTTCTAATGTAAAAACAAAAAAACCAGTCGTGTTCTATTTCGAGACATGTGCGTGCCATGCACGCCAGCCGCAACATAAATCAAGCAAGGCAAGAAACACAAACCCTATCACCATCACAACGGTAATGCCAGTCATGAATATAAACACCATGTGTTGCTGGAAATCAAACACCACAGGCACTAAATGGGAAACAGAACAAAACCCTAGACTTGGTGAGGTTTAATGACTTATAATAACTGCAAAGTGCATCTGACTGGATGTGAATCAAAGCCATGATATTTTACCACAACCAGTGCTACCTACAAGGGAAGAAAAAGTTAATGAGTCATAATAAAGTAACCATGGTTCACTAGATACAAGCATTCACAAGCAAAGGTGTAACAAAAGGAAACCAGCTGCTGCAGACACTTGTCAGTGAACTCACCTGGCTAATGGTGAGAACAATGTCTCAGGGTGCTACTGTTACTTTCCAACACATTCCACTGTTGTTGGTGTTGCATGTCATTAAGTCATACTATGAACAAGGAAGAATAAAGGAGAAGGATGGATTGGGATGAAGATGACAAAACTCTCACTCGAAAGGCTGTGTTGAGCTCTTAACACTGAACTAGGCTTTCACAGAATCACAGAATGGTTGAGTTTGGAAGGAATCCCTGGAGGTCATCTTGTCTGACCCTCTGCTCAAGCAGGGCCACTTAGAGGCCATGTTCAGATGTCTTTTGAGTATCTCCAAGGTGGGAGCATCTCCTGAGCAGTTCAGTAAATGAGTCAATTTTTGCACTTGGATGTCCATTTAACAGCCATTTCCTCTCCAGCACTGTAAGCCCAGAAGTTATTTTCCAGCTCTAGTGGCATAAACATAGTATTAAGTTCATCTGGAAGCTTCTAGGATAGACACAGCATCAAGATCAGTCTCTCTTTCCTAACTATAGCTACTTGGGGATGGGTTGGCACAGACATCCTCTGTGTGCTCTCTCTTCTAACCACCTTATGCACAAAATAGGATTTCAGCTCCAGAAACACGGCGGACATCTCACCATGCTCTTTCCTTTCTGAATTTGAGAGCAGTAACAACAAAAGGACAAACCAAAACAAGCTGAGGACTGTGATCAGGCAGCAAAGCCCACCCAGGGAGAGTGAAGTGGCCCACACAGATCATCGTGCTGAGTAACAGCTCATTGACTGGTCCAGCAAGGACTGCAAGCTACTTCTAGACTAACACAGGTCTCAACAGAACATCAGCCTTCTCCCTAGGGATGCCTACGTGACAGCCTAAGAACTTAGCCTTAGCAATGCAAAAAATGTTTTCCAGAACAGCAAGACATCAGACAGACCAGAGGTTAAAATTTTTCCTTTTCCTATGTTCATGGAAAAAACCCCAACAGTAAAAAAAAAAAAAAAACAGCTCTCTGTCCTAAACATAAATGGTCATTTTGGAGAAGATCCATTTAGTATTGGAAATCACCTATTGTTTCAAATGAGCCCTGGTACTTCTGTGTGACACATCAGCTGACACAGCTCCCCCTTGGGAAGCGGGACTCTGTCCTCCACCATGACAGTGCTCCATCTTAACTGGCAGCTCCCCCTTGCTCAAGAGGGTGAGAAGGCACATATGTACACAAATGCTGTGATAAGCAAAGGAATACTCGAAAGAGAGAATAACACAAAATAGGAGGAAATACACACAAACCCCCTACAAAACCAAAACCCCAGAAAACTGTGAGCCTTTTCACCTATTTCTTTACAGTAAAAGGCAGAAAGCTTCCTGCTGCTCTTCCCAAGTTGCCAAAAATGTAAACCAAACCCACATCCCATATTTGAGGAGTTTACTTTGCAAGACCATGTCAACTGAATCTGGTGACAGCAAAAACCCACAAAGAAGCAGGAGACCAGATGGCCTCTTGAAGACACCGGTGGCAACATGCAGACTGCCATCCAGAGCCACTGCATGACAACAGCACGGCTCACTGCAAAGATATAAACTCCAGAGCCCTGCCTTTACTTGATTTTCCCATGTTTGCTCTCAAGTGAGTGTTACTGGAGGTTAGAAGGGCCTGGGGGGCTCAGCTGGGAGATGCACATCCTCAGCAGAAATGCTCCACGTTTGTGGCTGCAGCTCTGTTAGGAATGTGCTCCCGGGAATGCCCCATGGAGAGTGTCTGATCCTGCTGGTGGCTCACGAGCTGCTGAGAAAAATGGCACCGTACTCTCCATCATGGTCAGAGCTCCTCACCTCAATGCCCGTGGTCTGTCCTTCACTGTCAACACAGGAAATGAGAAGAAATTTAGATCCTGAAATCTCAAGCCAGAAGGGGAAGAATGCACCAGTCATGCAAGGAAAAGTTTTTCCTCCATGACCTCCTAGGTTTGCAGTTTACAAGCTTGAGTAGCAGCCCCAGCTACTGGAACTTAGCTATAGCTAAGCAGCATCAGTACTCATTTTTTTATTTTAAACATGAAAAACTTGCTGTCCTCTCCCTCTAAACATTTTGAGTTAAAAGTTTTCCCTATTTCAACAGGCTAAATTTAACCAGATTGATTTTTCACTGGAAACAGGAGTAATAAATAGCCTTTTGGGAAGAAAAACTATTTGAGGAAGGCAAAACCAAATAAAGATAGCTATGCAGTGGCTACCAGCAAACTATAGGTGGAACACATTATAGATGTCTTTGAGATAAAAGGAATTTATTACTCCATCATTGCCAGCTGAATCAGATGCCTGTTAAACCTAAAAAAGGAATTCAAGCATCCTAAATGAGATTTTGTGTTATTAAGAAGGAGGAACTATGGACCTTTTTCACATATCTAAGAAGGGACCGATGGGAATGTGAATTTTTTTCCAATTGTTCTGGTCATGGGAAAAAACCATGTAAGCGAGAAAGACAGTAGATCCATTCCATCTCCAAGAAACTTTAAGAAGGCAAAGTTGAGGGATAGGTGTGACCTTTTGCAGGAAGGAACCACAGATACTACTGACCCTGACCATGTGTCTCGGCTGTGGCTCCAAGCAAGACCAAACTCACCCAGATCTGCCTGATGAGTACAAAAGAGCTGGCAGATCTGTCCAAGCCCACACCAAACTAAATCTCACATTCATTTGTTCCACAAGACAGCCTGAAATCCATAACTGCATATAAAACAGAAAGGAAAAGCCATGTTATTTTCTGGTTTTCAAACTTCAGGTATGCTTTTTCCTGTGAGCACTCCTGCAGTCTGTTTTCCGGGATTAGAGCAATCACTGATGTTAAAATCCTGCCATAAACCAACAAGAAGAAAGACAGAACTAAGAGAATTCTGAAAGAAGGGATGAACGCAGCTGTAGCCTCTTCAGGGCAGGAAGGCACTATTCTTCCCTGCCCTCTATTCAAGGGAAAAACTTGCAAAAGTGACTGAAGCAGCACAGTAGGAAAGAGAAACAACGAAAAACTTGAGCGTTAAAGCAAAAGACAACCTGTTGTCTTAAAGTTGACTGTATGCCAACAATCAATCAGTTGTCAGAGGAGGCAAGAGAGTAATAAATTTTGTCACAGTTAACAGTTTCACATGTATATCCTGTGTCAGGCACATGGTATAAAGATTAAATCATCTACTCAGATTTTGTGATGCTTTCTATTACATATTGCTAAGGTCTTTGTATTTGATGGAGAAAGAATGAGCTCTTCATAGCTGTGAAAACTGTCTTCAATCTGTTGTTCCCTGATATCATGGATATTTATGCAAACAACAATGCTTTTGTACTGCCTAACCAAAAAGCTGCAGTAATTCTGCATGCAGCAGTCATTTCAACCCAACTTAGTACTTCACTCTTTCCACTAGCTGTCCCAGTGCCCTGTCCTTTTGGGACTTATTTGCTCTGTCATGTCAGGGTTTTTCCCTCTGGAAAGTCATTGCATAATGAATGCATTACACTAGTATATAAATGTCATAATTTAAAAAATTAAAGAGCAACTCTGCCTTTCCCAAAGTGAGTAGGTAGCAAAATACACAGACTCTTTCATGGATCAGCTGAGAATAGACAAGTCATGTGATGCTCTGTACACATAACAAACACACAACTGTACACACAACAGTTGTGTGTTTGTGAGCTTATTAGATCAAGAATACCAAGTGGCCATTTGGTGGGAAAAGTGAGTGCTGAAGAATAGGAACATGAGTCTTCCTGCCCTTTTTGGAACAGTAGATGAGTTGACTCATTGCCTCCTCATTTCTAGACTTTTAAATGTAATTGAGCAGTTATGTTTTTAAAATTACACTAATGAAACTGCGAAGAGAAATGGACCCAAAGCATTTAGAGAAACTTAACCGTGCACACTTTATAATCGCCACCTTTCTGACAGACACCGATGCAACATCAGTGGAGAACTTTAAAATGAAGGCATAACTCTGGGTCAGTTATTTTCAAAGAAAACAGTACAGTTCATTAACTGTGGGATCAATGTGTTATTAATTAATAAACAAACCTGATAATAAATTTAATAATAAAGCACATGATGTTTTCAATCAGAAGGGAGATTGGTTGCAATTTCAGAATAAAACAAAAAAGGAAAAAATCTGGCAGCAAATTGAACTCATTATCTGGTTGTTGTACACAACATTGATATTCCTTACCTGATAAGAACCAGTAATGAATAGATACCCTCAACTCATGAGTAAAGTTCCCCCAACTTTACGAGGAATACAGTTTAACACCTAGAGGTTTGTTTCCTTTTTAAGATGAGGTCTACCATCACATCTCAATTGATCAGTGGCACTTGAGCTGACATCTATCTTTGGTTCCCTTTGGTGACCCAGAAAACTCCAGCCACCATGGAGTAACACTGTAAATATAATTAAATTATGTATAACAGATAGCAGCATTAAAACTACTCCTCCTTAGAAGGCAGTTCAGGTGAGCTCACTAAGTGAGAATTTCTTTGCAAAGATGGTCCTTGAACAGGGAATATGAAATTCTATGCATCTCCTCAGTCTCTAATATATCTCATGTTCCAAATCCTTTGCATACGTCCGTGATTTCATAAGGTAGTAAACACTGGCATTAAGCAATTGTTAAAATGTCATAGGTGCTAGAAAAGAAACACCATGCTATTTTTTCCAGAGACAGCAGTATGGTAAAAAAGAAAATATATAAAGGTGCTCATGGACACATGGGAAAACCATGGCAAAGCAGGAATGTGAATCCTGGCTTCACAAGTCTAGGAAACATCCACAGAAACCCTACTCCTGAGATGCTGGAGCAGGAACCATGGTGAGGCAGCTCTGCCCACTGCATCTGTGAATCTCTTTAACTTTCCACTGAATCTCCTCTGATTTTTGCAATCAGTGGTTTCTTCTCATAATGAAGCAGGCATATAATTTTAACTTGATTTCAAGAGAATTACTGTAATTGCCACCACCAGAATAATAGATCTGTATATAAAGAAATGGCTTTTCTCTTGCATTTTCCACTAGAAAATTTAATTTCTCTGTTAATGCATTACGATATTTCACTAAGCCATTTGCTTGCTGCTCTCAATATTCGCAAAATATTATCTCCAAATGTAGTTCCTGTAAATAGCTATTAGTTTACCAGTGAACTAATATCAATAAAATCAATAGAGTCTGACCAGATCTTTTCTATAGCATAGAAAGCCACCCTGGAGACCACTTTAAATATGGTAATGTGTCTCAGACCATAAAAATAAGAGGAAAGCTACTGTGTCAGATCTTTCTACATCTATGCAAAACCAGTCTAGCTAATTTCTCTTTCCTTTCTATGCCACTGCAGTAGCAGCAATTTTGGCTTGAAGATGAAAAACAAAAAACCAAAATATAGTGCCTGGCATTGAAAGGATAAGTTCAGTTCAGAACAGTGGGTGTCACAACTTCAAAACACTCCTGTATGTTCATCTGTCATATACACCACAAAACTATCTGCTACTTCAAGTGAGGAGGGAAACTGGAGACACAGCTTGCTACTGTCCCAATGTTACTGTGCCTTTCACAAAGCTGCATGAAATGGAATTTAAGTGCCTGGGAGGACACATGCCCATCTGAAGGCTAACACAGCTGGCAATAAAATTGTGGCTAATGAGTCACAGTAAAAACAGGATGGGACTTTCCTGTAGGGCATCTGGGGGAGCCAGAGTTAAATTAACTTGCAGAGAAGGGAGAAGTTTGAACAAACTGCCTCGTGAAATGTCATTTAAGTGTCCATGCTAACAGCGACACAGATCCTGTCCCCAGCATAGATACATTCAGGTTTCTAACAGATGCCTTGGATTAGAATAATTTGCTCTTCCAGACAGGAGTCGCCATGACTGTAGTAAAGTGTTTCTTAAACAACACATCTGTTCTCTCCCTCGGGGTCTGTGCTGTAACTGCCTGAATTAACTTGGTAATTCAGGTTTCCAGCACCAAAAGGGCCTGAGGCTGTCAGGCAGACCTGGAGCAATGGAGAGGGCACTGGAAGGAAACGGAGCACACAAACAAAACACAAACCATAAAGATCTTTGGACAAACTGGAATATGCAAGATGTGCACAAAGGCAAATGGCAGCTGTGGTATTTGGTGTTTGTATGGCTGGTTTTAATGCTCCTATAGTTCAGATACCAAGAGATGACTCTATTCTTAAGTACCAAGCCACTCTCTGGAAGCCTGAAAATGCTTAGTACAGCTACTCTATTTCTTATATAGTACAATAAATAAACTTGCAAAAGTGCTGGATTCTAAAAGCAAAGGAAGGAAGGAAGGAAGGAAAGAAGGAAGGAAGGCAGGAAGAAAGAGAAGGAGAGAAAGGGAGAAAGAGAGAAAAACAGAGAAAGGGAGAAAGGGAAAGAGAGAAAGAGAGAGAGAAAGAGAGAGAGAAAGAGAGAGAGAAAGAAAGAGAGAGGGAGAAAGAGAGAGGGAGAAAGAGAAAGAAAGAAAAGCAGCAGCCCACACAGCATCAAATGCTGGTAGGCTCAGTGCTAAACAGCAGATGATTCTTACTGAATAACTGCCCTAGATTTTGCAAACAATACAGGGAACAAAAATAGAAACCCATTTACATATTGCTGTTAATAACTTTATTTATAGTGTCACAGCTAGAGCACAATAACTGCAGCCACGGCTTAACTTGAAAGCCATTCACTGTGGAAGAGTCAGACAGATACTGTTTTCTCAGTCCTTATGCAACTGAAAAAAAAAAAATCCTGCTGACAACAGCCAGTCACCAGAATCCTTATAAACAGAACCAGAAAAGAAGTTAACAGCAGTCAAAGGCAAAAGCGAATCATCCCCAGGAACCATCTGGCCTCTGCATCTCCTGGCTACTTCAGACATACCGTGGTTAATCAAGGAGCACTGAGTTTAGAAACCCTGGTAGGTAATTTTTCACTTCAGTTTGAGCCCCGTGATAGCATCTTACAGGAATACTTGACTGTTATTTAATTTCTTTTTTTGGTTATTTTTTGTTTGAATTAAGAAATACAGACAGGGCTCAGACTAAGTCAGCAGCTACAGTAAGAAACTGTATGTGTCCAGCAGTTAAGATCATCCCTACCACATCTGTACTGCCTTCTTCATGACTGTAGCCAAATCTTTCCTGAGAACCAAAATTCCTGCCAGATAAAATACCACTAGCCTGTCACAACAGACTGGCACATCTTTAAGGTACAGAAATGCATACAGAAATTTGCATTCTTGATTTTTCAGTATTTTTCAAATGCCTGCTATTTATAAGGAAATGGAGTGAGAATCCAAGTGAGGAAACTGTCCCATAAGACCCTTCACCCGAGATGTGAGAAAACATGGATCTAATTTTTCCTCTGCCTGAATCCAGCCTGAACTGGACAATTGGCTATTTTGGATTGGGAACAGGGGTGCCCTCAGGACCTCGTGCTGCAGCTGCTCATTACATATAAAATACTGAGAATAATTAGAGGCAAAGACAGCAAGCGCTCCACTCTGCCCTACTGATTATGATGCGCTCTGTGACATGGGACAGTGGATTCAAGCCACTGCTCCGGGGTTTGATTCTTTTATATAAAAAAATGAAACAGTTAACAAAAGAGAATGAGGATGCCTTCTTCATTTATGGCCTCTCCTAGGAGATGTGGCCTCAAATGCCCTCTGGTACATGGGAAAACCGAATCCAGATAACCTACACTAGCATGTGGGTCGAGCCTCTACACTCTCAGATGAGCACGGTGTGCCTCATTGCCACACCTCATCACTTGTGTCTCTTCAGATCTTCACTACCTCTGGGTTGCACTTCCTGCCAGGTGGAATGCCAACTGATTTAATTAATTTCACTGGGTTTTCATTTTAGTGGGAAACATAAAGAGGCCCCTTTGGCATTTTGGCACCAGCCAAAATGCAGCACTCACTCCCCATGCAGATACAGCCAGCACTCACGAGAAGTCCCCAGCACTCATGAGAAGTCCCCAGCACTCACGAGAAGTCCCCAGCACTCACGAGAAGTCCCCAGCACTCATGAGAAGTCCCAGCACAAAGAGAACATGCGGTTGCGCACACTCCCTGATACTTTCTTTGACACAACTCCTCAGCAGTCCAGGCAGGGTAGAGCCTTCAAGATCTAGTCTTTGGGATGTTTCTGTAACGGGAACCAGGCATCTCTGAACTCTAATCAGTCTCACTACCCAGTTAAATGAAAGAAATGACTGTCAATCTCAGTTTTTAATTTTTCAGACAAGATACTGTTTTCAATTTACTCCTTCCACCATTACATACTTCCAAGAAAAAGCAGCTCAGCAGGTAAGCCACATCTGCAATTTCAATGTTTCTGGGCATTGCAAGAAATTTGTAATCACTTCCAATTTCAATAACAAAATTTTATTCAGTTTGCAGATGAAAATTTCAAAGAACACTGGATCTTAAAAACAGAATATCACCTAGCATTTATACTCCATAACACTACTTTGTCTCTACGTGAGACCTGTCATCCTAAGCTATGACCTGCAGGCTGCTATTCCACAGAAGGGAAGCATGTTAGGGAAGAAAAGCAAGGACTATGTGAGTTATTTCCAGTTTTTCTCCTTTTTAACTGAAACGAAGTAGAACTATTAAATCAAAAGGCCTCTTTTTCTCCTGCCTGGTAAGAAAATGAATCTTACAAAGGGGCTTACAGTAGTTTTGAATGCAATCCAGAACAAAAGGTTCCAAATGAAACAGAATAATTATACTTTTATGGATCAGCTCTTGGCTTTTGTTGAAGACTAATCTGTAACTGCAATTGCTCAAGTTCCCTTGAGCAGAAGCCAAAGATTTGTTTGTTTTGTTCAACAAATTGATTCTTATTAGCTCATTCTTTGGAAACAGCCAAGGCACAAAGCAGCAGTGCATTGATGTGCATGTTCCCAAGACTGGAGCCTCTCCACCAGAACTGTTATGGCACATGAATGTCCACTATCTAAAACTGCTTACGTCTGGTTTCCCTTCTCCCTTCTCCTTTCCTCCAGTCATTACTAACAATTGGTAAATTTGCTCCTTTCTTTCCAAGGTTTTTTTGTCTTTATTATATTTTTTGCCTACCTCCCCTCCCCACTAATATCCTATCAGCTCTGGACATAGGTCTCTCAGCTCCTTCATGGTCCAGGATATCACAAAGCATCTCTCCAAAGTGCTCCTGCATTCACACTGATGTATGGGTCTGCCAGGCCTGGGAGATAACAGAAATTAAGCAGTTGTCAAAAGGAGGAGGGTTGTCCTAGTAACTTCCTATTAGCAACATTTGTCACAGTGAGCAGGAATGGAGCCAGTGTTTGATCAGCCTCTGCAAAGAATCATGTTCACAGTTAAAAAACCTACCCAAACCACCAAAATAAAAAAACTCCAAAAGAATGAGTTGACACGGTGGATCAAAGTGTCACTACTGCACCTCCGCTGGAAAAATTCCCCACTTCCTCATACACTCAAGCTTCTTCTTCATGTGAGAGGGCAAGTTTGTGCTTCCAGATGCTCTGCACAACTACTAATGGGGACAAACAGGCATTTACAGATGATCTTACACCCAAACAAAGCCCTGGTCATCCAGCCTTCTGCATTCCGCTTTCTGGGGAGATCTCTGCAACAGAAGGCTAAGAGAGAATATTCCAATGACAGTCACAAAGATCCAAGTTTTACAAGTGATCACTGCAACAGGTTTTTGGTCTTCAGAGTCAGTTCTGTAGAACTGGAGTTGAGTGAGTTGATTTCAAGCATTGATGATCCTTTATATACTTAAGGAGGTTGGTTCAAATAGGGACATGGTTACCGGTCAAGAACATTCTTAGACTTTCTCGGTGCTTTTGAGGGATTCAGATATCTGCCAAACACATATATAACAACCACAAAGATCCTTGCTGGCCAGGGAAGATAATACCTATATTCCTATATGTTGTTTGCTTTTTAAATAGTATCACACATACGCTTCTTTCCAATCTCTGAAAACTATCTGCAAACTTCCAAGTTCTCAGAATCTCCACAGTCTTATAAATCCTTATTTCTGCCATTTAAAACTGTGTGCATCTTTCTTGGGCTTTGTAACAGAAACACAAAAGGACCCAGAAAAATCTCTGTTTTCTAAAAAGAGCAATTCTATCATTCCCCAAGGGCAATGCCATGCCAGTGGGGTGCGTGAGATGAAATTAATTTAATCTCTTTGGTCTTTTGCCTCCTGTGCTCTTTTCTGCAGTCCTCTGGTGCTCCTCATTTCTGTTAGCTCTGTTCCTGAAGTGACCTGTTCTTAGCTTGGTTTCTTATAAAAACACCATTTATGGAATTATGCAGCCCGCACAGTCAGTACCAGCTTCTCCCTAACTTTTCCACCACTTACTGTAAAGCAAAATTAATAAAAAAGAGGAAGTTTAAAACATACAGCATGACTTTCAGTTACTGGAGGACATAGACTCAAGTTAGCAATGTACTAACTCGAGTCACAGGATGCCAGACCACTTGAGAGCTCTTCTCCACTAATTGGTTTCAGCTTTTGTCTCTTATTCATTATTTATCCAGTGTCAAAATTATATATACACCAGTAAGAACAGATGCACAAATTAGTAGCAATTGTTGAGGGATACAAATATAGTATAAGACAAGAGAAGTTAATCCATCTCCATTCCAAAACTGTGCCTCTGTTTTATAGCTTCTATAAGATGGCTTTAAATAGTTTTGCAAAGTTCAGTGCATTACAGATTAAAAAGTTTAACTAATTTTTGCTTTTCAGTCATTATTGTCTAAGGAGGAAGTAAAAAGGTAGGATGATTTTAACAAGAACCTCATCAAATGTTATATAAACTCAAAGTTCTTAAAACCACTTTGCATGTTAACTACATGACAAAGCAGTTCATCAACTGAAATTTAATCAAGTCTTTAAGGAGGAAAGCAAGTCTGTAAAAGCAAGTCTTCACAAAAAGTAAAGTTTTGTTCAGAGAATACTCAATTTTTCTTGTCAAGGTTATTGCAGAATACAGAGGACTGGGGGTGAATTAGTTGAATAAACATAATTTTATGCTTTTTTTCCCCTATAAATTTGATACTTTTTTTTTAATCAGGCCAATTAGCAGTTAGATGTACATTTTAAAATTTAATTTATTTTTAGCACTATTGAAACAAAAGGGAACTCAAATACCATTGATGAGTTAAAATACTGCTCTGTAAACTTCTGCAGGCACCTTCATTATTCTCTCCAAATTACTATTCACAGTATTTCATCATTAAAACATCTAACACTCTTCAATCCATCACCCTGTGAACTTCACAGGCCTTTGTGTAAACTCAGAATAGCAGGGTGTGAATTATACATCACAGGCCCTTCCCAATTGCTGATGGCTTGCTGGTGGCTGCAGATCTGCAGTCACCTGGCACACTGCACTTTTGGGATGTTATCTTTATTACAACACACGTGTTTTAAGCAGTGCATCCAGTGGGGTGCCTTGCAGCCAGTTATTTGTCTTTTTTGTTCTTCAGAGAGTACAAGGCTCACTCGTGCCCCTGGAGACACCAGGGGCTCCCAGTAGGGACCAAGATCACAATATAATCCCAGTTCAAAGAGGAAGATCACACTTAAACAAGTATTTATTCTTCTTAAAGGTTGCTGTGCATATGCACATACCCCCTTTAATATTAATTGCCAGCCTTATTGCACAGCTTTGATGTCAAGTCCAGGTGTAACAATGGCTGCAAAATAAGTGAATTTCTTTACACATGACTTTTAGCTTGAATGCTGCTCTCCAAAAGACACTGGTTTTTCCTCTTGGAAACAACGAATTGGCTAGGAAGAGTCAAGTGATTAGTGGTGTTAAGAGCAGAGTAACTCACCTTCTGTGGGTGAAACCTACTTCCATGCTTCCTAAAAATTACTGCTAACTTTTTTTTTAAAGTTAAATTTTCTGCAACATTAAAAATCAAAGACTCACCCCCAGAAGGTGCAGTTGAAGCTCCAAGGAGCTGGCTCTTGACACAAACAGAAGAGTTCTCACATAGGTAAAATTCACTGCTGTCATGTGGGGAAAGGCGTGGGCAGGCTCATTTCCCTCCTACTCACTTTTCTCATCCCACAGCTTCAACCAGAAGTTACAGCAATTACATGCTGGGGGCCTCTGAACTCACATAAAACCTACACGGTTTCCCCCACCTACCTGCAGAAGTAACTTTCTACTGCTTGTGGGCCTCAACTAAAGAAAAAGAGGGAGAAGTCTTTCCAAGACTCCATTCTGAGAAACAACCAACCAACTCACGAACACATTCTGGGAGGAAATCAAAGCTCACAGACTGGCAGCACTAGGAAGCAAGACATGGATAAAACTGGCTCTTGAGCTTTCTCCTTCTTAATGCTGCTCTTCCTCATCTTCAAACATAAACTATCAATTTTCATTCTGCCTCCCCACAAAAAAGAAAGAAGATGAGGAGAAAGATGGATTATACAGTAAATATTAAAAAGGCTTCTGCTCCTGCCTCTTCCTGGCAATGAGAGGCCTTCCATAGAAATTTAAGCTACACAAACTTTGGCTCAGACGAGAGACTGTAGAATCTGTGAAAATATCCATGGAAAAACTCTTAGAAGTACTACCATACTATAGTTTTATTTACTAAGGAGAGTAAAATTAAACTGGTTTCTACTTAGCTTCAATAACCTCCTATGAAAAAGCATGAAAATAGAGTTTGGATGAGCTCCTGAGCAAAAGTGCTCTATTGGTATAACCACCTCCAAAGGCAATCTGCTGTCTGACCCGGGCTTGGTAAGATATATCTCATTATAAACCCATTTAGCATTTCAAAAGGCACTGTTAGCAAGCCCCCAAAACAAGAAGACACCACTAAGCAGCACCTCGCTTTGGGAAGCCACAGCCCTAACATGTCCAGTTACAGCTGTGTCCTGGGAACTCTCCTACTCTCTGCAATCAGAGTTCAGCTTTTTTCTACTATTTACATTGATAAGTTCTTTACCACCAAGAAACATTAAGACTGGATGTTCTGTGTGTGAGGACAGCGGGAGGAGGGAGGAAAAAGATGTTTGCTTAGTTGAAATTTTCCTCAAATGTCATAGCTCACAATTCCATAGCACCTTGCAACCCAAGAATTTAACACACTTCATAAGCAACTAATTAAGCATCACGACACCTAAGAGGGAAGAGGTTAAGTTGACACAGCTGGTCTGAATATTCTGACGGTCAGATAAAGTGCAACTAATTGGTCATTTTTAAGGGGAGAAATTTTTGGTGTTAGAACGTTATTAAATCAGAAGATAAGATACAAATGTTTTTAATTTACAAAGGAAATGGTTTGTTTCATTTCTGCAAATGGTTTAGTTCAAGTTGTTGAGACATTTAAAAAACTCTGAGAATAGGTTAATGTTGCTGAGTACATGATTCATAAGAATTATGTGAAGGGGAGAAGAGAGGAAACTGTCACTTTTACTGCACTTGGATGCCAGCCCTAAAATAAGCTTCTTGAAACAGTTCATCAAAGGAATTTCAATGACAAAGCCAACCTTTATCCTTTTACAGGGGACTTCAAGCCTCCTTTTATAGCACAGAGATTACTATATTTGGCCAAACCTAGATAACATTAAAGCCATTATCACTGCAGTGAGACACTATAAATAGCAATAGTAATGTAAAACATTTAAAATTCTGCCTGGGAAGCATGATAGATAAACAATATTATCTATGCATATTTTAGGGTTTGTCTATCAAACATAATCTCATTCATGATAACATGAACCAATTTAGTTACATAATTCACCTTGTTGTTTACCCAAAATTACTTGCATAGTCTTGGGAACTCCTTTCCTGATTGCTTATGACAATAGACTTTATATTTAACACACACACATATGTGGGAAAGGTCAAATCACATTCTGAGGTTCTGGATTTGTCAAAGTTAATTCTCATTCAATAAATCAGGACAGGAAATGGTTTCCTTCTCTGTTAAAAGGTTCTGCTCATGTGAATCAAGAGTGTATTAACCCCAAACATCTTCATCTTAGTTTCATCACCACCCTAAATTCTTCAGAAGAACATAATCCTGAAACAAATTTTGCTGCCAAAAATGACAGGAAATTATATTTTCGTTGTGGATAAATTAGTCTCTGAACTTAACTTTCCATAACAATAAGCAGGAGCTTATGAACTCATTCCCAGGAAGTCCTGATAAGGCTTAAAAAAGATTTGCTTTTACCCATTCAGGTCAAAAAAACTCACAGTATTTTGCATAAAAAAATCTTTCCCTGAACAGAGAGATAGCCTTCCCTCTAAGAGAAGTGTAACACAGAAAGCAATATTATGGCAGAACTGCCCCTTATTAAAGGATCATGGCTGTGTTTTACAGACTTACTACCAGTACTTGAGGAAGATCTTTTCTGCACAGGTTTAGATTGACTTCATTTTTCTTAAAAAAGAAAAAAAAAAGTATAACCTTTAAAAAAAAAAAGGCATGTGACCTAGTATCTAAAACAAAGCATATCACAGCAGAACTGGACAGTTAAAGACACTTCATTTTAAAACAGAAAAAAAAATAGCCCACACATATTAACTTCACATAATTTTGGAACAATGTTTTTTGATGGTAGAGTGGTTTGGGTTTGGTTTTTAATTAAAATTAGAGGTGGTCTCAAAAGCCCAGACCAAATCATTCCCGAAAATTAAAATATTTAATCTTATCTGAGGCAGAATTTAGTAAACTTCTCCCATACAAAATGTCAAACCAGGCCAAGCGCAGGAGGCTCTGCTCCTGTGCCTCCTGAGTTCAAATGACTCAAGATAAACCCACCTCAACGGAAACCTCCAGTGTCAGTGAGGCTCATTACTTCCATTTTAACTTTGAATGGTGAGCAACCTCACTCTGAAGATCCAGTAAAAATTAAGGTCTCAGGTTCCAGGTATTACAATGGCAATCAAACTTTTAAATCAACAGCTAATGAAAATTCCCATCCAATATACTTTCATTTAAAATCTACCTTTATAAGTAATCTGGGAGAGTGAGAAAATAGAACTGCTGAATACAACAGAAGGAGAAGGAAAATCCACACCTCTGTGCAGACACATAGACCTTCCCACTCCTGCGAACTGCAGAGGAAATGCTCCTGCTGATAAATCATCAACAGGAAGCCAGATTCAATGGCTGGGCACAGCACCCTTGCACCGATTTCACATACTTCTCAATTGCCTTGACACAATAACCTTTAGCTCATAAAAACTTAGATCTTATGACATTTTTGAATAGTGACGAACACAAAACAAAATTGCTTGGAGCGTTCTCATCTCAAAAGCCTCCCCTTGAGCATTTCCCCGTGCAAAGTAAAGAGCATGTTTGCTTTTATTCAGCCAGTTCATTAATCAACATCATTGAGATGCTACCTCCTCCCTCCAGTGTGTTTCTGTGTGCATGTAAATGCTTCAAAATCATCTGCAGTCATTCCCACTAGAGGAGGTTTCAGTGCACCCAGGCAAGAGCAAAGGCTCCATGCTGAACTCCTAGTGTGAAATGAGTCATTTGTTCCAAATCATGTTTCCTTTTTTCAGTATTCTTACTTAGTTATTCATTTCCCTAAAGTACATGAAGATGAGATGTTCCTAAGTTACTTTATATTTGCTCTCAGCACATACTATTTTATTCCCGTTTCTTATCTCAGTTTTCCAGCCTTTTCCATGATTTCAGTGGGCCTTGATTTAGGACCTCAAAGGCACCAGGCAACAAAGCCCACACTTTGAGGAAGATATCATTTAAGTTGTTTCCCCTTGCAAGATCTTTTGAAACCTTAGCATCCCTTTGCACTGGAGATAGTCAGCACCTGCAAGGATGTGATTCCTAAACATTCATTACCATGAGGAACAAAGTTAAAATTACTTTTAGGTCGCAGAAGTGAATCTATTACATAAATGTTTTAATTATTCAATAAATATACCAGATGTGGAAATTAAATGTTTGCAAGTGTCCTGTTAGCTACCCATCAGGACAATCCAAGGAAACTGGTCCATATACCCATTTATGTACGTGTGTTTCACCTTCCACATTACTTCACAGTCATAACTGAAAATCATCACAAACCCTTTTCTCTTTCCATACTTTGGACCATGTGCCACTTTTTGTTGCATCTTTTGAGATGTCCATGTATCCATATCAGCCATTATCTTTGGGCTTTGTTTTCCAATCACAATTCTTCCATCAGATTCCCACCTCCCTTTAAAATTTTTCATTTGTAAAATTAGTTCATTATTGTTTATGTGGTTTTTGTTTATGTAAGTCATACAATTGAAATTTTAAATCAGTATCATCCTAAAGAGATAATCACCTTTACTAAAATTTGACCATCCTGAACAACTTTCAGACCTGCAAATAGACATATGGAAATTGATGTGAAAGATATAATACCACAGTCTCATGCCATATCTGATGAATCACACCCAGTTTGAATGTCAAGTTGACCTTTGAGTACTGGAAAAAAAGTAATTCATAAGAAATTTATCTATCTCAAGAAATTTACACACCTTCTTGGACAAGCTCAGTGTTATTAAGGAAGAAATGAATGTGAAGACACAAAACTTAATCTACCGCAGCACGTAGTCTGCTGAGGGCACACTGAACAGCCTCTTCCCCTCCCCTTCATCACCATATATATTCTTTATTTTTCATCACTGAACCATTATTGTTCTTGATTTCTGATAATGTTTTTGTCTTCAGCATTGCTGTGGATCTTTATCTCTTTACTGAATCACAACCAAAAAACCCCAAAGCACACAGACTTGCCCTGATTTCAGTGATTTTTATATCAGTCTACATTCAACAGTGAGCAATTCTCAATTTTTTGCTTGTACATTACCTATCCCTGACATCCTCAATCCTAAGGCAATGTCTTCGAATGCATAAGAATTTCATGAGGATTTCTCCACATCAGCTATTGGAGGGTGCAGTATGTTAGAGAGATAAGAAAACCCCTTTTATTTCTTGAGCACCAACATACTAAATCTATGTAAGAGAGAAGGGTTACACAATGAATTTACAAGAAAAACTCTTGTTGGAAGGGGAGATGGAGAAGGGAAGAAGGGAAGCTCTCTGTCCCCAGTTTCTGTGTTTCTGTAGAAGTATTTATAGACTGACAGAGCTGTTACACAGTTCAAGGACCTGGCTTCGCTGAGACATAAGTGATCCCCAAAGAGATCAGGTACAACAGCAGAGGTAAAATTCATCAAGATTAAGTTAAACTTTGTAATTGCAGACTATAAAGCTATCAAGCCACTAAAGTACTACTTTATTGCCTCTTCCCTGAGAAACTGGACAGTGGGAACCAGCAGAGATTCAGAAGCTCATGGGGCTGGACTACCCCAGCAACATGGACTGGGTTTGATTTTGCATGGCTTGCCAGAGATTGGACATCACATTGTCCTTCTCATCCAGGTAGACCGAGGAGCAACACATCACCGTCTGACAGGGAAGCTGCCAAAGGCTGTCACTAATTGACCCTCTGCTTGTAATTCCAAACTGGCAGAAGCCACTCCAGAAGATCCAAACCTTAGCTGTGATCTACAATCCACCCTGCGGAAAGTGCTCCCAATCTTTGACTTGCATTCCATCAGGTCTTATCAGAAGGGTGCCTGTAACCGTCAAAAAATAACTGAACTCAAACATATCACCTTCTCAAAAACACCAACACTCACTCCAGAAAAGGAAAACCGAAAGGAAAATTTAACAAAAGAAATCAGTCAAAGCTGTTTCCCAAAAGAAGACATTGTAGTAATGTGGCAATCCTCCTACTATCCTATAAACAAACATTCAAAAGTCAACTAGTGACGCTTTAGAGTCTTTACACTTATTTTGGTTTATTTGTCACAGTCATCTTTGTCCCTGGATGCTAAGTGCCAACCACTGGGAGGGTCCCTCCTGCCCCATGGCCGGGAGATGGGCTGCTGTTCTTACCTGACATTGTCGTGCTTCTGGATGTAGATCTTATGAAACATCATGTCTTCCTGTTTGGCATTAATGTCAGCTTTCATCTCCATGGCAACATGTCGAGGAAGTACAGAGAGCAGGAGACGCTCCTGTGGAGTCAGACAGATGAACCAATTAAAACACCTGCTGCCCAGTTAACAAACACACTTTGTTCCTTACTGGGGAGAAGTGAGTCATCAGTTTGGTGGGAGATGAGAACAACCAAGCAAAATGGTCTCCATAAACCCTTCAGATGAACCCCTAACCAGTCATGTGCAATTCTGTCCCAACCCCGCAATAAGAATTCAATGATTTTAGAAGAAAAACTATTATTTTTCATTCCAGATGCACTGAGTTTACGATTCATGGTTGCCAGTTCTTGCAAATGAAGGAACCATGCAACTCTAAGTGTCTATGCACCATTCTTGGAAGGACTCTGATAAATGGTACTGTCCGACCTCCCACACAGCCTCTGCACACCACCACGAAGTTCTTCACCTAACAGAGGAATGATACCCCAGCACCCTTGGGCACCATTTAAAATTCCTTCCTTGCTTATCTAATCATCTAAGCACATTCCCCCAGCAGGCACAAACCTGCTCTTAGCAGCTAAAAAGTCATAGGAATGCCCTGATAAAACTATCATGAAGAGTTAGCCCAACTCTACAAAGCAGCATTATACTTCTATGCTTAAAACTACTATTAGTGCCCAGTTGCATCAAGACCTGTAAACCCAACCACTCACCTATGAGAGTATATTCAATAACCACCCTTGTCATCAATAAGTTGTGGCTCTCCTTGCCGCTCACTTGGCACTTTTATTTATTGATAATAGCTTTAGTGTGACTTCTGTAACATTATTTTGCAAACTGTTCTGTATACTTTGCAAAAATGACAAAAACTATGACTTTGGTGATTTTCCTAAAAATTCACACAAACTCACACAAAAGCAAGTGCTTATTATTATTCTAAATTGTTGCCAATTTCACACAGAAGTTATAGAATTTAAACCTGCAGGCAATTTGTGCCCCAGGGATGTATTTGTGTGTTTCAGGAATCACACCTGAGAATTCTGCCCAGAGCTTCATTCTATTCTCAGTCACACCCCTTACAGTCCAAAAGAAGTTTTTGCTATGGCTTAAGAAGGTGGGGAGCACCTCCTTTGGGATCAGCTCCACTGTGGTCCAACCTGCAGGCAGTGCACTGGAATAGCTGAAGAATCCCATAAACTTGTGCCATTTTTGTCATTATTTTTCTTTATCTGCAGTGAGCAGAGGGAAGAAAAGGGCCTTCCTTCCTGAAGACACAGACAGAATGTGGAGCAAACGAAGGTCCCTAACCTTATCTAACAGCTCGTTAATTCTCAACAGCACAGGGAGCAGCAGGGCTCAAATGCAGCCCTGACTCGGAGGGGTCAGCAATCCCGTCCTAATTACTCACATCACCAAACCACTTGCCCATACTACAGTTGTAGGCACATTTCTGGTTTCTGATTCCTAGTTTTATCTGAAAGTTCCCCATTTATTTCTTCCTCTAAGGAGAGAGAGGAACCCTGGGGGAACCAGAGGAAGATGAATTCACTGAAAATGTGCTCAGCATGCACTGAGACATTTTATAGTCTGCAGCACTGCCCAGTATTTCCTTATTTTTCCTCTTCAGTGTGTACCTTAAAGAGATGGATTCTTGCCTCCAGTCTCTGAAGACACAGTAATAAAACAGAAGATGTGTGGAGGGATTTCTATCTCTGCTCAAAACTGCAGCAGTCCTGATAAGATACTTGTTTTTCAAAGTACTCTCACCTTCTCTAACATACTGCAGGAGCTATCACTTACATACCCACTTTTTTTTTCGAAAGATTATGAATCATGCACGTGTCCTTAGGCTTCTGTCAGCTATTAGCACACTCCTTGAGCAGAAAAGCACAACACATTTGTATGCTTTCTAGAGTAAATTGTGTATATACTGCTGTCATTTGCATATTCTAATAGGCATCCTCAAATGTGTGAAAGCTGCTTTTTTATGTGTGATTTTACACATCCTCTAAATAACTTGGAGCTTTATGGGAGGTTCAGGGACACCCACAGGTTTGAAACATTCCCTGTAAGCGCACGAGCATGGAGGGTTTAGTTGCTTTCAAAACAGGGACACATTCAGGAGTGCCTGTTACTAGCACTCCAAGAGATTTTCACATACATTTCTGAGTAACTTCTACTTGAGAGCCCCCACTCCCATTCTTCCTGACACCGCAGGCACTTGCCAGATTAAATCCCCAGTATTTTCAAGACACTTGAGATCTCCAGGAGCTGAACTAACACCTCTCTGAAATAATAATCAGGGAATAAGATAGGCTTATCAGGTGAAACAAATGCATGTAGCACAACATCCCTTCATGCAGTGACTAATTAGGAAGCTGAGCCACATTTCAGAGCTGAGCATTATCTTTATTCTGTTTGTTTGGAGCATCACAATCACTGAAAATAACCCCTGAAGATAACAGGAGAAGGTTATAACAAGTGCATTTATAAAGTACAAGCTGTGTTAAAAGACCCTCAAAACAACAAAATCCCTGTTTTATTTCAAATGGAGCACAGAAATTAAAGTCTCCACTAGAGTACAATTTTCATTTTGGTACAATGACTAGAAAGTGCTGCAGCTCTCCTATAAAATCACTAATTATGCAACAATGAGGTGACTAGGACTGTTGTTTTATAAGTTTAATAAGGCAGCATTCTGACCTGATAAAAAAGCAAGAGCAAATTCATATATAACTCTCACTTCAAAATAACATGCGAGTATAGTTCTACTGAATTATACATTAAACATATGCATCCCAAGGAGCAGTAGTCTCAAGAACGGGTACAGATGAAAGAGTACAACACAGACCTACTGTTTACACACATACACATAGATATATGTGTACCCGGGCACACAGATCCCTACAACAACCCTGCACTATGCAGGAATTTTAACTGTTTATGTCATACTCTCCCAAGATGACCTCAAATCACTACAAATATTTAGTATCTTTAGACTATCCGTTTGTATTCAGGTTTAGTAACAGTTACTTTTTACCACAACTGATGTGGAGATGAAATAAAAGGAGATAACTTTTCCAAGACAAAAGACAAGCAATGCTAGAAATAAAGCTCTCTATCTCTTACCTAAATGTTAAGTATCTGCTCACTACAGATTGTGAAGAACTCTGGGCAAGCAACAGTGATTCTTATTATGGCTGTGCCCTAGGTTATCTAAGTAATGAAATCACAAGTCATCTCTCTTCTGCACTGGACATTCTGGATTTTTTATTTACTTTCTGGCTAATTTTAGGTGCTGGTAGACACTTGATAAAGGAAAATACACATTCATTTGCCCGAGAAAATCTGACTGCCTTCAACAGAGAACAGCACATAAGAGCACCATTAGATCTCCAGAAAATGACAAGCAACTGTAACAGTGCTGGGATGTGCAGTTCTGTTTTCCTCCACCCCTGTTTGGAGACTGGCTCTCCCAGATGTGGGCTGAGCTGCCCTTATTCGTGTCTGCTGTCCCCTCATGATTATCTCAGTGCATTATGCATAGAGATGTATCTGAACTGAACCTGGAGATCAATGTCAGTGCAGGCTGTGGTAGCAAATAATCTCATTAGGAGTCCCCAGCTGCCAGGACCCAGAGTTACTGCTGGAAGGACTGGAGAGCACTTGTCAGGGACTGGATTTGACCCATGTTTTTTTGATGTCCTGGCTTTCTTTTGTATGGTATAGTACTTTCTCAGGAGGGGGAGAAGAAAAAGGCATTAAGTGAGGGCATTTGCCAGGGCTTCAGAGACAGAAGCTCCTAAATCCAGAACAGCCCAAGCTTTTGAACCATGCTGCTAAGGCAGTCTCTCAGCAGGGAGGACAGAGCTGTAATCAATAAGTAAAGTGGCATATTCTCTTGGCTCAGTCCTTTCCTCATTTCAAGGAGTGGAAGGAGGAGTGGATGCTTGTTTCATCTCTCTGAGACTGCATTCGTTGCAAAGGAAAAAGGAGTCTTGAGTGTGAATCTCATTTTCATACATAAACTATCAAAATAAAGCATGTGTACTCATTATTTTGCAGTAAGGATTTAACAGCAAGTGTATCAGCCAGAGGTACCTCATGAAACACTGCCAAAAGTCAAATCCATAGATACAGATGAGCTGAGACATGAAGGAAAATTAAGCTGCGTTGCCACAGAGATTCAAAGACTCTCCAGCTGATTCATTCCCTTGACCTCTCCCCAAACCCACAACCAAGCTCTGAGATATCTCCCCAGGGATGAGTGGAAATCCCGTTTCATAATTAATTTTAAATTGCACTGAACTGACCACTATGAGATGTACTGCAGGGCAGAGATGTGTGTTAGCAAGGGAATAGTTAAGCTGGCCCAAAATTTCTTTTTTGTCTAATTCTGAGGACACGAGAGACTCACTGCAAGAGAACCCACAAATGATTTAGGGTAGCAGATACATTCAACACCCTTGATGACTAAGCTGTATGCTGGCACCAAGAGGTCTTTCTACAGCAAAAAACCAATGAAGTTGGTGATGAATCTTACTCTTTGAACAAACACAATTCAATTGAGGCCAATAAGGTATACAGAAGGGTGTAACCAGATAGGAACCTCTGGGAAATGCAGGAAGAGGACCCTCTTTGGAGCCATCAAGGAACAATATGTTCTGTGCACCAATTTTTACCTTTTGCTTCTGAAACCTGACTCACAGCTACCTGTTGGCAGTGGCTTTGTTGACAATCACACCATGCTTTGACCTTACAAAGAAGGTCAGTCCAAAGCCTGCATGTTACATCTGCATTCAACGTCTTCAGTGATGGGTGTAAAAAAAACACACAGACACTTCGTGTGCTGTGTGCTGAGCACATACTACAGGATACGTTGATGCCTCTGGAAAAGTCCATCAAGGTATTGGGGAAGAACTATGCCCCTGAGCTCTCTTTCAAAGCTTTAAAAATCCTGTCCTCTACCATCACCCTATTCTTGCTTGGATTACTCAGGAAGCAAGAAGCCTGCAAATTCCACCCTACGGGAACAATTTGCATGCTAATTCTGTTTCAACAACTTCATTTTTTATTTCCAATTGTTGCTCTTACCTGCTGCTGGTTTTCCCTTTGAGAATGCAGCCTGGCTTGTATGCATTCCCTGGTCTCCTGGAAAGCCTGTCTTTGGGACACCTCTGCTGGGTAGTGGGTACACACGCCTACAATGTTTGTACAGGAGAAGATGAGAACATTGGAGACCAGCTGCAACAAAAAAAAAAAAGGGGGGGGGGGGGAAATACTTGGTTACACTTTGGAAAACTGCCATTGGTAACAAAACACTAGCCAGAACCCAGCCCCTTCCATGACTCCTTAATCCAAGACACATTTAAATTTCAAGCTCTTAATTCCAGTGTATTTTACCTCCCTAGTCTTTAAAACATAAAATTTCCATATATGGCCTCAAATATATGTTCTTAACACTGTGTATTACTTCACTGATAAAAAATACAATTCCTCTGGTACTTCTGCAATCTTGCTTTTGGTTAACCATTATCTTGGAACTACTACCACAAATCTATCTAAAAATGCATTATTGGTCTGCCACTAAAAGTCACCTATGACTTGTGCTGACACATCTGACAGAGGTACACAAATATTTCCATTTCTGCGTACCTACAAATGTGGGTCGAAAACATATCAAAGGTACACTAAACCTTTATTTTGAAATAGTGCTTAAAATACTGAAGGTAAAGTGCTGCTATTCTCAAGGTTTAAGAGCAACTGAAGTAGTATTTTTAATCTAGTTCCAACTCACAATTTTAATGTACTAGATAAAAAAATAAGCTTTTTACATTTCCGTGAACATGACTAAAGAAAGAGGTGTTAAATCTGAAGCATACTTAAGCTGGACAAGCAAGAAGGAAAAGCTACATCATTTTTCTGTTCTCATGTGGGTTATGTTTAGTAAGGAAGCAGTCACGTAACTTTTGCTGAAAACTTGTGTTGCAATCTTTTGTTTCCCAACTATTTTTTAATAAAAAGGAAAAAAAAAATTCATGCCCATTGGTGACATTTGGTAGAAGCAAAATGTTCAAATCCACTTCTGATGGCATAATGTAAACAATTCCCTTGACAGAGGTCAGTCACAGTACAACTTTTTGAGACCCACACAAGCTGTATTGTATCTCCCTTTGAGGGCAGATTTATCTGAAGCATCTCTCATCTCTTCTAGGGGGAAAGACTGTCAGACCCGTAAGATTCTTAATAATACATATATTTGGTCTATTCCCTAATGAGTCCAAATATATCCTTTGCTTTTATTACTTTTTTACTTGCAGAATAAAAAAAAGTAGTTTCCAGACCAGCCCATTCCCTGAAAATACAGAGCCAGGCTCTGAAGGGTGGGAGAGCTGCAGAGCACTCCTCAAGTCCTGAGCTCACAGGAGGTGCTCAGGACTCCCCAAACCAACACTGTGCAGGAGAGAGGAGCTGCCCCCATCTCAAACATGGACCCACATCCCAAGAGCACCAACCTCTCCAAAAAGTCCGGCTGGGATTACTCTAACTCTTGGACTACATCCACATGCTAAGGACAGCGACAGTTCTTTTATTAACAACTCTGACTTAAAACAGACTAACATCACCTTTCAGCTCAAAATAAGCAACACCTTAAACTATAGCCAGATGAGGGACATCTCTCTGTGGATGGCTGCCAGTAGATGGCAACACTCCAACTTCCCAAGCTCCTGAATCCAAGTGCTGTATTTTGGGTTACGTCCCCGCCGTGAGTTCCCACACCTGGGTACCACACTACGCAGTACAATAACCTGCAGGTTACAGACACCCACAGGTGATTATCACCAATGGTAGGTTTATGTATTTGCAGATAACTGGTTTTCAAGGAGGATATTATTCTCAACTCCTACAGACTGCTCCCTCCTTCCAGAGCCCACAGTTCACACAGAGATGGGGCTTTTGAAGATGCAGGTCATACACATGGATATAAAATAAGTCCTGATCCTAAACTCACACATTCCCTTCACAATTATATTCTCACTCAGTTCTTTCTGAGACTAGCTAAATCCTGCCAGATCCAAGGTCCTCCATCTCTCCCCTCAAGCTGTTCAGACACCAATCAACCCCCACTCAGATCCTGCCCAGTTACCCTAACCCACTGCTGCATCCATGGCATTTGATGGTAATTTTTTGCTAATAATGATAATTTTTAAAGATGAAAAATCCCCCATTGTATAAAAAACATATCAGTACTTATTATAATGAAGAAACAGCTTAGAAAGGGAATCAGAACAGGGTTTTCCTAGGAGTTACTCTGATTCCCACTCCACGGATACACTGATTGAGACTCTCAGCCAGTGAACAGCACTTCTACAAGCTAAATATGGTTAACATGGGCTCAAAGGCGTTAAAACTAAACAGCATCTTTTGCATACCCAGATTACAGCAAGGCTCCCAGACTCTCTCCATTGGAGCTATTCAGATGTGCAGTAAGAAGAAAATTTGATAGGACATATAAAACAGCAGGAAAATGCATCTCTCTATCTATAGGTCTATAGCTGTTAAAGAGCTTCCGTTCAGAACAGTTAACAATATTTGTTTTGTATGTAATTGGAATGGGTAGATTTGTGTTCACTTCTATAACTTCAGTAAAAGCCAGTGATGAGCTTGTCTATGATATTCTGCAACCATGTAGCATTCATGGCAAAGTATGTCCTTTTTTCACCAAGGCAAACCAAATGATCACATAAGTTGCAGGACTGGGTGTGGCCAATGGTGATAACAATCCTGACTTCCCTTCACACCCAGAATGAGCTATCAGCATATTTCAGTCAAATGAGAGACCTGAACCCTAACTCTTGAGGTAATATCCTGAGCACATGGGAAAGGGATATAAGCAGTTTTCTGCTTTAATTCCAAGACTCTGAGACTCCATTTCACTTACAGGCACTAGCACAAACCCAAAAGAAACTCCTCAAAATGGTAACTCAAGTCTTGCACCAAGAACAGGTGGTTTAGATGACAGGCAACATATCAAGAGTTAACCCAGCAGTGAAGAGGAACACCTCAGTCCTGAAAACAAGCTCTTCCTTGGCCTGTCTCAACAAATTGGTATTGTGCCAACAAACTGGAGTCCACCCACAATGATACTGTTGCTGGGATGATGCCTTAAAAAGCCAAGCTGTACTGTTCAAGGCACGTGATTCACATCGTACAGTGACCAACATCGTCAACGGGAGTACAGAAAACATCATCAGACTTGACATCAACGATAACATTTTTGGAACATAAAGCAGTAACTTTTCCACATTTGCTGAGGTCACTTTACACAAACCCAAGGGACTTCGCAGACTGATTTCCAAGACAGACTTGGATGACCAGGCTTCATCAAATGGGAACTAAAGCTGTATTGCAATGTAATTTTTAAGTAGCAGGGGACAGGTATTTGTATTTTTTCTGTTAAGCTGAAGCTCATTTAATTCACAGTATGGCATCTTTGCAACACCAGGAAACATAAGGAGGGAAATTACTGTGTAATTTTTGTGTTACTGTGTAACTTTTCTGTGAAAGTATCAAAGAGCTGTAGAGATTTAAAACTGAAGCTCCTCTATTTGTAGCCACCCTTGTTAGTGAGTAAGAGCATTTTGTTTAATATATGTTCACAATCATTTTCCGCAGCGGTATGTTAAAACACAATAAAGCAAAAAAAAACAAAACAAAAAATCTAACACCACTAAGTTTTTTTTCATAGTCCTCTCTCTTAATAAAATAAATTTATACCCTATTTGCCAAATGAAATTACTTGCTTAGCAGCTTCCTTGCCATTTTGCTATGGTAACCAGCTTCAGTCCCAGGAGTAAAGAGATGATGTAGATACTAAAAAACTGATTCTCTAAGCTCCATGGCCTGAAAAGTAAAAACATATTATGGCAGCTATTTCAGACAATCTGTGCTTGAAGAGCTGTTCAAGGCAATGGAAAGATAGAATGGTCTGTTTTGTAGTTGATTTTCTTCCCCTGACTAGCTAGAGATTTAGAGTAAGAAGATTCCTACCCTTCTGATTTTGGAAAATAATAGTTTATAAAAGACCATTTAACATACGTATAGCTCCTAGATAAGCCATTAAACCTGCCTGCAGTATTGCCATATACGAGTATTTCATAAACTAACACATTCACTCTTACATCACCTGTGTGAGGCAGAGAAATGCTGTTCTCCTGGGGTTACCAAGGCAGAGTACTTTAAAGGTGATTCAGTACCTAAGGAAAAGCTATGCACTATGAGAGGTTTTCAAAAACCACTGTGACTCCTTATTTCCAGTGAAATAATAGATCACTCAATCTCAGACAACAAAACAGACCAGACAGTTTGTAGTCGCTTTGATTTCATCGCACAAACAGAGCACTGCAACGCTTTTGTTGAATTTCCCGCAGGAAACTGTTTTCAATATTTTTTCCCTTAGTGACTGAAGGGAATAAAGAGATGGAAACAGTTTAGTTCCACGTGTTCTAGGAGTTATGAAAACCTGGTATTACAAAATCAAAATTGAGTGCTAAATTTGGCCTGACATCATTGTTACAAAATTGATGTTTTGGGCACCTCAAGCCAGGCAGAGGAAGAAGTAGAATGTCTCAGTTCAGGGCAGTGCCTCCAGACCACCACAACCAGAAAAAGTATCAGCTTGCATCAATATTGCCACACTTCTCCCTGCTGTGTTTCTATTCGATAATTCTTCAAACACCAGATGCTATTCAATATGTAATTAAGAGACAACAATTTGCTTAGGAGAAATAGCATCAAGATAAATTTTGTTAGTTCCCTACCTCTGCCAGAGCAAACAAAGCTGGCTACTGACATGGGAAGGTGGACCATATTCCTTGCAATATCACTGCTTATTATAAAAATCACAGGTTCTGTGTTTTGCCAAGTTACTCTGTGCTGGTCCACTTCTCTTGTAGAGACTCAGCCTTATTTCTGCTCTGAGATCACAGCATTAGGCTATTTCCTCTAGTTTCCATCACCACTAGTGAGTATTTTGTTTTCCTATTTATTTTTCATTTAAATCAAAATATTGTTTTGATCTTTTCATGAAGTTCCATTTTGAAAACAATTACGTTTGAAGCTTTTACTGTGGGTCTGTAAAACTGTCACAAGGAGAAATAAAGCACATACATGGAGATTCAAAAGTCATGCAAAACAATCTGCAGCAAACAACAAAGCAGATATCCCTTATTTCCAGAGTGTGAATTACCTTTACTTTTTAGAGTTCCTTTTTTAACATTGAAAAATCATTATAAAATCTTGAATACTCACTTGAAACAATGTAAGAACAAAAATATGATGACTACAAAAGCTCTAACTACCCAAGATATTTCTATTGCACCTGTACATGCAATCACGAATTGGAAGTAATTCTAAATTCTAAAGATAAAAACCATAAGCATTATGAGAAATTGTTGTTATTAGAAGGTATAGCTGGTGCTGTTTTTTAAACACTTTCCCTGAACAGCAATTAACCCTCTATTGCCTCTCTATATACTACTGTCTAATAAAAAAATTGGAGCAGCTACACTGCCAAAGGCATAATGAAAATTAAAACAAAAGACAACATCAGCTGGCTCCAAGATCAAATTACTCATGTATTTGTGCTGTATATACAACATCTTTCATTTCCCAGAGCTACAACCAGCAGAGTACTAAGACAGTGAAAACTTGTAGATTATGCCAGAAAGATAATTGAACAGTTAAAGTCATATGGTCTTCTCCCAGTGCTTGGTCAGTAAAGAAGGTTTCAATTTTAAATGTGACAAGTACTTTTACTGAGTATTGAGAAATAACTGCAACATCAAAAGATTACAGCAATAAACCAGAGTCTAGGAACAAATTTTCTGAAGTTGCTATATGGTGCTTTCCCTCTCCGTTCTGGCACTGCTGTACAGCAATCACTACCTGGATCTTGAGCAGAACAGAAAACCAGCTACAACCACTACCTTCCAAAGGCTTCTCTAAGTGTACTTTACACACGTGAGCAGTGCTACTGAAGCCAGTGCCCAAAGTTTAAATGCTTCCCTGAGACACAGTTAAATAATTAAAACTTTTAAATCCTGTTTTTATTCAAGAACAAAACATTACCAACACAGATATATTTTTAGCAAGCTTCTCAACAGGAAAAAATCCTACAACAAATGGATAAATTCTACTTCCCTATCACTGTTTCATTACTTAATTTTTCTGCTGGGATTTCAGTGCGATCTTATTTTCTTTCATTACTGACCGATAAGATTAAGAGGAGAATGTACTGTCCTAATCAAATCTTGGCATAACATCAGCTAAAAGAAGTACTTCTAGGTCTAAAATTTCCTGGAACATTATCACGATCTCAGCAAAGCATCCTCGGTATGGTGACACGTGCTGGTGAGGAAGAAGTGCTGCCTTTCACTAGCAATAAAACAGCAGGAAGGAGACTCTCGAGTCTATCATCCATTGCCACCAAATCCCTGTGGCAACCAAGTTTCTCTTTATCTTCACACTTAACATACTTTATGAGCTACTAATCAGCATTGGTTTCATGTGAGGATCCTTGATGGTGAGTCGGGTGAAGCAAGCTGACAGCCCATGGCTAACATGGGAAGCTGCCACTCCAGAGGAAACACCCTGTGGTCCTTGGGTGCAAGAGTGAGACCCTGAAACAACTCAGAGGGAGGCTTCTTCCACTGAAACAGGGACATTTCCCCCTTACTTTCCCCTGTTAACAATTCAACCCCTGCTTTATTAATTAAATTATCACCTAAGTCTTTGCAACCAGGCTGCCTCCTTCAAATCCAGTGGCTTCTTAAGAGAAGGAACACCAGCCAGATGCTTCTCCTCAGTACAGAGAGCTGAGCACAAGGTGCAAGTTTGTCCCATTACAAATCTGCTGTGGTAGCCTCTAGAAGAAACAACATGATAGAACTGGAGGACTGAGATTGATACAAATCTCATGAGCAATACTGTGCAGTATTTTCAACTTTTTAACACTCCAGCTCCCTTAACCTAACCCTAGTGAAAATGCATTTGTACCATGAGTGAATTCATCTCCCTGGAAGTGTGTTTATTTCTGATCCACAGATGTACCTCTGTGACAAAGACTTCAGCAACCAAATACAATCTTACTGAAACAAAAGCTCTTCAACTAGGACTTCAAACATTAGGTACATCTCTTTGAGGACATAGAAGTGGATGAAAATTCCTAAACTTTCTGTGCATGACTCACAGCTGTTGTTGGGTAAAGATCTTCACAGCAAAATATGTCAAGACAATTTTGACAACTCTACAAAATTTGCCCAGATGCATGATAGCTTAGGCAACTTAGACAATTACTTTAGTTAAGAAAATTAAGCAAAGTTCTGATATTTCAGTAAAATCAGTTGTTTGGCAAATGATTGTATTCACATTTGAGTTCGAGCTGTTTTTGTGCCAGTCCCACTTGTTCCTGTGCTCCCGAGCAGGAGAAGCTGTTCAGATAAGAAGATACAATAGGTGTTAAAAGAAAATATTGTAATTGAATAGAAGTTGGATTAAGATGTCTGGTTATCCAGAATCACCACAATGCCACTGAAGCTAAAGGAAGCTGTAATCAATGAGGAGAAAAGTTGAAAAATGTGCTTGATTCATCTTTTATATCCTACTTATTTCCCTACCTGATGGAAGAGATGCGAGGGAAGGAAGACAAATGCTTAGGTTTTCTATCTGGCTCTCTTAAAATTAGTCTACTACACTGAAACACACATGAAACTCCATCTAATATACACCAACTAACTCAACAAGCAAATATATAAGTTGATTTGAGCCATGAACGGAGCAAGATTTTGTTTACTTTCCCTTTGGAACGGGTTGTGCCTGGCAGCTACACCAACCATGTGACCTCAGGAGAAGAGATCTCTGAAGCCTGTCCTGCAGGATCCCAGTTCTTTACAGCCACCTCCACGGCTCCACTACCTCCCCTCCCTACGCTCCTGTCAAGGGGTGCTCTGCCTTTCCCAACATCTTACACGCTGCCAGCAAACACACTTCACAGAGAAGCATGTTCCCAAGACCTGTGGTTGCATTCAATGGCTATGAGAGAAAATGTCTGTGCTAAATAAGCAAAATCATGAAGATGAACACCCCTCTGCTCATCCCCATCACAGCGAACCCTCGTCCTTAGTATTTCTGGGAATATTTCTGGAAGCTCTGGATTCAGATACAGGCATCACCCCTTATCTTCCATCATCATTTTTAAGCACAGGCGTCACCTCCAGGTCACTGGGAAAACAAAAATATTTATGTAGTTACATGAAAGTCTTATTTATCTGGGAAAAAAGAACATTCTCCAATTGCTCAGCAGGCAGAAATGAGTGC
Source organism: Corapipo altera (assembly GCF_003945725.1). Lineage (NCBI taxonomy): Eukaryota > Metazoa > Chordata > Aves > Passeriformes > Pipridae > Corapipo > Corapipo altera. The sequence continues at coordinate 24,058,274 of NW_020884877.1, forward strand.
CCTAAATATGGTCTGTAAGATATAAAAATTGCTATTTCCCAAGCATTTAGAATGTGTGTTTTTGGGAGGTGGTGAGTTAGGCTGGTTTTGTTTGTTTGTGTGGGAAGAAATGTAAAACTGGAAAAAGAATGGAATACAGATGGATATTTTGGTTTTGATTTAAAGACATCCTTTCTTCTTCTGTTGCTGGATTTCAAATCAAGATGGGGCAGCTTGCCCACAAGCTCTGCTCTTTCCTATTAACATCCCTATCCCAACATATATTTCTAATAAACAAAACTTGCCAAGCACCACCATCAAAGTTTGAACTCTTGAACTAAAGCAGTGGTTTGTACCAGATGAGGTAAAGGAGCAGCATTCAGAGCAGATAGCAGGGATTGTGTATGTTAGGCATCACTAACATACAAGTCAAGGGGTCTGGCTGGATCACAACTGAATACTCTCCTTTAAAGGCTGCTGTGTGGTTTTGCCAGCTGTTACAGTAAACTAGGCTTACCTCTGCATGAAAGAGGTTGCATACAAGTCTGAGATTCGTTATCGTGTCTCATGGTCTGGCTGCTTGAGCAGCTGAGAATACTGATCTCTAAAACAGATTTGGTTTCAACAACACAAAAACTCAGTAGGCAAATTCCCAACCAAATTTTAACTGAGCACAATGATCAGCTTGAAGGCACATTCCTTGGCCTTCAGTTTTGTCATACTGAATTTCAAAGGTCTACAGTAATGTAATAAAGATTTTACAGAGAAGCTCTAAAAGACTCTTCAGAACTGTTTATAAAGACAAGTGTAAGAGAACCCAATGACCATGGTTACGACTGGCTCTGTTTATAATACAAATTACACAACACAATTTAGCCTGCCTTTATTCCACTGTACACAACCCCTCTTCTCTGTGCCTTTGGAGCTGCACTACTGCCCTCCTCATGTGTCTTCCATTCTGCCTTCTTATACAGTAAATCTTGTTATTATCCACCCTGGACTTCCTTCTCAGCTCCCCAGTTCTGTCCTCCCCCCAAACACACACACAAACGCATGGCCTCATAATTGTTAAATTAGCCAAGATGAACCTCATTCTGTTCTGACAGCTTTGACAATTTGGTTACTTGCTACTACTTGAGCTTTTCTGGAGCATACTTTACAAGGCACAGTTTTAACTGCTTTGCAGTATCTGAAGGAAAACATTTCAAGGTAAACTTTGGGGGCTTATGTATTGAAAATATTATCCAACACGAGACCACATCATTAATTTCTGTAAGCATTATGGAATGACAGGAAGATGGATTCTTGAATCAAGATATTCTATAGCCAAAGGATATTTTGACTGGAATCTTAAATCTGCTTTTTCTCACTGTCAAATGTGTAAGATGAATATACTAAAATATTGGAATTACAATACTGTAAAAATTGCACTGTTTAACAGAAACAAACAAATCAACCTCACTTTGCTGCAGATGCACAGTTTGGAAGAGTCTTTGAACTCTGACAATTGAAATAAGGTTGGTCAGCTGAGAATTGGGTAGGATACAAAGAAACTAAATCCAAATTTCTGTTGCTAGTGGAAAATTTTGAGCCTGTAATTGAGCATGTACTTTTATTCTCCCAAAGATCATTACTGAGATTATGCAGCTGAATAGGTTTTCTGAGGTGAACTTAAAATAGACTGAATATCATACTAACCTCCCCAGGAGGATACTGTACACCATAGAATTGAACTTTGAAAAACAATAAATTATGAATATTTAAAGTAACCTCATCTGAGGAAGACAGACAGAAAAAAACAGGGAGTACTTATTTTCAGAATTTTTTGTAACATGACAAGACAGGACTTAAAAGACCTCATGGACTGTGCAGTTAATTTCCCCCTAGCCTCTTAAAAAATTGTCATAACCAAAAACTGATAACACAATTCTGTTGAAGTCTAAAGGCCACTGAACAGCAGTAATTGGTCTTCTTATATTATCTGTAGGATCGAAAGAGACACTTTCCTTGACTGGACAATACTGACAATAAACAAATTACCTTGCAATCTTCTTTCCCTGTCATCGTTATCTGTTGCATTACTCCTTAGATATTTAGTCACAGCATTAGATTTTTCATTTCCAAAAATACGGTTCCTGTGCATTTGGCCTTGCCTAGTAAGCCTTTCACAAATCAGCCCTTGTATTATGAGGAGATTTATTAGTACACTTCAAAACAAAATGAGTTTATGAAAAGTACTTCAAATGTGGAAGATAACTGGATAAATAATTGCTTAAAGATGAAAAACATAGCTGAGAGAGGTTTTGCTGTCTACTGAAAAATGCATACAGTTATTGCCTTTATGTGCGAGAAGTGAGAGCCACACAAATAAAGAATTTAACAAGAGATAACAACAATTTTTAAAAAAACAAGTGGTATAAAATAGAGTAAAGTCTTTCAGTATGTGATAAGATCCATGACTGTGGCTTGAAATCATAGACTGGTTCTTTGCCATGCTACTGCAGTGTGATTGCATTTGTCAGTCTAAGTCTAATAGGGAGCTCCTAAGCCCCTTTTGATAGGATAAAGATATTAGAACCAGTTCTTATTCTTATCAGTTTAACTGTATCAGCTTAAGACAGATAGAACTAGAGAAAATTATTAATTATATCTCCAAGATGTTATTTCATTGCAAATTTCTTTGTGCTTTCTGATAATCAGTCCTAAGCAAATATGCAATATCTCTTCAAAGGTAAAGTAGGTGGTCCTTGACAGTGATGACTGGCACATCCTGCTGCAGAGTTGTTAAAATAGAAGAAAAACTAAAAGGATGGTGAAAGTCACAATTCCAGATATGCAATGCAAAGTCAGGGGAATACAGAAACAGAGCAGACTAGGATAAAAGACTTAAATGAGTAATTTCTGTCACTGACTTCCTTCATCCACTGAGGTCTACAAGACTGTCTTTAAAAGTAGTCAACTGCTCTTTGAGAACATCAAACACAAACTACACTGATTCAGACATATCTTCTCTACTTGTGAATGAAAAAACCTCCAAACCCTATTCCTTTTAAAGAAACTATTTCAAAAGCTTGTAGCAGAAATCAAATGATAAAACCAACTATTTTAGCAATCTGATGCTAAGGTGTTGGCATAATGCCAGGTATCACAAACTACTGACCACTGCTAAGCTTGTCTGCTGCTTTCATTATTACCAGAGCCTGTGCAGCAATTTCCCAGGTGGTTATTATCCACTAGTTTGCTTGTTGCATTTATATTTAAGTGAAAAGTTCATGATGTCTTTGTAGTTTTGGAAAACACATCAAAGAACAAAAAAGAGAGAGACAAAAGGGAGAGTGTAGTGGAATCTCAGAAGAGGCAGAATCCAAACTAAACGGGACAGAAGAGGGAAATGAAGATGGAGAAGAAGAGATCAGAACAGAATACCAGGACTGGTAAGTTATGGACAAAGAAGCACAAACGGCTTTCTGGAATGATTACATATTTCCTTCTTACAGAACCTGAAATCAAACCACTATTTTTTAAGCACCGTTTTTTCTGCCTCAAAAATATCTTCGACTCAATAACAAATTACATGTATAGTCCCTTCACCTGGCAGATCTGCAAAGAACCAAATGGTCTTTGTTGCCACCCCTTGCTGTCAGAGAATGGAAGTACTAAACACTGTATTTGTCCTCAGACTGCCTTAAACCAGAGAAGTGAATTGAGAATGCAGTGAACACATAAATACTGAATAATATTCATCAGCTCACAGGCAAGTCTTTACCCGCTTCAAACAAGGCTCAGTAGGCAATGTGTCACATTTCCAAGCATAAGTGCCCAACTTCGGAGATTCAATTTGCCCTTAATATATCACTTTTACAGTTTAAAATTACTATATCTGATTATCAGCACTGCACAGATCAGAAAGAACTATCTTACAAATGGTTGTTTAATTACTTCAGGACAAGCTGTGCTCCTTTGAAAGAGAAACTAGTTGGAAAATCAGCACTGTGTTTTATTGGACTTTTAATATGTATTTGATAACAGCGAATATCCAGGACTTGGACTCCAAGGAGCACATTTACCTTCCCCACCATTTCCTACCACTACATATGGGTCAGATGCTAGATATCATCAAACTATGCATACATCAGTTCTAAACAACAAGAATTAAAATGCTAGAATCCACAAGAAGGAAGGGAATTGCAGATTGAAACAGGAAAATAAAGTTGGGTTACTTTCCATGCCTTTCTTTAACTCAAGGAATGTGAGCAGAGTGATTTCTTGGGTGAAGGGAAGGGTAGAGAAAAGACAGACCTAAAGTGTACATTGTTCTAAGTCCACTGTCCTACATGCTATCTAAAAGTCACTAGAACTGGAGTCAATGTAGCTGTCAGTGAACAGTAAAACAACTTGGTTGATCATGAAGTGCCTCTTTGCAAGCATGCCTTCTCAGCTCTGCTCCTCAGTTTGAGTGCTGAACATCAGCTCCAGCAGCAAAGGAACAAAAGGTGCACCTGGTAGGAACAGCTTCCACTTCAGGGAGAAAATGTTTGGCCCTTGGTCTGAATGCAGATGGAAAATGTGCTCAAGTACATTGATTCCTAAAAGCATCTGAAAGCAGTCAAAGACTGCTGACATTGAAAATCATCTTTTAACAGAAGGTGCAATTCTCTCAGGGGAGATGAATAACCTATGCCATGGCATCTCAATCCTTCCCCTGCTCTGCAGAATTGCCTCAGCCCAGCTACAGTTAAATCTAATCCACTAAGTGTTCCATCAAGTCCCTTTTTCAGCTGCTCTGTCTGTAACAGCTGTATCAAACAGACAACACACATTTCTTCATGTTATCTTATGATTAAAAAGACAGGCAACTCTACATTTCTGCTTACCTAAGTATGTAAGGTTTCTACTTCTGTACTCCAGTGTTCCTTATACAATAATCCATCACCAGCAAGCAGGTCCCTCTAAACTCTTTCAATTTTTACCACACCCAACTTACGAATATCTGATAAAGGACACAACACAGGATATGGACAATGTGAGAACTTACCCTACACATGAGAAAGGGTTTAGGCAAGTGGACAGTAGTCTCAGACTACCACCCTCACCTCTGTCCTTAACACACACCATGGACACAACCACAATATTTTTCAGTAAGTACATTTGACACCTGCTCAATGTGCAGAGATCACCACTGATGAAGGAACTAAGCGCCTTCTATACTGTGCTGTGACTTGACATTTTACCTCATGTAGTCAATCTGTTTGTGCTAAGATCCATAAAATATTGACACTGTCACAAGTACTTTATTCACACATTGAAGTTATTCCCACTAATTTTTACAATTTTCAAAGGGAAGTTTATCTTCCAAAAAAACTATTAAGTTTCTAAAAAAACCCTTTTTTTCACACATTCTCCCTTCCACCACAGTCTGCTCTGATCTGCTGGCCTCAACTACACTGTTCTCTGCCCACCTGAGTATAATTCTAGTCCTTCTCTATTTGGCAAGGTATACAGAAAGGGACTTACAGTCCAGACCTGTAGAATAAAGATTCAATCGGGATTTTAGCACTTATCAGAGACCTTTTACTCACCAGATCTCATTAGACCAGATCCCTTTCCAAATTTAGTTTGGTAAATCAGTCCTTCCTGTCTTTTGTTTGACTATTGCTTCCCTTTCTCACTTTGTGCATTAGAGAATCCATTTTAACTTGCTCTTCAACACCTGATTTAAAGTAATTTTGTGCATTTTCAAGGTATGCACATTAGAAATATTCTCCAGATCCTGTGCTGCAGGACTCAGTCACTAGTCTATTTAAGCAGCATGAAGTGATAGGGAAGTCAAATGCAAATTCAACCAGAATATTAAAAACATTTGCCTTTTTCTCCTGGTCCCAGAGGGAAATCAATTTTTGGCATTTGTGCCCACACACTCAGAGATTTTTCAGGTGTATAGCTGTCACGGGTTCATCAAAATGCTTTGATGAGGTGTTTTTAGGAGCTAAAACTCAGTGTCTGTATGAAAAGTTAAATTTCTAAAACGAGTTTAAACAAATGAGCTGCTCCTACAGTAAAGCGTTTACTTTGGGCACCCAAAATCAAATGTAATTAATGTACTTTTTTAAAGCTCAGAAAATTGTAGTTTTTGTTCCCCTGCATGTTCTGGTTGAGCAATTATATCCTGAGTTTCGATGGAGACAGGTATTGAGAGGTATTAAAAAACACAGTGAGGGTCACTGTTCAGAAGAGGAGAGGCTGTTGATTTTATTTCCCACTGAAATCTACTGGGAATAAATGAACTAAAGGATTCCAGAAGAACAGCTTGTTCTCCAGGCTTTGCTCTGTTCAAACAGGAAAAACATAAGTTATTAAAATATATACACAGAGCACAAGGACTGGAAACAGGCTGTGAGTTCTTTTGCTCTCAGAATCATAAGCAGAAGTCTAGACTAAATGCCTTTGCTCTTCTTACTGCTTTTTGATATTATTATTAGTGACATGTCAGCATTGCTGTCCATGCCACTTCTCTCATCACACTGTCACAGACGTTCCCATTCAACAAGGTTTCATAGTCATGCCAGCAAGGAAACTAATGACTGAACAAAAAAAAGGGCAGCAGTCTGCTTCAAACAGGCTCAGTTTTCCAAACCAGCACCCAAACCATCACGTATCAGTACCTCTGTTAGACAGGCAAAACTCCAATCCCGAGACTTCAGAGGGAGATACTTCAAGAAATCCTTCATTAGACCAATCTATCACTCCAATAACCCACACAATATTCCTCCAAAACCCCATTACGTTGGTATTGACTCCTCAGCATGATGGTTAGTGTTCCTTTTACTATCCTAAATGCAACATGCAAGGGGAGGAGGGAGCACTGACCTCAGTCAGTCTTCTTGGTACTTACCTGGTACAATCTCTGCCCTATCTCCAAACTCTGGATTAAGTTTCTGATTCTAGCTGTAGAAAGGATAGAGTTAATTTTGTATCATCAGAAAATGCGCTAACAAGCATTAAATGATTTCCTACTTGATCATTAACCTGTCAAATTCAGCATAATAAAACCTTCACCAGTTTAAGGAACTACAAAGGACTTGTCATGGAGAGAATTTTAAGAAAACGACAATCATGTATAAATTAAAAAAAAAAAAAGCAGTGATGCTTCCTTCTACAGCTGGATCATCAAGAAATAATTTTCCACCTTCACACAGTAAAAGCAACTGCTTCTGCAAGAAGTTTTTTTTCTGTCTTTAAAAAAAAAAAAAATCCTTGAAACTTTCTGAGCTTTCAGTCTTGCAAAGAACTCATCTGAACCAGAGAGTCACTCAAAGTGACACTTTAATGCTTTTCAGGAACCAGGCAGTGGTCTGGTATACATTAAGTTTATGATCTATATTTCCCTGTAGTCTATCACAGTCTAATAAAACTATGTCAACAAGTGTGATGGAGGGAGGACTAACACAGCAATTTTCCAACCACATTATGCCAGCTCTGAAATGCCAAACCTCTCCTCCCAGTGTGTCTGCAGAGCCTGCAGAGGCAGTACGTTAGTATATTGCAATCTCAGCTGTAAGCAAGTTACCGCTGGCCAATTTTCTAATACAGTGTTAAAATGCAAGAGATAATTCCAGGATCTTCATGAGTAGTAGGAGGAAGACAGTATTCCAGGCAGAGTTTGCATTCCTCAGTTTGGAAACATCTGCACTATCAAATAAAGAGCCTTTTATAATCAGTGGCAAGTTAATGAATTTCTCCAAAGTATAAAGAGAGCCACAGAACAGAGATCCTTAAGTGGTAGCACACTGACAGTTGAGGGCTATAATTTTGTGGGAGGAATTTCAGTGTAACTGCTTTTCCCTCACTCAGTTGTTTCTTCTGGTGGCTAGCTCCACTAGCTACAGACTTCCTAGAAAGAGGGCCAGGAGGGCAGCCAGGGATTTCAGGCTTCAGGGTCTACCTGACCACCCACCTGAGCCAGGCAATCAGTGCCTGTTCAATGCAACCTGCACAGTCTTTGACCAATATCCTCTGCTGCCACAGGGTTTAGCAGAACAATCATGCTGACTCACCTGATAGAAACCATGAGGTTGGGACCCACAAAAAAAGGTCCATCCTCAGGACTTAAGAATAGAGGGTCTTGAAGGATATTTCAGAAGGCTTCCTCTCCTTATTCTGAATAACTGACAAACTGAGCCCTTTGGGTATTCACAGAAAGGAGGGCTTCTGGCTATGGACTGGGTGTCCCCACCAAGCACATCTTTATACGGCCAACAATTTCACCAGTGAAGTGAGCAGACAATACTTAGGGGGCCCTTGTCTGATAGTGATGGACGAGACTGTCCTATCCCATTCACTTCTTTGCTTGTAGCCCTGCTTGATTTATTTGTAGCAGCAATACATTAATGTTATCTGACAGCTACTATTAAAGTGTCACAAGCATGTGTATGCAATAACACAGATGCTGCAGGGAATTCGCTGCAGGCCACTGTCTTCCTAGGCGTAGAACGCAAGGGGAAGCAAAGGAAATACCTTGTAAAACAGAAATCTTTTACTCCCTACTGCTCTTATTTGGAGGGAAAATTGTCAGACGGGGAAAAAATATTACAGAGGCCAAGCACATGCAGAAGGCATGGTAACACTCAGAAAAAAATGAGTGCTGTAAGTTTTCCCACCTGCATCCTGATAATTACAAAAGCCAGCAAAACCAAAACTAAGCCCTGCCACCCAAAGGACAACATCCCACTCAGGTACCCAACGCCAGAAGCTTGGCAGACTCAGACAGTGGTGCTGAAAGTGGGCTCTTGGAATACTAGGAGACATAGAGAAAATCCCTCTCCTTTCAAGATTTTTTCATTACAGCAATGCACAAGCATGGTGATAAAATGGTATGCCTTTGGTTGATGACATTTCTTGCCTCCATGACCCCTCAAGTACTTAAAGATCTATTTTTACACCACGCTTAAAAATGAGATAGTACCCTCATGTCTCATATGTACAGAACAAGCAAATAATTTGTCCAAGGTCACAGAAAAAAACAGCGGCAAAGCCAGGATTTGCATACAGATTTTTCAAGCACCAGATTACCCAATACTTTAACAAAAGCATTCACCATCTTCTTCTCTGTCTCAGCCTTTGAGACGGCAACTGTACAGGAAGAACTAAGCAAAATATTCTTGCTACACCACTTGAAGTCAGTAATGTTAAAGAATTTGCCTGAGCCATTTACTGTATTAATTCTGAGAAGGGAAAGTGATTCCAGGTCCATAACTCATGAAGGGCTGGAAACACCTGACAGCTGCAAAACCCTCAGATACTGAGAAATAAAGCCATTGTGATCTAAAGAGCAACAACTTCATAAAAAGAACTAATTATTTCTGTTCTGTGTGAGACAGAGTTTTTCATCTGCAAGTATGTGGAGGACATGCAGGAACCTCATTGGTTCTTTTTCATGGTCTCAGTAAAACCATAAAGTAGTTTGTCCTCAATATCCAAGAACTATGAATCAGAATGATCATTTTTATATTCACTGAAATTCACAGGTAATGTATAATTCTGTTAATTTTTCAAGGAATGCTGAAACTGGCCTCCAGAATGTCAGTCTGAGCTGGGGTGATTGTAACTCACTTGCCAAACAAAAAGCCCTTAATTTTATTACTAGGACAGATATCTCATGTCCCTTCCTTCCCTACTTTAAAAAGTTATCACTGTAAAACACAACTTTCTATCACACAAATAAATTAAAAAAATAAATTTATCGTATTTTCTTTTTGCTCGAGTAAGTTGACTGAGTCACCTGATGTGGCCTCTTAATCACAAAATGGAGTACCACTCATAATCAGGCAGGGAGTACAAGGTAAGGTCTAAAAAAAAGGTGCTGCTCAGTATTTATTGGTGCCTGTGCCACCAGTTTGATGTTGTTTGCTAAAGATTCCACCACACAGGGCCTAGCAAATGTATGCCTGGAAAGATTACTACATTTTCGCACGTCAGAGTACCCATAAATCATCAGTGCAGTGCACTTTGCTCAGCACCCCCATCACTATCCTCCAAGCACCTTTCCTTCTCCTCAGCACCATCACGATGCAGGATGGCTGATGCGTCAAGGATCAACATGGAAACAAGCTGTAACTATTAACTGCATAATCTACCTTCTCTCCTTCCAATGCCAATATGGTTAAGAAAACGGTATGGGTCAGATTTGCACAAGTATTTAGGCCAGATGTGCAGATAAGCAGATAAATTATGCAGACATACATTAAATCACATTAAGTGCCTATCTGCACCATTTTAAACTGAGCTTCTTTGCCTTTATCAGATTCATAGTAATTTAATTGGAGCTGATTAGAAATCACGGTCTCCAGGGCCAACACAAAGGTTACTTCAGAGCACTCCAAGCCACAATGCCAGCCACAAACTGCTTGTTGCCCTGTGCACAGAGACCCAGTGCATGCAAAGAGATCCCAGGTGAGTAAACCAGGGACGTCAGGACACTTGTGTTGTGGGGGACACAAATCCTGAGTGTGAGCTCTGCAGAGAAACAGAGGATGAGGTTCATGATGGCTATGTTAACGTGCTGCAGCCAGTTACATCTCAAACTGTGTCTTGGCTTCAAGTGCCCCTAAGGGGTAAAAGTGCACTAAAAACAAAGGCCAAATAAAACATGCTTTAATTCACAGCCATTAAACCCCCAGCTGCAAATATAACTGAAGCATGTTTCTTTTTAAAGAAGCAACACAATACTTTCTCCCTCCAGCCCTGTTAACTTCAAAGGCTTCAAAAGTAACTTGATGCCACGACTAGAGGCAAAGCTGCCATTAAGTGCCAACTCCTGCAGTTGCAGAGATTTTGAGGTCCCAAATTCTGTTTTGGTTCTCTACCTTCAAATGAATTAAAAAAAAGAAAAACACAAAACAATAAAAGTAAGATGGGATGCAGTTCCCAACAACTGAGTGCCTGCATAAATGACAAGAACTGGGAGGTGAGGAAATGCACAGAACCCACAGTTGCAAGAAATAATCTTACAAATACTTCTGATACACTCCAGTGAAGATCATCTCTCCCTACTACTACATGGCTTGTCACAAAGGATTTCTTATATCCCTGTCCCCTTTTTTATTACAGTTTGTGCTACCAGTCTTGATCAAGTTTAGCACTCGCAGAAAACAAGTCTGAAAGCCCTTTTCAAGTTTCTTCTCCAATGTGCATACATCACAGCTCACTGGGCTAAAGTCAGCAGGGCTTTAAACCATGGCTTAGCACATCAACCAAAACTGAGTTTCTGCATTCCCATCACACACACAGACTCGGGGACTCCCTGAATTCAGCTGCAGACACTGAGTGGCTTGCCCTAATCCCTGATTTAGCTTCATGAAACCCCTCTCGGACCTGGAGACACAGGCCAGGGTCCAGGTGAGCTGGTAACTTTAGAAGACTAAAGGCAAAGGGCAACAAGGCACCCATCTCATTGTGCTGTGTCGACACCGCCAATCCTTCCACCTTTGAAAAATCAACCAGAGCACAAGTTCCTGCATTGTCAGGATTCTGCACTGCAGCCTAAGCATGACTGGCACGTCCATGTGCTCAACTACAGAGAACTAATAGAGAGAACGGGATAGAAAGAAAGAAAAAAACAGTGACAAAAAAGGGAGGAAGCCCTGTGGCTACCATGCACTTTGATGAAAGATTTGATCCTTTTTTATGCTGACGATGTTCTGGTACAGACTGCAAAGGAATAAGGCATTCCCAAGCTTTTAATTTATTTTGCTGTTCCCAAAATATAAAAGTTACTCTTCAGATTTTCCTATCCCTATGCACTTAAAAATAATGTAGCCACACCAAAACTCCTTGGTCACTGATACGTCTGTGGAGAGAAGGATCAATCCAGACAAAAAACTCCTCCCTTTCCAATTCTCCATCAAACAGATGGGAAAACAGGGAGAGAAAAAAAAAAAGCTGAGGAACAAATGGCTGAGCTGACTCATGCCTTCAAAGTGTCCATTTAAAATGACCAAGTAACTATTCCTTAGGTCAAACCAGAGTGAATACAAGTCTGCATATAAAAGTATCTTGCATAAATGCAGATGCTAATCACAAAAGTCTAACTTCAAGCAAAACACACTCAAGGATGCTTCCCATTTGTGCCAGTGCAATATCCAGGCATCTTGCAATCTTTCAGTTAAGGCAATAAAGGTAGTAGAGGATTGAGAGCAAACAGTCTTCAGGGATAAGGCTGTAATCCAATCACACTTGTACATGCATCTACACCCTTCCCTGGACAAGACCTGATGGAATCAATTACAGCAGTTAAGTGAGAACAAAAATAATAAAGAATTTTTTTTTTTCAAACACATAATGATAGCACAGAAGACTTCAGCCCAGGTTCTGCCTCTGCAGCAGACCTATGGTACAACCCACAGCTACTCACTTATTATCATCATATGCCAGAACTTGGTTGTGGATTATTTTTGTTTCATATCCATTCTCGTATTTAATCGGGCCTCTCAGAGAACAGTTTACAGTTACTATGCAGCTCCACAGCATCTAGCACAATGTGGCTCCAGTCCTGGTCCTGGGGAGAACAGATTAATAACCATTTATTACAAACAGCGTGGCCCACCGGTGGCAGCACGGAAAGGCTGGTGCAAGGCACAGCAGACACAGCACAAGTACTCTTCATGATTTAACTCTACAGTCCTTTCCCTGGGACAAAGTCTATCTTAGTACCTTCAGCTGGTCAGAGTAAGCCCTTAATTTCTACAAAATAAATAAATCAATCCACTTGCAGTAGCAAAAATGACAGTTGTTTCCTATCAACTACCTCTAAGACCTCAGCTTGTTGAATCCACTCTGACACCCCCAACCCCAACCAACTTGTTCAGTCACAATATGCAGCCATGAAGGCTACCTTCAAATAGCAAACTGAAGTATGATTTCTTCCTTCCAGGCCATCTGTATCTCCCCCAGAAACATATTCTTCTATGATAATGAATAAAACCTGTTTTGCTTGTGTTTTGTTTTAGAGCAATTTGTAAAAAAAAAGCAGTGAAAATAACAGACAATGCCTTTTTCTTTAAATATTTCCACATAAAATAGGAAAGCATGCCTAAAGGTTTCCAGGCCAGCAGAGGTTTCTTGTTGTGTTTGTTTATTTTAATGTAAGTAATTTGGAAAGCATGAGAGCAGGACATACTGGTACCAGCTATGTTATCTCAGCACTACTGCAATTTCCCATGGCCTACACTATCTGCAGGACCTCTGTTTCTTTCTGGTCATGAATTCAGAAACAATGATAGAGCTGCATAATGATGAATAATAAAGCACAGAAATCCTGCATTTGACCAAGGCTTCCTGGTTGGTGCCTGCACAGAAAAAGTTGGCATGGGAGCTGCCTTATAAACTCAAGTACTTACTATTCAGAAGACACACAAAACCTGCACTGCCCTGAACCCAACCTGATCTCCACTTTCAAATTTTCCTCACTATCCTTTATCTGCAAAGGGTATTGAGTGTGTTGAGTAGGTCTACAGTGTATTCACAGGCAGAACTAATACACAGCGCTGATGATGCAGACAAGCAGAAAACCATGTGGGTGCCCTAATGACAGCAGTGGCTCTCCCAAATGCAGTTCAGGACCCTGTTAATGCAGCCATGTGAATACTGGCTCAGTCAGGCTCACATCTGCCTGCAAAAATCTTGCAGAGGTAGCCTACTTCTCTCCACCGAGGCCAGGGAGAGAAGTTGTTGTCAGTTAACAGCTGGCTCTGAGCAGGACACCCTGAGCAGCAGGAACAAGGGATGTCAGGGGTTGACCAGCTAAGCCTTGTCTTCAAAAGTCACAGCAATATCTCACTGACCAGTAGCTCCAGATTGTGAATGAACGGCATACCCGAGAACCTGGGGGGGAAAATCTTCACAAAAACTCACTTACTTTTAAGTTGTAGTGGAGAAATGTGCATTTCCTTGGATCAGGGAAGGGGAAACATGAGGGGATGAGACTACCATACTCTGTTTTTGGTCAAGTCTAGCAAACAGCAAGTTAGAAGCAGCACAGTGTGGAGCTCAGAGTGTAATTTCCCTCCAGACTACTCTAAACTTGGAATGGGGGTTTTTCCAAATTTATTGCTTCTCTGATTTCATAACAAATTAGCTCCATGTACCATTACAAGAATTGCTTTGCTGTCAGCCCTGCAGGCTTAATTTGGGGTCTGGGAAGCAGCGGGCTCTTCCCTTCTCACACATTGTCAACAGCCACACAAGGTTTTGAACACTGAGTTCCACCCACACTTGTCCTTGCACAACCCCAGCGAGGCCTTTCACAAGGTTGGACAGGTGTAAAATGACAGAACTTGACCTAAAGCAACACTAAAAAGACAAAGCTGGGGAAAAAAAAAAAAGGCAAAAAAAAAAAAAAAGCTGTTGCTCTGACATTACTTATTAGACTTGAATTGACTACGAGTTTTCTGCTTATTTTTATTTTTAAAAAGAACATCAATGTATCAAATCAGAATGAAGATAACTGAAGGAAAGGGGTAGGAGGAAAGACAATTGCTGCCAACAGTCAATGCAATACTACTGTTTTTGCAGAACATGTGTTCCCTTTAAAAGTGGTCCAATAAGCTACTGCGACAGCCACCCTGCTACTTGATCACTGGAGAATGCAAAATAGATGGTTAGAAACTGGGATTGTGGTGTCACAGGCAATCTTTCACATATTTATGTAGGTGATTCTTAAATCTAATTAACTTTTTTCATCTCTACTATGCAGATCTCTCACTGATCATAAATACTACCCATCAAAGTAGCATAGAAAGAACTCCTGTTGGGTGCCTGTTCTAGGTGGGGTAGTGCTCATATTGACAGACAAACAGGAGCAAAGGCTCTGGATTAAAACAATCTAAGTTAAACTTGGATTTAGTTGCATACACTAATTGAAAAGATTGCAGTAGTCCTAAATATGCTGAGCACACGAGTAAGCAAGCACACTGTCATGATGCTGACAGATGATGAATTTGCTTGTGTAGTGAACCCATACAAGTAGGAAACAGCTGGAAATGTATTGTAAAGTGTGCTCTATACAGTCTTGGCTAATATTCCTCAGATTCTAACTGCTGGGCAGCCAGGTGCCACTGAGTGACAATTTTGGTATAAATTTGTGTTTGTGACTAAAGGACCAAAGAACTTTAGCTGAAGGGTAAATATCTGATGAAGGGCCAGCATAGGTTATCCTAAAGTAATGTCACTTGAAGGCATAGAAACAATAATCTTCACATGGAATTTACTCACAGCCACAGTGTTTTGGTTTGAATACTGCCCTCTGGTTTAACTCAGTCTTCTTCCATTCTTAGTTATCTTATTTATGCATAAAACAGGCAAGCAACTATATTTTAAAATATTCAGTGTTAGTTTTTTTTTAATTAAGGAGAAGCTACTTCCTCTTAATTTCCCTATGTTAGAGAAAGTCTCCATTCCTTTACTTACCCCTTCTTCTTCCACATGTCTAATTTCAGGAAATTAATTCCCAAGCCCGGCTAACCAGACCTGCATGCAGCATTCCCAACACCACGAATTCTCATGCACTTTCTGACAAAACTACTAATCCCCTCTTGGATTGGGAGCACTTCACCAAATGCATCTCAAGGTTGTACTTGTCTTTCATGGCTGCCTCACTACAGCAGCTTAGTCATTCTCGGACTGACTCATGTACCGTGGTCTTTCTCCTTTTCTGTCATTTCCAACTGATGAAGGCTAAGTGCAGAGCTGAAATTAAACCCATATGATTTAACACCTATCAACTCATAAGACCCTACTTCTAAGACAGAAAGAGTGCACAGCTGTAAAACAGGCCAAGGTTTCTGTTTGTCAATTGACATCGCAACTGAGATCACCCAGGAGAGCATCCTGACAGTTCACTGAGATGAATTTCCTTTTTCAAATATCCGTCTACATTTGCTACTGTTCAGACCTATGGCATCTTCTCCAAAATGATGCATTCATTAAAACTCCTGGTAATTCAGTGTACCACCATTTGCCTGTTTTACAATTCCTTTACTGATTTTCATCCCTCTCTCCCCTTCAGCATCCTTAAAACTTGCTTGCATTTAGATGTGTCAATTCCATCACCCCTTCTCCACATCCCTTCTTTAGCAATGCTCAGTTCACCTTTTCTCCCCTTCTCCCTCTCCCCTGCTGTCAGCAGTATTGTCCTGAGGCAAAACAGTTATTCACCTTTAATCCATTCCTAGGTGGTCTTTAATTTAAACCCAGCCTTGGCAGCTGCTGTTCTTTCCTTACTCTATTTTTATCATTGTAAATATGTTCAGGCAGGCAAAATAAGAACAGGATTACTTAAATTAGGTGGGTAGTTAAATGACACAGTGTAATGAAGCAAGTCAAAGTTTGTAACACTGCAGAGCCTCACCTTCTGTAACCCTACACAGAACTGAACCAAGAGGCAGAAACACTGAGCCAGAAACAGGTGAGGTATCACTCACAGCTCTGTCACAAGCATCGTATCATTGCTAGGAAATAACGGGGTACAAGCTGCGTACTTGTATTGTGGGCAGTTACAACTTAACTGGCTGGCTGCTCACCTCGTGGTTTGGAATATTGCTCAGATCCATTTTTTTCTGCTTCTGTAAGGACAGTTCTAAGAAATAATAAAAACCTATTCACATTAACAAACCTTGAAGCAGTCAGAGAGCATTTTGGCAGCATATCTGGAATTAAATATTTACTGGACATGTTTCCATTCTAGGGACTTGGCCAAAATGAGAGAAAAGGCACGTGAAGCCAGCATTTTCCAAAGCAAGCATAAAACCTCACACACATTATGCCACACATCCCCTGCTAAGAGATCACAGAAACCTGGCTGCCTTGGAGATCATTCATCTGAAAGAAAAAACAAGAGTGGACTGGTAGGCTGGGAGGCACATCAGACAGCCAGCTTGGCTGTGGTGTGCCAAGGAATAGCTGATTTGACCCTGCCCCTTGCTCCTTTTTCTCTAGCAAATATTGCTTCTTGCTCCACCGAGGCAGAACTCCAGCAAATGTTTACACTATTGCAGGATTAAGGTAAGGTTTAAAAATACCCTTTTGAACATTTTACTGTACGTGTGATGAGAACGTGTGATTGCCACCATGCTCTGAAACAGACTGCTTACTTTTGTTATCACCTTCCTTTTCCCATAGCAACCCTTTCCAATCAAATAATCCCAACTGATCTTGGAAATCAATCAAAATCCTATTATGTTTACATACAATAGACCACCATGACTCGCTTTCATTTACAACCCTTGAGCTTCAAACACTGGTTTAAAACAGGTCACAGATCATTATAATCATGTTTACACAAGAAATATAATATGTCTATCTGTCAAAATATTGTTAATATTTATTCCACATAAATCTACCCCAAAAACTGAAGCAAAAACTTAATGAAAGATTAGAACTGAGGCAGATTGGAAAAGAGGTAGAAGCAAATATTTGAATCAAACACTTGTAATACATGGATGAAGCTTAAAAAAAATTGAGTTCCAAAGATAGAGAGAGCTGTCCTAAATAAACTGGGTAGCTTCACAACAAGCAATAAGGCACGTGAAATTAAAACTTTCATGGGCTATGGAAGACATCAAGACCAAAGAGAAAGGGCAGACTGCCCTTAAGAGTCAGGAGACAGAAGTGCACTGCAATCTTATGTAAGAAGAGGAAAAAAGGCTACCTACATAGAAAAATGGCAAGAACAGAACTTGCTTTCAAAGGACAAAAAAAATATAACTAGATGGCCAAGCATTATGGTAAGATGAACTATATGTCTAAAAGTGGAAACTGCCACTCCTCAAGGAAAAATGCATGTAGGAAGGGGCTACTTTATGTTCAAGGGCCAGGAGGAATCTTTACAAACAGACAAAACTCATTAAGTGACTCCATGTTTCATCTCTCTTCAAGAAACCATTTTTTTTCTATTACAGATGGGGAAAAAATGGAGCTGATTTCCACATAGTTTAGTACCTTTTCTGAGATATTCTGCTTTGTCCTATGCAATGCAAGTTTGGATGGATTTCAGTGGGAGTTAGCAAGTGAAGTTTGCAAACAAATGTCAGGAAGGAACTCCATGTTATTTGTACCTAATCTTATTTTTCCATGTGAAGTTATCTGGGGCAGTTTTGTTCCTGCTGGAACCCTGCAGTCCATGGGAGTTTCAGGTAATCCATATTTTGAATTAAGCATTGTACAAACAAAAGGGCTGACACATTTAAAAGTCAAAGTTCTTTACTGCTCTGCCTGAGTAAAATACGGGACGATACAAAACGAACCTGAAGAGTTCTTGAGCCAGTTCCTATTTCCATAGATAACTTGTTATGGAAGTAATCCATACTCTCGGTTTTGCCTCACAACTTTTCTCAGTTCTATGAGTTCACACTAAAATCCCTAAACCAGAAAAATCTGACACCAAGATGAGTTCAGTGGTGCAAATATGAGAACAAGTAGGTCTTATTCCCAGTTTCTCTCTCTAAAATTGTTAGGGTCTTCAATATCTACAGTGACATAAACGTGCCTTTATTGCCAAGAGAGTTTGCACCATTGAATGCAAACTTCGTCAGTTTTTTACTCTTGTTTCAAGAATATATGCAGAACAACATCTATTTTTAATTTTTCCTTTTTTGATTTGCTCCTTAGTGTTGAAGTTTGTCCAGATAGGGAGCTAAAGCCTATACAGAACTGATCACCAATGAAAGGGAATTTGATTTTTTGTTGTATCAGATATGAAACAATCTGTAATAGAAGCATACATAATCAACACAAAAATCAACGCAAGTCTGACCAGTATTTGATCACAGATCAAGTAACTGATCCAGTAGTTATCCAGTAACTGATCACAGGTGGTAACAGATAAAGTAGAAGTGCAAGAACTCTTCAGAGTAAAATTAGGTGATAAATGGCACACAGAAGGAAGCATCTCCCTAACCTCCATCACCTGCCATAATTTATGGTCCGAAGCACAGAATTTTTTCTCTATAAAGAAAAAACGGTGAAACTATCAGTGGAAATGTTCCAAACCTTGAGTACGCATAATTTTGTTCAGTTCTCATCCGTTGTCTGCAATGGGATGCAGCAGTAGTAGACTGGGAGCAGTGACAGAAAATAACTACTAATAGTAATGTAAAATATTACTTGCTGTCCTCTTCCTTGTAATTCTGACATATGTTCTGTTAGATCACCACGACACGCTGAGCAGACATGTTCGTTCAGCTTCCCACAGTGGAAGCTGTAGAAATAAATATTTTTACTCCCAAAAATATTTTTCCACCCACAAACAATGGCTGTTAACTTAAAATCCCGCAACACACACAAATCAGTCCTGTTACTGTTTGTTCTGTGCCTAGCTCAAGACAAAAATGCATTTCATGTGCCATCCTGTCCATTCATTTCATTTTGCCCTAGTCTTCCTTAATCTTCATTAACCTCTAAAGTTCCCTGTCATATTCAACTACCTACTCTTCATCACCTTTTCCCAATTATATGCACAGTATCCACTGATCACAATATGAAATACTGTACTGAAGTCTTAACCATACACTTCCTTTGTACAAAAGTAAGTATTCCTAAACCTTTATTTCCTGTTTCTTGGCAGGATGGTCAAAGTAATCCTACTATTTGAAATTGCAGCAACTCAGTGAAGAGGATAATAATGTTAGTGAGTAATTTTACCAGCATATTCTGTCCTAGGGGACTTCCCACATGCAATACAGTTACTGGCTTCAGAGAAATACAGAAAAATGATGTTTGCAATCCAATATTTAAGGAAACTTTGTGCCCTTTGGCATCAGGGCCAGCTGGGTGATGAAAACTTCACTCAGCCTCCCAGAAGCTGGAGATACCTAAAGCATAAAGGAAGCACAGGCCTTTGAACTCTTCTATCCCATGACGCAGGCTATCCTGTGGGTGGAGCTGGTGATGAGTGGGGTTCTACAATGGATATGTGTTTCATGAGGAGCTAAAATACAGACCAGTATTTCTTCACTGAAAAATAAATCATGCTGAACTCTCCACAACAATTCTGTCAAACAGTGACCTGAGGCATTAGGCTGACCCGGGAACACAAACCTAGGATAAGTTACAGAACAATCTTCCCTTCTCTCCTCTGCTAGGGAACCCACATTTTCCAACATGTTATTTCAAGGCAATGTGAGAAGCTTACAATACTCCTTTAATCCTCTTAATTCCCAAGTGTTGGCTTTGAGTGGGCCAGCAATATTTGTGCCCAGCCATCTCCTGGTCACTTCTTTGGCTCACACCACTTCACTAGATAGCAGCAGGGATGAAAGCTGCTTAAAATTCTCATTGAAATCCAAAGAATAGCTGCTATTCCTGCTGGAGATCAGACAAGTTTTCTAGTAGGTTATTTCTCTCATCTCTTTTAAATTCACATATATCAGTAGATTTATTTTTTTTCTGCAATAAATCTTCAGTTATACTCTGAAGCTTTTCATTTCAGAGCTGGGTACAACAATAAGGATGGTGGGTCCCTGTCTGCTTTTGCTTTGCTGCTTAAGTGGTAACATATTTCATATTACACTGGATTGCTGGGTTCTAAAAGCCTTTTCCTTTCAAATGAGAGTATGATACATTACTTTGGCTTCTGAGCCTGGTTCTTAACCGCAGTGTGTTCTGCACACATCCCAGAGCTTTACAGCTTCTAAGAGACCATGACAGCCTTCAGTCCTGCAGCTGTTCTTTGTGAGGTCCAGATCTTGATAAGTGTTTTGGTCTCACATGAAAGATGATCTGAACACCCTTTTCTTTGATTGTTCTACTAGTACACAGTACAGATCATGATTTGGCCATAACTCTGAAACTAAGCAACTCCATGAAGTTTGAACACATGCCCAATTCTGTTCAAATTCTGATTTTAATATATAATTAATAATTAATCTATTATATCTATATAATCTCTTCTATTTCAATCCTCTCCATGTTGCCTGTGGTCCAAGATGCCCTGTGAAGGAGAGAAGAGAAAACCTTTTACTGTTGCTTCCAGTTTAGATCATGAGGTCTATACGCTTATCAATGTGAACTTCAATTTGCGGATTTTTTCACTAGGAAAAGAACATTAAATTAGAGGCATCAAAGTAGTTTTATTCTGATGGAATTCTTATAGGAAAATAAATAAATAAAATTGTAAAGAAATACCCTTATGGAAAATTTGAAGTCTATAATATTTTTTAAAATTATGCATTTATAGCTATCTATGCTTTCCTTCTCTTGCATTTTTTTAGCATTTAGATGAACATTTGCATTATGGTAAATTGTCAGTGAGATCTAACATAGAAGCACTGTTTGCAAATATCATTAAGATAATAAGCAAAAGATTTATCTCAAAAACATGAGAAATACTGAGATGCCATAATATTAATGACATTGCAAAAATGTTCTGATGCTCAACGAAATCAAGATCCAGACTTGTGTTGAACACGATTCAGAGATCATTGCTGAAAGAATCACTTCACCTCATTAAAAATAAAGAAAAGCTCAATACTACAAGACCCTGTGAGACAGTAATTTGTAATTATTAAAATGAATCAATTCAGAACTAATAAAACACAGCATAAATGATAAACAACGTAGTTGCTACAACTTGTACTAGCTTTCCTCTATTCCAGCTCCTTATTTCTCCATTGTTTCCACCTATTTCCAACCTCATCTGATTTACTTTGAATGAGACCTGTTAAGCCTTGGATTTAGCTTAAAGACTTTTTCCTGAAAACAAGATAAATCAGCCATTTGCAAAGTTATGAGTAGTTTCTTTGATTTATCTCAGTGGTCACAAGGAACTATCATCATTAGGAATCTCCTTCCCTGGCGATTTCCAAAAGCTGTCTGGACACCATCCAGAGTCATGTGCTCCAGGGAACCCTGCTTGGGCAAGGAAATTGGACTAAATGACCTCCCAGGTTGTCTCTTCCAACCTTACCCAGATTGTGATTCAGTGAAATAAGAGAAGGTGAATATTTACTGATGTATCCTATAGGAAGAACTACAGCAAAAGTGTAAAGTTAGAAATGGCATTTAAATGACCAAAATATTCATTCCTCCTTTAAATACTCCAGTCCAGTATCTCCACCACTTTTTTAAGCACAATGACATGATGCAGATGACATATGTTTCATCACATAAAATGAAATTAAGTCAAATACTAAGAAAAACCAACAGAAACTGTGGTACTGGTAAATAAACAGGACCATGGTCTGCATGACACATACAGCAATGCTGTTATTCTACTCCAATAGGAGAACAACAAGGATGATTACAGGGATTGAAAACACATCCTGTAAGAAGTACTGCAGTTGCTTGATTTAGGAAAGGGAAGCAAGAGTGACATGATAATATATTGTTCAATATATGAAAGGCTATTGCAAAAACAAGGGAAATTATCTGTTCTTCATGTCACTGTTAGCCAGGACAAGAACTTAATTGCAAAAGAAAAAAAAAAAAGCAGATTATCATCATTAGCTTTCTTCTCTTTTTTTTTTTTTTAATGTAACAAACACAACTTTCTAAATGTGAAGATAATTAAGCAGCGAAACAGATTGCCTAGGGAAGTTGGGAAATCTTGAACTCCAGAGATGTTACATAATAATTTAGACAGGCCAAAAATGACATGAGCAGACACTTAAGCCTTCCATCTTGCTTTTTTAATTATTATCTTACAAGCACGACTTTTTAAATGGTACAGTTTCTTAATAAATATGGTGTGTCAATTAGCATGTCTCAATATTATACATTATGCCAGGAGAATGAAACATTGAATAAACACTCAAATTATTTTATTTATTAGAAACACTTATTTTCTAATTAAGAGGAAAATGCTCTCTTGCTTGTATAACTGAGGGATTTAGCAGTATTCCCAAAGAGGCCAAAATTCTCACCCATTTCAGTGAGACAGTAGTAATTATGAACATCATCATCTACATAAGGCTTTTTAAAACAAAATCAAAAAAAACCTCAAGCAGAACAATTTCTTGCTGAAGAAGAGACAAAGCACTTTCACGCTTTGCCAACAGAGGTTGCCACGGATGATGAGCTCCTGCTTGACAAGAAAGAGCAGCGTACTAGCTTCTTCCTACTATGTACTTACTTTCTTAATTACATTATATAAAAGGAATTTTATTCCATCTGCTTTATTGGTGACAATGTGCTTGTATTACGGAGTTACTACAAAGTCAAAGACACAAACATAACAGATGTGAAACAATAAGACACATGCAAAATAAGAATGACTCTATTAGTTTAAATGTTCAGGCTGGTTTTCATGTGCCAGTTTCACATTACAGTGAAAAACTTGCTCATCTTCTTAACCACATCATTTATAACACTGCTTTTGTTCGCTGCTATAATGTAATCTCTTCAGACAAGGAAGCCTTGATAGGCCAGAAGTCATTTATCTGCTTGAAGCAATTTCAGTCTTGCAATTTGGGTTCTGACGGGACCTGCCTCACTGAGATCGTCATACTTAATCACTGAACACCTAAAATGAGAATTTTATATCAGCAGGGTTTAAGGACAGAGCTATGGACAAGGAAACACATCTACCTTCCAAAGGATAAGTGTTCCCTTTCCATAAAGTTGTAGGAAAGACTTGTATAAATCAGTCGTTCATTCTCATCTAGAAGACTGTGTGCCAAAGTATTCCCTCCATTAAAAAAAACAGAAGAACTCGTTGTGATTTAGAAACAAATGACACAGAAGAAAGTGATTGACAGACGTATGTGCTGTCACAAAATACCAGCAGAATGAATATCAGAATCCTCTACTCTCTTTCATAAATCAACTCCAATGGGTTATTCGAAAGTTTACCAGGTCCTAGTAAAGCTACAGAATCGCAAAATAGTAATGATTCTAATGAAGCCAAAGCCTGATCCAGGTTCGAGGAAAAACTGGACCCATCTGGACAGTTGTCCAGAGACATGTCCAGAAATGGAGTTCAGCAAGGGCAAGTGGTGAAGGAGTTAGTGTCAAACACTTCAGAGTTTATGTTAACCTCAAAGCTTTAGGAGGAGTAACTTTCTTGGGCAGATTAACTGCTTTCTTCTGTAAATTGACCTCTGAAGTACCAGGACTGGTTACTGTCAAACACTCTGCAGATGTAATGCCATATGCTGCTTCCTACGCTTTGTTTTCAGAAACAGTGCCATGGAGATGCCCTGAAAATGCCCGCTTACTTGTATTTTTCCTCAAAGAAAAAGTCTTTCTGCTAAGTTTCCTCAAAAAGAAAGCTAAATCATTACTGTTTGAGTAAACCTGTGGTTTAAAATCAATGCAACTTTCCAATAGTCAAATGTTACTCATATTATTTAATCATTAAACAGAAACTTAAGAAGCTGAAGTTGTAATAACATCTCTGTAAGCAGAGTTCCCATGTCAAATGACTTAGTCCCTTCTACTTTGTGACTGCATAGTAAGTGGTGTTATAACATGTTTGGCCACCAACCTTGAAATTATTAAACCCTCACCACTTATTTCAATGTGGGATACTCAGCTGCTTTCAAAGCACACTTTTTCCATGAATTTCAAATTGACTCGTGCTGCGTAATGCAAGTGAACTGCAAAAAGATTCTATGTAAGGGGAAAAAGCCTTTCCTTCCCCATTTCTGCCATACAGCACATTCCTACACTTTGAGATGAAAAGGGTCTTCGAAAGCCAAGCCTGCTGCCTCAATGCAACAAGCAAATGCTGCCCTGTTCAAATTAGCAGTAAGCCCTTGATACCTAAGGCTGTGTATTGGTGAATATTATTTTAACTACCCTCATTAATTTAAAAAGAGGTTTTTTCCATCCTGAGGAATGAACAATGACAAACTTCCTTCTGGGTTAAGTTCTTAAACCCTCACTGCAATAGCTTTTCTGACTGTATTTCAAAAGGAATTTTAATTCTGCTTCAAATTCATCTGTTTATTAAAAAGGGATGTTACTTCCTTACTTTAAAGAGAAAGGGAAGATAGTGTTAATTCATAGTACTCCTAACTCACGAACTGTTGCCCTCTTGGGTGCAATACTGCCACTGAAAAAGCAGTGTAAGATGTTATCGCTGCAGTAATAAAACCAAGAAAACATTTCACAACAGCAGAGTGCCTTTATCCCAAAGGCTTTACAGATATACCCATACAGGAATTTCAGCTTCTGAAATGCAGTCACACACACTCAGCTTGGTGCCATTGGATGAACCTGCTGGAAAAGGCTAAGGCAGCTCAACCACACACAGGAGAGCAGAGAGGAGGAATTCCAAAGGAAATTCAAGTGGAAATTTAGGTAGGTTTAATGCAACCTGGTACTTAACCAGGTCTAATATCTCCCATTATACTATTTTTGCATAAATAGATCTTGCCTATTCCATATGTGCCAGGACTCCCATTTTTCAATCTGCTATGGAATAAATTGTTCTCACATTTAAATGAACTCAAAAAGAAGGAAACCCTATCCACTTTCAAGGTTGGAAAAAAGCTACTTGGGACAAGAAAAACACCCCACAAAGTCCTGTAGATGGTAACTGGCCTTTGAAAGGTCATTAAATACTGGTATGACTGACAAGCTTTGAAACAGAATAATGCCAGACAGAAAATATCCCAGCATCAGTATCTCAAAGGATATAAAACACTGTCTTCAGCTGTAAAATACATCCCTCTAAAGCCTTTGTGTATGAATCATGGTGCTTTTTTTGTTTGATTTACTTGTATTGCAATGATGAGCTAGAAGACAGAGGAAGGAGACAGAAAAGCACAAGGCACTCCTGTCTTACCAGCAGGCCCCTAAAAGAGCTCTCAGTTCATTAGAAAAGCCCTGGAGAGTCCCCTTCCCTCCAGGTAATCATCCCAGAGAGCTCGTTTCTCTGCAGTCTGTCTGTCCAAGACCAACAGAACGGGATTTTGCGACCCTTCAATCTGTACAGGCTAAATTGAACCAACGGGGGCTGGTTGAATCTTTAAATTAATGAAATATTAAAGTTGGGTTTTTTTTTTTGAGAAGTAAGTGTCTGAGTAAAAAAATAACAATAAGAGAGATTAGAGCTCTGAAGTGCAGTGGTTTCATGCTGGCTGCACAATATCCATCATCGCAGGACTTAGAAATCCAATGCAGATCTTCATATAATGTTTCACACTTCTCTCAGTAAGGCCCTGGATAAGTCCCATCTCTCAAAGTCACGTAAGTCAAACTGTATTTATTACTAATTTAGGCTGAGCAGTGCAACAGTATTAACTCCAGCATGAAATACCACAAGCAACAGATGTCCAGCAACAACTGTTTTCCTACAAATAAACAAACTAGTGTGTTGAATTCTTGAGCAGCATCTAAAGAACATCAAACTTCACTCAGAGATCCAGCAGAGAATTAAAACAAAGCAAAGCATACTGCTGGGAGATGCTGAACTTCCTTATAGGGGCAAAAAATGTCTAAGAAAGTCAAATGAAGTCAAATTTATATCCTAGAAAGGAGGAGGAAAATATCAATAGATCGAAATAGCTTATTTTATTGAACTTTATGTAAATAAAGACGAGTTTATGTAAGTACACCATTGTTCACAAAGAAGTTCTCAGAGTCAGTTAAGTAAAAACACTTGAATTACTGCTTTGAGTAGATGCATACACTCTTCTTTAAAAACAGAGCTATCAGCTTTACACAAGGTGGGGTTTAAAAAACTGAAGAATCAAATGATTCCCTATGTTTAGAGCAACTTGCTAAACTCCCATTTCCCCCCAGCTGCCATACATAGCTTTCCCATAAAAGGAAACTACTTTGGCTAACTTGAGTTCAGAAGTTAAAAAATCTTTTTGACCCAGACCTGAGAAGTACCTGCAGCAAAACTCTGAAAGAGCAGAAGATGCTATGCAAATTTCAGGATAAGACTTAATGTTCTCCCCATAGCAGGACATCATTCTGGGGGGCTGAGCCTCAAAAAAGAGGAGTTTTCAACCAAGAGAACTCGGGTGAAAGCGCTGCTCCTACAAAGCCGCTCTGGGATTAACACCACCCACACAGAGTCTTATTGCATCCAAGAGAGTTCAAGGCACAGAGCGACTGCTGCAGCTTCAGCATCTTTACCAAAATCAGAACCGATTAACCCTACTGATACTCTGTATCGTGTGTCAGAGGTTTCTATGCCACACCCAACTTAAAACAGTTTGAAACAAGGTCAGCAGAAAGCCCCATTAGTGCTGAACTCTCATACAAGACTGTGAAGTGCTCCTTGTTTTACCCTTGGAGGTGCAGGGGATGAAGGGCAAAGGTTCCTCTTGTAGTCCTCCCAGTTTTGTTATATGTTCAGCTTGGACACTTCGCTGTGCCGAAGTTTATCATGCTGTGCAATGGAATAATCCTCGCTCCTGTGGAGGATGACACGTGCTTTGGGATGGTGAGAAACACAGCACACGCTGAGCACTGCTGGCAACGCTCTCCACAATCGCTCCCTGCTGATACAGAGTTTGGTACATTCATTGCTCGATACTGAGCTACACTACTATGATTAGCTACCATGAGCAATCTAATGCCACTGCTTAACTATTTTTATGTTTCTGCCCTCACAAAAGCAAATATTTCCTTAAATATAACTCCTGTGTGTGTTTTCCACAGCTGTCTTGTGAGCAAAGAAAACATTTCTCCACTCAGGAGTGCTTTGCTTTGGCAGGGGAATGATGCAGAGCACTAAGCCATCACACACTACCATCTTTTCCCTTTTTCTTGCAGAAAGCGAGGTGCTGTTCACAGCGTGGGCTGAACAAGCCAGCTCCTCACCCTGCATCGCTGCCACACATCAGCCACAAACACTTCATCAATTTGCCTGCAAACGCTTTCTAGAATCTATATCCAGTACCAACTCTCTCAGAAATTGCACCACAGTATGTTAAGTTCCATTTAGAGTTCAAACATGAAAGGAGCATGTTCTACATCAGTGGTACCAGTATCTCATTTAATACATGGACAATTGTTGAGTTAGACTCCCCTCCACAACACCCATGGCACCCGTGTGATTGCCTGGACCTCCTCCCTATGAAGACTATGCTGAAGGCAAACTATTTTGAAAACAGCATGTATTGTATGTGGAATATGGCCAGGAAGAGAGGGAAAGAAACTAAGGAGAATATCCTCAAGCATAAATGCTAAAGAAAAAATAATCCTAAGTTTTTTTCTTTATTTACAATGAAGCCATTCCATTTAGAAAAGGCAGATGTCATCCACATTCACAATCTTAAAAATACATATAAATAAAAAGTGCACCCATCAGCTAAAATTATTGATTTTCTAATTCCTGTGGTACAATAAATCTAAATAAATTGAATTAGGCACTTGAAAAATATAGACCACTTTGTTCCTTTAAAATCAGGGCAGGGGATAGAAATACAAGCTTTTGATTTCAATTTAATTCTGGTTCTGACAGAAGAGAGATTTTCTATTAAAAAGTACAACATAAGATGTGAAAGCTTCCTGCTGGAAAGCACTGCTAAAGGAAGAGATAGATCCTCTTAATTAAGGTTGTCTTGTATTTGTATCCCTAAAACAGACATGATCAATAGGTGCAGAATAAAATTGATTGCTGCAGCTCATTTCATTAGGTGAAGCAAAATGTCTCCATAGAGATTAAGCATGTCTTTAATATCTGAAGGTGGTAACATCTGTCTGCTTGAAACTGTGAGCTCTCTGAGGCAAGGTTAAAAAAAACCAAAACAACCCAGATTACTTGTAGCTGCATAATTCTTACTGCTGTCTCCCCCACTCCAAATCACTGAACCCCACATTACAGAAATTATTCTTAGGGCTCTTATCTAATTGACCCTTTGTACTAGCACTAAATGTCACATCCTTCCATAGCAACAGCTGCTAGACCGAGCAAGGTCTTGTCTGTCACGCATATTTCTGCATAGGAGTCATTTGGGAGCTCCAGCAAAAGGCAGCTGGGAGAATAGGGAAATGGTGCTCCTGCATGGCCAAGACAGGAAGGAGAGGAGGGATGCTGAGAGCTGGAGGAGTGTGGGGGGAGCGTCTGCAGAGCAGCGTTTGCAGCGGAGGCACCCTGCCAGAGGGGGAGGAATGGCGAGGACAGTCATCAAGGGAAAGGCTGAGCACAGATTTACTGCTATTGCTGCTCTGCGGGTGCCTTCTCTGCCTTCCTCTCACCCTAGTTTTTTTCCACATTGTCAAGTCCCCATTTTAAAAGGAATGCAGCCAAATGGTGAGTAATGAACCACTGCAAGGGAATGAGGCAGGCAGGGATGGATGGATGGATGGATGGACAGACGGATGGAGAGAACATACTCTTTCCACTGCAGTGGGGAGCCTGATTTGATGAGCTTTGCTGCCAGTTCTTAATTCCAAAGGGGCTCTTGGTTACTTCTGTTTTCTCCAACCCCCTCACCTGTGCATGCAGGAATGAGAATTCTGAGGATGTGTCTAGCACTGTTGGAAGTGTTTTGCAGCAGTGTAGATGTAGGCGAAGAGAAAGATTAGCAAATGGGAAATGGCAGGAAAGGTCACAGGGTGACAAGCTATTTTAAATAAACTTGTTCCAAGTTTCTATGATGTGGATGAAGAACTCAGATATCCAACCATGAAGGCTATGGCACAAACACATAGCAGAAGAATTTGTATAAACATAAATCAGAATATATCAACAAATTCATAGACATATCAAACTGAACTGCACCCCTCCATTCTTTTTTTTTTCCAGCTGTAAACCTATGAAACACAACCTCTAACAGAGTCTGTGAAGCCCTGATAAACCAATCCCACCATTGTTTCATGTTTTCATTTGGGGAAGGGTAAATAGAAATGCTTCTTGGAAGCCAAACAATAGGAAGGGATCAAAATGAAAAGCAGCTGAACTAGCATTACCCCTTCATCCTGCATCTTTGCTGAAGTGAGAAATATTACAGGACTCAAGCTACTTGGAGTGGCATGAAGCAATTTTCTGCCAGCAAGAGCTCTGAGTTGAGGGATTACTCTGCACCCAGGCCCAGATCCTGCTAGAGCTTCACATAGCCAAAGAGACATGAAACATTCCCCCACCCTTGTCGAAGGAATTGTTTTCATTGTAACTACACTCGCACCATCTGCCTAGGTTGCCTAAACAGTGCCATGTGTGCAGTTTGTGCTGCCCTCTCTGCACAGATATTTACATACTTTTGCACAATACACTTGGTGAAAAATGGACGAAAAGAAGGCATAATCCCACTGAGGCAGCTGCAAGAAAAAATCAGAGAGAGGCATTCGGACTCAGCATCACTTGGGATATTCAGCATATCATCAAAACATTCTCATCAGCAACGCACAAACACATCCACATATGTTGGGAAGGTAGAGGCCTGGCAAACAACATTTCCACCTCCCCTGTTCCTCCTAAAATTTACATTTCTGTTGTCAACTAAAAGTTTAAGTCCTGCAAGAGTTCACTAAAAAGTGGTGGCTATTTCATTACACACATTGAGAACATTTCAGTCAAATTCTGATACTGACATGGAAAGAAACATCGCTGTAAATGAGTCACTCTTTATCTGGTGCCTTTCCCAAGTAAGGCTTGTGAGCACTTCACTCTTCTCATGTTTTCCCTTCCACTTCATTTTGGGGGAATATCAGGGAAGAGTTGCTTGCAGGGACAGAGCAGGTCACCAGGACAAACAGAAACAAAACGCAGATAGCCTGCATTGCAGACAAGTTCTCTGATCATCAGGACACAATATAAGCAAAGCTTTACAGCTTCAACACAATTTCATCTTTAGGTTTCAGGTTCGCTCCAAATGAAAGGCTTCGGCACCAAGCTGCAGGAAGGCATCTGCCACTCACCCAGCCTACACTACCTGATAACATCCAACTTGACACATATTTAGTAAAAAGTTCTGGAATATGATACAACTTACAAAATAGGACAGTTTTACAGAAGTTACTATGTGATTTAAAAAAAAAAAAAGAGAAAGATTCTTAACTAAACACATATGACATAAAGGATTTGTTTACTTTGAAGAGGAAAGTCTCAAGTCAGCAGTCAAGGTTGCACTGTCCATTTTCCAGAGGTAAAGAGAACATGAGTAAATTATTGTTGTTCTAAAAGGAGTAAGTTCTCTTTTGCATGATTTGGAAAAACAGAGAACTAGATATAATTAGGCTGGTGGGAAACAGGAGTGGGAATAAGTCAAATCCTTGTGCACAACAATCACCAGGCTCTCACACCAAAAAAGGTGGAAACCTTTGAGGAAATACTACAAAATAATCACCCCTCTCATTCCTGGTTGTTTTTAAGCCACTTCTCTCTCTTGGCTTTCAATCCAGAAAAAATTATTAATCCCATGAACAATTTTGAAAAACTCCAAACTTTTAGGGGGGCATTTAAGTGTGCTGTTCTAGGACAGGTCTCTCCATGTGCATACGGGGTCTGCCTGTATTCCTGCACTGTTTCAACACCCCATATTCCATTTTTCCTGTGGTCCAGCCCATGGAGTAATATGAACTTAAACAAAGCAATCAGTCTTTCAGCAAACAGTAAACTTTGTATATAAGCTATACAAAACATAATGAAGAAGCTGGCTTGCCTGAAAATTTTCGGAGCCTGCTGTCAGATGTCTAAACATTTAAGTTCTCTCTGAAAAGAGTCAAATGTACAGCGAAGGACCTTGAAATAAAATCAAGGTGCAGGTAGACCAGCAGTGAAAACCCCCAATTTGTACTTAAGCAAAACCCACACAACTGTCATGGAAGACTAAGAGGGTAACCTTAAGCACCATCAACCAGTTCCTGGGGCTGAGGTTTGTGTCTCCACACTCAAATCTAAGAGAAATTCATGACCAACTGTTTTTCTGGGTCGTGACTAATCGTTCTCAATGAAAGGAGATATTGGGTAGTCTTACTTAAACAAACCAGATGAGGCATGTTCAGGAAAGGTGTTAGCTTAGTTTTAAACACCACTTAGTACCTACTTTAGGTAAACAATTTAGCTAAAGCAGCTGGCAAACACTGGCCACTTTCCTAGTCTGGACAGTGGCAGAAGTTGCTTTGTCTAGATTTTCACTCTGGTGGTTGGTACCAACAGCTATTTTGCTTTAAACAATTTCTCAAATGGAATAGGCTATGATGTCCATTAAGAATTTTTTTTTTCAGGTGTTGCAGGGCTATACTACAGAGTCAGTGGGCACATTGATGCCATCCCCCTCCTCACCACCTACCTAGAAGCAACAATACAGGCTGCTACTGAGGTGGGATGAAGTCCATCCTCCATGACAAAGCAAGGCTTGTAAATTGAGGTAATATGTTTTATTTAACTGAAACTGCAGAAAAAGCAGGTTCAGACATGCAAACTGTTGTTCTTCTGTCCTTGCTCTTGGACCATCTCACCTCCAGCAAAATTTCTTCCTCTAATGAGGTGTATTGCCCTACCGGTACCTGTTACTTCCCACCATTGTGTAGATGACCACCCAGAAGTACTGCCAAGATTGCACCAAGATTTTAGGTATCTGCAGTTTTCAATATCTCCATTTAAATAATATGAATCTCAAACACTCGACAATTTATTCAAAGGAGAATAACTTACAATGGGACTAACTGGTTTCAAATCTGCAGGAAATTACAACAGAGGTGGTTGCTTTTGATGTAGTTCTGATTTACAGGGAAGAACCTTCTGAGGGTTCAGAAGGGAAAGGTGACTGATACTGATGTTATCCTCTTGAGTGTGTGGGCAAACAATAAAAGCAACAGAATGAGGATAATGGACTTAAAAAGGCTTCTGTAAATTCAGGGAACCAGTTGGCTGGGCCCCTGGAACAGAAACTTCAGCGGGAAAACAATGAAAAGCTCTCAGAGGGAAAGGGTGGAAGCAGGATGGAAGCAGGACAGTAGACAAGAAGGTACTAGCTGCTTAAGATCAGAACTTTTGAAAATACAACACAGAAACAACTTCTTGTGGCTAAGAATGAATGTAAAGCAAAGTTCTCCCATGATAAAATCGGAACCTACATCACAAGAGTAATATAAGGATGGAGGGACAGGAAAGACAAAAAGAGAATATTCTATAAATATAAGGAAGGAGAAACAAATAATTAATGATTGAGACTAAAGTAATCCATGCTTTCATTGCTCCACGCCTTTACAAAGAGGTTAGCCATGACCAGCAACTTCACACCATTCTAAAAATCAGTCAAAACCATAAACTAAAATAAGGAAAAGAAGCAGCTAAAAAAATGTAAGACAGGATAAATGTAGTCAAGTCCACAGTTCTGGTGAAATCCAGTACTGAATTAAATCAGAAAAAGATAAACCTGTAAACCACTGCCACTCTTCTTCCAGAATCTCCCATTAACATTAAACACTCAGCAAAGTTGGAAAGTAAAATGTTGCAATTCTCTCTAGAAAATGAAGGCACTGGGGAATAATTACTAGAATCAGAGGGTTAAAGATCTGGATTAGTTTGAGAAATGTCAGAGGGGTGCAGTAACTCTTAATATATGTTAGTGATATTTAAAGCGGACAGCAATTAATTGTTCATCACATTTACAGAGTAAAGGACAAGAAGTTGGCTCTATTTGCAGAAGGAGAGACTTATTTAGGTCAGACTCCAGGGAATTTTTCCCTAAATACAGACAGTTAAGGATGGGAACATGTCCCAGGAATACTTGTTGAACTGCCTTCACTAAAAATGCTTATGAATAAAAAATCAGCTGTCAGGAA
Source organism: Corapipo altera (assembly GCF_003945725.1). Taxonomy (NCBI): domain Eukaryota; kingdom Metazoa; phylum Chordata; class Aves; order Passeriformes; family Pipridae; genus Corapipo; species Corapipo altera. The sequence goes on from NW_020884877.1 coordinate 24,091,934, forward strand.
TGATTTGGGATATTCAGTTGTGCCACAGAAAAAGGGAAAGGAATCATGAACAATGCAGCTGTGTAGTTTCTTGAAGTCCCTTCCAGGGGTACATTACTTTTCTGTGATTCCCAAGGGCTTCAGGAACAAACCCAGGGTGATACTGGGAGAGAGGGGGGAAATAAAAGAACAAACCAGCAAAAAGCAAAGCCCACCTACAGATTGCTGCTAATCTCTCAACTTTTGATTCTTTTAGTAAAGCTGAAATGACTTTGCAAAAGGATTCAGAAGAACACGCTTTTTTTTGGACAATGATTCAAACTTGAAGCTGTGCTGAAGGTGTTCTGAATTGCCCCAGAAAAGCCTCCTACTTGGCTCATTAGGCTGCAAAAACAGCCTTCACAGCTCAAGCAACCTTCCCGAATACTACTCTGTTCTTGATAACAGTGACGCATCTTAGAACATTAACCACTTCTCTTGAAAAACATGCAAAATCCTGCTTGCAATCTGGGATAATACGTGTCACCCATATTAGACATGGACTGACTGTACACATGAAACCAAAATTCTCTTTCTCTAAGCTGTCAGCAGCTCACAGACCCTTGCACTTTATCAACTACGGGAGCTGGGAAGGGTTTCCTTTGCCTGAGCATCGCTGCAGTAACAAGCACCCGTGTGAAGGACGTGATTGCAACCAGCAGTTTCTGTGCCGTTGCAGTGGCGTGTAGAACAACTGAACAGAAACTCATTTTGCCACCGAGAGGAATGACCTGCAAAATATGCTCCAAGAGCCTTTGATCGTTCACCACGTGCCTCGTCTATCATGGATCATCATAGTCCATCCTCCACTTGCTGGGCAGCTCCTGAGAGGAGGACTGCCTTACAGCACACACTAGGGACAGAGGCAGGCAAAATTAACTGTGCAGCTTTTATGGTGCAGTGCTAAAGCAGGTGATTTACCAGAGAATAACTCAACTGATAGAGATTTTTTTAAAAAATGAAGAGAGAGGAACATGGATGTTTGTTTGTTTGTATATAGCTAGGGACAAATGGGATGCAAATCAAGGCAAACAGCTACCAGGGCGAGATGGAAACACTTAGCTGGCAGGACTAAAGTAACTGTACATCAGATGGCCATGAGCTTACTTGTCATATTACTTGGAGTAAAGTTCCACCCACCTGCAGAAATACAGCTAGGGAATCAGAAAAGATTATACTTATATTCCACTCCTAAAATTTAGTAGGCACGTTGTTGAAAAGCTAATGCCCTTTTAGCTTTCAACAGTATGGCATTCCCAGAGGAGGTAGATGATGTGATGAAACAAGAAAGACTATCTTGACAGAGATGTGCTGCTTATTATCATCTGCTGGACAACAAAATTTACTGACATACTCTTTGGTGGATGAACTCTAAAGTGAACCTTTTTTTCCCTTCCCAAGACAAGAATGTCACTCCAGTGAAAACAAATTTTTCTCCTGCTCTTTTTTGTAATAAAAAACTACAAATGTTTTCGCAGGGGCACGTTCCTATAATAGGAGGAGGTGCATCTATGTCAGACATCATACCTTATACTATTACAGTAAAATTACCTGCACAAAGCAAAGCTTCTTCTACCTGAATAAAGAACAGCACTGCTTACCCCACCAGCTCCTGCCTGCACAACTTGTCAAGGATCATCTTTCCCCTGCCCAGGTCTAGTAGACATTTCTAATTATAGCTAAAAAAACCTCTAGTATGGGAATAAAGTCATCTGCTATAACATTTATAGTAGTTCTACACATTAAAATGTTGGAGAAACATGATCTAGTGATACAGCAAAACTGGCTCAGCAAGAAGTGCTGCAAGATTGCAAGGCTGATACAAAGGTATTTTTCAGTGAGCAGTTGAAAGCAGCCCTCCAAGAGCCAGTTTGCAGCTCATGGAATTAATAAGGCGTAGAAACAAAAATATTTTGGGAAATTTAACTTCAGGATTGCTAGTGTGGAAAGAAGAACACATTCCAGATGACTGAGGCTTTGGTAAATGTAATGCTAACTATGTATTGTAAATACTCTTCTATGAAGCCACAAAGCTACAACCCAGTGTGGTGAAGACAGTCTGTGTGCCAAGTTTAAAGTGTTTGGTTTGTACGCAGATAGAACATGAAGCTATGAGTAAACCTGCTTTATGTTTCTTTTCTTCTGACTACTCCTATTGTGAAACAAACTGAAAGAAAAACTGAATTAGAGGCTGACTTGAGATCTGTATCTTATTTTGGATCACTTAAGCTGCATCTCTGGGTTTTTACTATACTATTTTACAGCTATTACAAACATAACAGATGCTCAGTGTACTTCCATTGCCATAGCAGCTCTGCATATTCCTGTAGTTGTCCTGAAACTTCCTGAGGAAGTTCTCCAGTATGTGGTCTGGTTAAAAGGACAAATGGGAATTATAAGCAACATAACAGAAACATTAAATTTATCCAAGCAGCAAACTGAATACCTGTCAAAGGAGAGAACCAAAATCCAACATGGTCAGTTCAGTGGTTCCTACCCAAGTATACCATTACTTTATTTGTAGTATAATATTATCTGGAAGAAGTGCCTACCAAGAAGTGAGTTCACACTATAGTTTCTTGAATTAGCAGATTTTCATAATTCCCACACAATGTACAAAACCCAACTGCAGATATTCTGGGGGAAATTAGACATTAAAGAAAGAAGTCTTACCCATTAAATGCAGTTCCATTCAGTGAGGAATGACACCCTACAGTGAACACTTTCAGGTTATTCCATATTCTAAAATCTGTGCTAATAAAAATCCCCAGGAAGGAGAAGCTAATAAATGCTTTTGTACACCTTAGGCTGAGACTCCACAAACATCATTGTGGGATCCACTGAGGCCATCTCTTACTCTAGAAAGTTTGCCACTATAAAATTAGCTCACATCACCTTTTCATCAATAGGTAGCACATCGTATATGCATCATATCAGCATCACCATGGTTGATATTAGAGTATTAGCAGACCTAAAGCCAAATTTACTCTATTATTAATCAGTGTCTCTGAAAAAGTTGAATTTATAACAAAACTTTTATACATATATTCTGCGATCAAATGACTTCCAAGCAGTTTACACACGTCTAATACCAGAGAAGTCCTAAAAAGTTTAGTTCAGTATAAATTCTGTTTTTCAGACGCATATAAAAAAGCACAGTCCAGTGAAGAATTCAACATCATTTCCCCAAATCTGTCAGCTTTGAGTGCCATAACTTAACCTTCAAGCCACATCACTAGGAGATGCAGATGCTCATTAGTGTTAAAGATTCCGTGGTAATAATTATTTTGCTTTTTGTTTCCAAAATAAATTATTGTTTCTGAAAGCTTTCTGTACATTCCCCAAGATCAGGGAAAAAAAATTAGAAGGGAGGTTACAACCAAAATCTAGATGAAAATATTTTCACTGATGCACTTCACTCACAAGACATTGCTTATTTTTGCAAAAAACCCACTTATGCTAAAGAACAGACATTCCTCTCTGGCTCACACAGTACATGGCAATGCTTTAGTGGAGTGTTTGCTTAAGTTTGAAAAAGTGGATTTCGCTAGCAGCACTGTTCATGGATGGCCCTCAAACAATTGCCAGGTCTTTGCAATTTGGAGAGAAGTTGGTGGAAAACAGCTGCTAAAATTTTCTGAAACTGGTAGTTAAAAAACACCTCCTACAAACTTGGCTTCCTCCTACTGCCCCCTCTCCTGGAAGCCACACCACTCATCCTCATGCCAGCAGAGTGCTTCCCATGGTAACACCTGGCTGACAAGTCCCATGTCCCTCACACAGAGCAAGACAGTGTTACTTCTGGAGAAAGAGCCGTACCAAAGCAGCTTTGCAATGCTCAGAGTCAGCTGCTGAGAGCCTCCAGAGAAAACCGTGGTCCCACCTCATAACCTTATCCTGCTTCTGTGTCACCACAGTGTTTTGGGGACACATTCACCTTCCCCCAGAGGATGCATCTGCACCTCAACTGATAGGGAAAAACTCTCACAGTGCCAAGGGAGCCACAGGCGACACAACAAATGACAACTTTGCTTTTGGCTTTCCAGGAATATGCAAGAGAGGTTTATGCCGGCTCTGCTGGAAGTTGTGCAGCAAACAAGGCTCTCATGTAACCATCTCACACCCCTGGGAAAAATGCTTTGCTTTCTAGCAGATCTCATGGGAAGAGATTAAGAGCAAGGATACTACCATGTTCCTCCAATGTTCAGAAGTTAGGTTTGTGTTCCTAACTTTACCCTACTGTCAGCAGGTAAGGGGCTAGTGAGGTGACACAGGGACCTCACTGCACTAGGTTTTTTATCTCATGAACATAGAGGCTGGTTACAGGTTATCTGGGAATGTGGCCTTTTCCATCATTCTAACGCATTTCCTGCCTCAAATGCTCTGGTTATGTGAATTGAACTGGGAATAGAGAAGTCCCGAGGTGCTGAGCAGGACCCCAAATCCCACTGCCCACCATCTCCTTTCCTCATGAGGCCGTGTTTCACCTGGGTTAAGTGCCAAAGCCTGATTTTCAGTAAACTAAGCTCTTTAAAAGTTCTGTTGAAAAGAAAAGCACACGCGAGTGCAGACACCTTGTCAGCTGAAGAAGGGAGACAGACAAACTTTGGTACACAAAGAGGGATTTATTTACACACCTACGTGTACCCTCTGTCTCCTCTTACTGTGGTACCCCTGACTCCTGGCAAAGGACCTGCCAGGGCTGGTGCACAGCAGTGGCCACCGGGCCACAACCCTTCAGGACTGGGCAGCCAACTGCTACTTCTGGTCCCAAATTTTGCCTGCCTTACCCTCAGCAGGGCATGAATTTGGATCACCTTCCTTTACCCAGATGCTATTTTACGCAATTTCTGGGAGCCTCAGTAACCTTTGAGATCTCTTCTGTATTGTCAAACATGGTGGAAAACCAGAGAGCTGGTTGAAATCTGTCCTGGTGAGGGAGAGAGGTGAATTCACACACAGTGTGATCACACAGCCTCATTTGCTTGGAAAATCAGGCTGAAAATCCCAAATAGAAACAGAAGAGCCTGTCAAAGTTTGTTTGTAAGATCTTCTGGAAGGACAGTGTGGGGTGTGAGGAACAGCTCCAGGAGCTGACCTGCTTCCTCCCCCATCCCACATGCAGGGCTATGGTTGAAAGCCCCCCTCGCCAGCAGTAAGGAGGTTGTGTCCCCATTGGCCCAGCCCAAACCAGAGGGGTCTGTGTCCCACAGGAGACAGAAAATGAGCGGACACAGGGAGGAAGTTGACCAGGCCCTTCCTGAGGTACAAAATGACATTCCTGCAGACCCCAAAACTCCAGTGTTCTCTCCAAACAGTCAGAGTTGGGTTTTTTCTCTCCAATAACCCACATTCTTTTTTAAAAAGTGAATTTCAGAACAAAGCCCATCAGTACTCCATGATCCAGAAGGCACAGAGGGGCTTCCCAGTTTCACTTTCCCCAGTCCTCCACAGTCCCCCTCTGCAAGGTCACCTCCTTGTCACACATGTCCACTCTTGGCATTAAAAAGTTAAGAGGAGACCCCCAGGACCCAGGTGAACCCCAACCACCAGCACTGTTCATCTGCACTCCAGACAGGACTACACACAAGGCACAACGCTGATTTGTCTCTAGTAGTACATAAACTTACTAATTTACTAGAACATCCTCAGAAGTAACACAGGGTGAAGCTCCAGGCGTTCACAAACTGTTCACAGAAATACAGCCACAAAAGCAGGGCTTCACTTGCTGTTTAAGCATATGCAGTCTTGGATCCCCAAACTGTCAGCATTTTACTGGCATACATACAACTGACAAAACCACTCAGACTGTTCTGCAAAAATTTTCAATCCTGCCATGATGTTCCAATTAGGTCTGCTACTAATAACTGTCAGCTTTGTGAATAATTTCACATAATTCACTTGGGCAGAAATCTTCCTTACAAATCCTCATCTGGGATTGAAGTAACCAACCATCACTTGCTTTCGCACCATAATGCAGTCACATTTCATCCCATTAACTTTCACCTCAGTGCCCAACAGTGCTGCCCTGGCGATGCTTTTCCGTGCTGAATTACAATATACACAGGAACATGTGTGAGTGGGAGGACCCAGAGCAGCAGCTAATCATCTTTGGATCCAATACAGCCTCCTTCAGAGCTGAAGGATTTTCTAAAGCCTCTCTTAAGGACCTTCTCCCATGCGGAATTCAGGAGAGCATATCCACTTTTAACTCTGATGCTATTAGTCTTTCTTCTTCCTAATCTGAGGAAAATTATTAAGAATTGTGAATCTACCCTGGACCAGAAAAACACAGTTACGAAAGCATACTCAGTGCTTCCACGAGCACGACCAGGTGCATATTTGACCTTACTTTTTGCAATAATAACATTTTTCTCTACTTTCTAATTTACTTTGACTCAGAGGAAATATGTAACAGTCAGTAAAGCATGCAAAATTAAATATTGGCCTAGCAATCAGAGACAAAGCAGTCAACAATAGCTGAAGAATTTCTTTCATCTTTTGTTTTTTGTTTTAAGAAATGCATATCTACTCTGAGCTTCAGATTGGGAAGCTTTTGATCTTGCAGGGCAATGGAAAGGAAACCTCTGCAGAAGTTTGCAGCTAATGCTCTGTTGGCAGAGGGCAAACTTTCCTTATATTGTTACCTGCCCTGAACTGTCCCACAGTAGTGCAATACGTTTCTAGTAAGTGGCCACATTCCTTTTCAGAGGCGGGTGAAATGACTCATTCCTATATATAGACTTGTTGAAATATAAAAATTATGCTGATTTTTTTTTCCTTGCAGTTGTTCTCAACATCTGCTTTTCCATTTCTCATTATTATGTTTCTGAAACAGTATGTTGAAAATTCATCAGACTGAAATACAAGTTATCTGTGACTTTCCTCATAAATGTAGATTTTAAAAGTTTCTCATCTTTATTGTAAGATTTTGGTGATTCAGAAGTAATCTAACTAGAGCACTCCTAGACAGATTTCCTCCACTAGTTTGTCAAGTCCTGTTCAGTTGTTCAAGGGTTACAGGATTAAAAAAAAAAAATCCATCTATGTTTATATATAGTAACACATTAGAATATAATGGAATACAGTCAACAAGGTAAATCTCTTTTGTGTGTTCTCCACTTGTCTGTAAGCCATCTGCAGCTGGGAAGTTTCATTGTTAGAGGTCCATTAATGAGATCAATACAAGCTATATCCACAAGGGATTAGCTGGCTCATATGCTATTGAAAGACTCTTGGGTTCAGCAAACTGTTTTGGTTCTCATGTGCAGTTATGCCTAACCATGCCCCTCCTTTCCTCCTTCAGCAATCCAAAACCTGGAAATGGAAGCACTCCCGTTTTTCCCCAATATCAACTTCCACATACAAAAATCACACAATAAATAGATTCAGAGATCCTAAATTTATCTTCAGTGGATGCTCTGGGAATGACAAGGGGTAGGTAAAAGGGAAGGCTCTCTGTCAGATATTTCATCTATTGTATTTATTAACTGACTTTTTCTCTGCTTTCTTTTGTGGCTTGTCTCAGACCTAGTTATGCATTCCTTAGTTTTAGTTTTGGTTCCTGAGCAAGCCCAGCTGCAGTCGCTGTCACCTCATATCAATAGCATTCAATGGCTCTCTTGTACTCTCTACTCCTACCCAAGAAGTTGTAACTTTTATTTCTGGATAATAATGGGAGCAGGCAAAAAAAAATAATAGCAACAATAATTTTAAAGACACCCCTTCCACTTTCATCCCCAAGTGTAAAGCAGCAAAAGCACAATAACCACAGAGCTGTGGAGCACAAAAGTCTGCTTGTTTCTCTGGAGAAGAAAAAAACATCAAAAACATCTATTTGCCATGGAAGAAAGACTGCCTTTCTGCTTGTGTCTGAACTCACATGACAGATACAAGTTGACATAATGCTGCAGTTATTTATCACACAGATGTTTAAAGATATCTCTTAATAAAATATGGTAATCACACACAGTACCACAAATCCACCAGACCATGAAAGCTAATATTTACTCAATACTAAATACCTAATGACCATGCAAGCCTCTGAGGAACCAAATTTGGTTACTGCTTTACTACTTGGAAAGCCAGAGCTTCTGAGAAAATAGATCATTTGGAATTTTTACCAAGCTATTCAGCTTTATGTTTTCCATCAAACAGTCAGTCACAGCACACAAGTTTTCCATTTCCAGAAATACTGTGCTTTCAGCACTTCAAAGGCCAGTAAAATGGATTTTCACCTTTGTATTTAGTTTTGCATTGGTTTAACAGTGACACAGAAATAGGAGAGAGAAAGGGTGTGAAGAGCAAAGCAGACCTTGAGCAGAGTTGTATCTGTGAACCAGGAGGCAAGGAAGGAGCTGGAGGAAAGAAGGGTCCCTTGCTGCCCCCTTTGTTCTGCTTACACCCTGCTTTTCCTGCCCAGGTGGCATTTCCTGCCTGGCCTTTGTGAGGGACAGCACGAAGAAGCATTTATCCACCTTTCATCTGTTTATTTAATGAATTTATATGGCCATACTATGGCCCTACATATGCCACATAACCTTTAATTTTCTTTTTTCTCCTTTTTTTTTTTAAACGTACTGTAATCTTTATCACTCAGAGAGAAAAGTGAAAAAAGTGTTCCTGAGAGACAGTAGCTTTCCTCTCTGACCACTTTCTGTACAGGCACAGACATGCTAGCACACTGCAGGGCTACATAAGAAGTCCAGAGCTAGCTTGGGTACCAGGAAAAGCCCACATACGCAAGTGTGGTCCCTTCCTTGAACAAATGGCTCATTTTCCCCTCAAAACTTGGTGTTGCTTTGTACAGCAGTGGCAAAACCTGGATTCAAAGACATTGCCATTCAACTGAAGCAGGCAACAACTGAGGCAAAAATCTTCACATGTTATTTGTTCAGTTCTACCCACTATGCAAAGATAAACACCATAGACAGCAGAAAGGAAGGAAGCTGCTTTGGGATACTGGGAAATACAGTGGCAGTAAATGCAACGGGCTATGCGTGATAAAACCCATAGAATTTGTGCCTACACAGTTACATGATCTAAATTACCTGTTATTACTCCAGAGAGAGAGATCTTGAAACAACAACGTGGAGTTCTCTGAAAGCACCAACTTGAATGCTTGGGGATGGTAAAGGAAAACAATGTCAGGGATGATTACAAAAGAAATAGGAACATCATCTCTCTGCATACAAACTGAATGTTGCCCACATCTTCAATACTGCGCACAGTTCTGAAATGGATTTGGGATAATTAGAAAACGACAGGGAGAAGGAAGACATAAATAGCAGAGATTCAAAAGAGTTTCTTTACAGGAAGAGATTATCCAGATGAAGACTTTGCAGCTTGCAAGAGAGATCACTGTGGAGAAGGACATGATTATGGTCTGGTATTAAGAATAGCACGGAGCGGGAACAACTGTTCTCATGATGCCAGAAATAGGGGGCACCAAATGAAATGGTTGGACAGTTTGCTTAAAACAAGAGGGGTCAATTTTATTTTTTTTATTATGCACTACATAATTAAGTTGTGGAACTTATTGCCACAGGATGTTATGAAAACTAAAAGCATAACTCCATTAAAAGAAAAGCAATTAGAGAAATTCATGGAAGAAAGGTCCATCGTGGGCTATTAAATACAATGATGCAGAGAGAACCTCTGGCTCAAGCAGTAACCAAAGACCAGCTGCCAGAAGCTGGGAAGGAATACTGTTCCTGCTGCTGCTGCTCTACACCAGCCAGTAGCAGATGCTTTGGAAAAAGAGAGTAAAGGATTGAGCTCTGGTCTGACTCAGAGAAGGTCTTTTCTCTGGCCCAGTAGAGCTCTTTTGATGCTTCTGAAACAGACTAATTTGTCTTTGATAATCTGACACTTATTATTATCCAAATTTAATTCCTCCCCTATAACAGAAATTACCAGAAATATTACAAACAGAAATTATTTAAAGTAATGTGATTACCTATACTTCATACTTTTGGATTGTCTTTAATCTGAGAACTGCTACATGATTTAAAAGCCACTCAGCTGAACCTACCGCCGCGTGAAATTTCACGTCCATGACAAAGGTTTTATACAACACTCCAATAATCCTTCCACGTTTAAACGCACAAGAAATATATCTTTCTAAATGCACAACAGTTATTGCTTGGAGGAAGAGAAATGCATCAAAGCAGTGAAAGGCCCCATCTTCTCTCACACATATCAGTATAAACTAAATCAACTGCACTGAATTTTGACAGATCAGCGGTGCCATAGAAGGGCAGGATCACTTCATAAAAGCCATTAAAGACACACTAGATCATTTCAACAATACAAATTAACATTTTCATTCATGCAGGTTTCTATAAGGGCAGTGCAAATTTGCAGAAAAATCAATTACTGAAATAACACCTAATCAATAATTCAAGGTCTATGCAGAAATGCATAAAGCAACACAAATCACTGTCAACTTCTTGAGTTCTTCTGTTTCTGCTTTAATGTTTCCCTACCATAATTTTAGCATATTGAGTTATTCAGGTGGTTAAGGAACAAGATGAAGCAATTTCATCAAAGTGAGATTTGTTCCTCCTCTGCATTTTCAAAAGAACAGGGAAGATGAGATTCAGGTAGGTGGACAGATTTGAAGTGAGAGCGATTTGCACTAAACTTTTTACAACTTTTTAAGAGTTTTCAGTTTTTTAAGAATGTCCACTCCACTTTTCTCAGATGCTTCTCCCAAAATAGGCTGGAGAAGGCCCTGTTCTTGTGCATTCTACAAAACATTTGTGGGGGAAAAATACATACAAAGAAAAATGTTAAACAAAAGAAAATGTTACATCACCATGAAAGCATAGGTCTTAAATTCAAGATTCACATTCAAAAGAATTAACAGGATTGGCTTCTAAAGCAAGTCCCTAAAATAGGCTGTAATACATGAGGCAGTTGAACTTAACATTGATCTTGACCAATGTTAACACTGAAAGTTCTCAGAATATAAATGTGGTCTCAGCAAAATAATGGAGACAAAGGTAAGAGGGAAACAGATGCTACAGTGAACATACCTAGAAGGTAACATCTTTATTGGCAAAGATGTCAGAGGAGTCCTTCTAAAGCAGATGTTCCTGACTAAGGAGCATTCCAGGTGTTCACTTCTCATTGATGTCATCCCACCACCCTACAGCTTTAACCGGAGAGGGTATTCATCTTCACTCCCCATCCTAAAATGCTGCAGAGCAAACTGCAGCTCAGCACTCTGAAATAACTGTGAGATCCCACCACACACAGCACAGCATTTTGGTGGTGGGAAAGGAATGATTTTGGTGTGTGTAATCAGTATGTTGCCTCCAGTGAGAGCGAGGATGACAAGCAAATGCTAGAAATGAAATTTTAACCAAAAATTGAAAATCCTGAAAAAAGGGACAACGATCCTGTGTTCTCTTGGGCCAAGTGAGTCCCCTCAATATTATGCAACAGAATAACTCTCTTTTGTCCACTCCACATCTTGTTCTCATCTTTGTGAAGTTACAAGTTCGAGCAGAAATGTGGAAATGTTTCCTACCACCTTGTTTCCTGCTTAGGGATGACTTCAGCTCCACTGTGGCTGTGAGAGCCATTGCATGTAAAAGGGGCAGCCTAACCCTGACTCCACCTTCTCTGGTTTCATCTACCTGGAGTATAAGATCTGTGTAAGGTCTTTGAAGGGATGGTTGCACACACCCCTCTTTCAAGACCTGCAAACATGGTGCAAAGTTCCCAAGCTCAAGCAAGACACTGGTTGAGCTGTTGCTTCACAGTTCAAGCAAATGATAGAAACATATCAGCTGATTCCAATCTGATCTTTGGAATAGCTGGACCTGATTCCTTGCTTTGCCCCATACTTCCTTTCATGTAAGTAATTTCAGCCCCTCTGTGCCTCAGCTGTGTACAACACAAACCTGGTGCTTTTCTGTTCCAAAGGGGAGGGAGGGAAGCATATCATCTCCTGGCCACGGATGGAAGCTACCAGAGCCCATCATCCTGTTACATAAACTACTGCAGCATTTGGGGTTTGTGGGTTTGGGGGACTTTGCTTGTTTTGGCACCACTGACATACATCTGCCTTCAGATCCTGAGTTCCTGGCTACCCTCTGAAGCTGGGAACAATGCATGCAGAGGCCTGACAGAGCTGATGAAAACAGCCATGGAAAGTAAGCAGCACTTTGAACTACTGGATTCTTGCTGCTACTGGTTGGGATGCACAAGTACAACAGAGACAGAACTATGTACAAAGTGAGAGAAAAAGTTCCAGGAAATTGGTTTATATTTTAACCATCTGACTTCAATCTAAGGACACCACAACCATAGATTCTCCAAAGGAAATCAAGGGATGTTAGCTAAGGAAATGCAGCTTCATAGGCCTTTTTACACATTCCAACCTTGTTCTTGCAAAGGAACCTGAAACTTTCTCAACTGACCATCATCATAATAATATGAATAATTTTTTGAATCTCTAGACCACTAGGGAAAATTTACAGCATTTAGGAGCAGCAACTGTCCTCTGACCATGATGTATTAAAGAAAGAACCAGTGAAGTATTTAAATCCATTCAACCTTCTGCTTTAAACACACAAGGCCTATTTGTAACAAGTGTGGTTTACCTGGAAACTTGGAAATGCATACTGGGAGAGGGGAGGAGAGGTTATCCATGGCACACTGAATCCAGTTCATTTAGGACTGTACATCACACATTTGATTAGGCCAACTGATGAGGGACAAGATATGGCCTATGCTTCCAGTTATTCATCACAGCGAAACTTTTCAGAACTTTTTCCACCAAATTGCAATTAAGTGCATGGACAGTTCAAACTTAAAAAGAAGCAATTTCAGGGAATCCTTACAGAAAATGAGTATTCAGTATCACTAATTGTAGTGATATATAGGTGATGACCTATTTATCTCCAGACCTACGCACCAATTATTAAGCAAGAAACAGTCTGATCCTAGACAATAAGACAGGAATGCAATAATTGAGGGAAGTTACATTATCAACAAATAGATGTTGGATTTAGCACCAATAGTCTATGACCCCTTTTATGTCTGAGCCTCAGAGCACTTTACCAACATTAATTAGCCTTGTGAGATACTCGTTTTATGGGCACAGAGCAATTATTCCTACTTTATGGGCACATGGCAGTTAAGTGGCACTCACAAGGTCAAAAAAGAGTTCCGGTATCCAGACACCAAATCTATCCAGCAACTCACTCCACTATAAATATATTTACCCCCTATTTATTAGATCAGTTCCCATGCTTGGATGGACCATCTGATTGAAGTTTCAAGGATCTGGTATTTCCCACAGATAGACAGCCAAGAACTGCAAAGCACTCCCCACAGTGTAAATCTCCACCAACATCTCACTGAATGGCAAGTCTCAGAACTAGCATTTGGAACTTTGGAAATCTCATTTTCCCATAATTGAAGTCAATATTATATTTAATGGAGACACCATATAGATAACCATTCTCTCCCTCACCTGCAACCACTGACTAGCATTGAGAGGCCATAACCAGTCAATACCACTACAAAACTCAGCTTTGCAGAAATGATTGTCCATGAACCCTGGCTGAGATGAGGTAGGGATGTTACCATAGCATGAGGAATAAGCCTTAACCCAACCCTTCTACTAAAGCCTGGCATAAGCATGAAGATGAGTTCTGCTCAGTCTGTCAGCCACAGAGAGGTGTTTCCCTCTACTGCAGAGCTGAGACAAACGATCAAGACACTCAGATGCATAACATGTTCAGTTCTGCCATCAATTTGTGGTGTGACTTTTCTCATGTATTTTCTCATTGCCCTGGTGTTTGTTCCTTCTTTAATAAAAAAAACTTAGAGAACAACTCTTTTTCCAAAACCAGCCTCCTCTGCTTTTCAGTTTGGGAAATAACCTCCCTGGACATTTGACCATTCACTTATGTATAGAGCTGCATGTATCAAAGACTTCTCCTTTTTTGAAAAAGTTGTAACTAAATAATCAAAAATCATACCCAAAGATGTTATTTTTGTTTCTTTTTGTTGAAGTTCACAAAGTGACTGCTTTATTATTATTATTAGCTTCAGATATCCAGATCTCTTTTTAAGATTCAGGTCAATTCAAAGGTAAAGACACCACTTCAAAACAAAATAGCAAATGCAATTTACATCTCCTCTCATGCTGTTTTTCTTCTCAGACAAACCTGAACACATTTGTGGATGAGTTCAACAGCTCCATCTCAAAAGCTGCATTTTCATCATCTTTTTGAGCTCAAGAAGTTCATTGACAGTTTCTGCCCAATTTTACCTGTCCACTTACAAAGAAAACAAATCAGCATTTAATTAGGTACATGTGATGTAAGAGCTACTGTGTAGTTGCAGCATGGGGAGATTAAGAGTATCTTAATGCATCACAGCTACACCAAGCTTTCTCAGGAAGCCTTAGATGTGTGCCATTTTGTAATTATAAATACATGACATGCCACAAAACCCTTTCCACAAATACCACCTACAAGTGCTGACAAAACAACAGGATCTCAGGCACATTTGCAGGTATGAAGAGTGCAGAAAGTGCTCTTTGGTTGACACACTGGAGGGAGGACAGGATACTATCATAAGAATAGAGCACCTTTTTTTTCCTTGCAATTCAGGTTCATTAAGCCAACAAGGCTGTTCTTTGCATGGGAAGATAATCTGTTTATTTAGCTTGCTCAAATTCTGTAACTGAATAAGTATTACAACTCCTCTGAGAGTCACCAAGTTTACCAACACCCGTGGAAGAGCAGCTGTGAGACCAAAGAGTTGAGGAAAGAAAGGTGACAGAAAAACTCATTACAGTACACAAATACCAATTCCCTTGGGGATGCTCCACTCTGTCCTACTCCTCTTCAGTATCTTTTCATCCTGTGACCACCAGTGGCAGCTCAGCTGAGCTGGGCAGATCGGGTGTGGTGACACTGTGACACAAGACTGTGACACAACATTCAACTGCCTTCCCACAGCTCTCACCTGGCAGAAGACATCAAACCTGGGCTGCTATTTCTCCCAAATCAGAGAAAGGCAGGGCAGCAGGGAGGCAAAAGGATATACAGGCTAGTTGGTGCTTCCAGGATTTTCCTGTAGCCTGGTGGGTGGAGGGATTTTAGCAGATGAAAGCCATTCCCTGCTCTGCACTGTCATCTTCTACACAGATCATGCACAAACAAGGGAACAAAAGAGATGTGTTTGTTTCAGTTCTATTAGAAACACAAAGACATTGTTTTGGTGGATAATTTGTTTGCTCAGGAAAGCACAGCTCAATTGCAGGAGTAGCAATTGCTGTGAGGTCCTGCAGCTGATACAAACAGATAAAGTTAAAAAACCCAGGTTCAAAATTATGTTGAACAAGACACAAATATCATAGGCCTTATTTTTATCATCACACAGAAGTGACCCTAGTTTGCCTGTGCAACTGCCTGAGTCTTCCACAGAAAATAATACAAATGAAAAAATGAGACTTCCCTTTAGATTAACTTGTACAGTCATTAACCGTGTTCATAAGCAGCTGCACCCACAATAGGTATTCATCCTGCTTGGAAAAGGGACTTGTGCTGATTCTCCCAAAGTTTTGCTCATGGACAAACAGCATCCACTGGCTTGGCTTTGTCTATCTTGTGGCTTAATCCTTAGCTGACACATTATGCATGTGTGTTTGACATTGTTTACTTTTTATATTCCAGACTTTCCCAATAAAGATGCACAAAATCGAAAAACAAGCACAATTAATTTAGAAGTTCTTAGATGTGTATTCATTTATGAAGAAAAAGCAGTCACATCTGTGCTACATAAGATGTGTTGGAAGGCCAAGATGTAATTATCTCATTGGTGGTTTAAATATAGCTTTCACCAGAGAGAGTTCATCTTCACCCATGCTGTAAATTGGGTTAATTTTTCAGCATGCCAAATGGCAATTTGTTCTCTTAACATGAATGGCTTTAGTAGCATCAGCTGCAGCTTCACAATACTAACATCTACCCTTTAGAAGAACTCTGAAAAATGAATTATTCACCCCAACTTGAACAACTGCTTCATTCTCAAATCAAACAAGCAATATTAACCCTAAATTATTCTGCATGAGAGTAAGCAAGAGCTGACTGAAACAGAGATCAAGTCAGTATTTACTCCACTGAAAAATTAGGCATCTGTTTAGACATGCAAGTCTGTGACCGTGTTACCTATGAGAGTAAGAAGTGCTGAGCTGTGAACGTGCAAAATTTTGCAAAGGGACTGCTCAGTTAAAATAGCATTGGCTTAGCCCACATAGCATAGAGCAAAATATGTATTTTTCTAAATAAATTGCTAAACTAGTGGTGGAATAGTTGGCAGGTACTTCGACAGATGTAACAGAAAATGACGGAGACTACGGAGAGACTCCAGCCTGGATCACTCCACAGCACAGTGGCTGCACCTGGTGAAGCAGTTTACAAGGAAAAAGATCTTTCACAACAACAAATTCCACTCGCTGCATTCATGCTGCTGGACACTGACCTCAAAAAAAACCCAATAACAAACCCCCAAACATCAAACCTTTCCAAATTTTATCTTTCTTTGTGGGGAAGATGAGAGAGGGAAGTGGTTGTTTTCTATTTGCAGAAACCCTTGGTATATCCTGCTGAAAACAGCTAGTCTGCATTTCTGACAAAGCACCTTTAAAACTAACTTTTATTGATTTCAATGAAAGTTCCACGATTAAAAAGAAAAAACAACAAAAAAACCCAGCACTGTTTATCTTTTTTTTTTTTTCCTCCTGTGGCAACCCAGATTTTTAAAACACAATTTTCTAACATGGAAGGATTTTCTACATGTTTTTCTTGCAGTTGGCCTATTCAGTTCTTCTAATATTTTATCTTGGGGTTTTTTGTGTATTTTTATATTTGAGGGCTAGACTGCTTTTGTGTGCAATGAGCTGAGATCACTTAACTCTACACAAAACAGGTAATAATCCTACCTCCACATATATGATGTCTTCAAAATACATTTGAAAATTATTTTCAAGGAAAACGTTTTCCTCCTCAAAAGCTCTGACAAAACCACAGGTGTTTCAAAGGCACTCTTTAGCATCTAATAAACCTGAAAAGTGCCGGGTCCTCTTCCCCACCTTTACACCCACAGCCTCGTGCACCTACATGGGTCTGTACAAGCATGGAGAGGCAGATCAGGTACACCAGCTTCTCAGAAATCCAAGGACAGTTGCGAAAGGGGAATTACACGGTTGCACAAAGGCTTTCCCTTCTTAACCCCACTTGATGCTTTGTATGTGACACAACTGTAAAAAATTTCACATCACACAAGTTCTTACATTTCATCCTTCCTAAGGAGCAGGGAGGAAATGAGGATGTTCTCTGAAGTGTGCACTTAGACTTTTTCCCAATTCACATATTTCTGACCTCTAAGAGAGGAAAGTCTTCCTCTGCAGGAGATAATGGAGATATTCCATGGAACCACCTGCACATTTTACACCCTGTCCCATCTTTGCTATTTAACAATCCAAATTTCCATATGACCAGGCTCTACACAAATTGCAAGGAACAAAGGTACTACGACCTCTCTGTTAGAAGAATTGGTGGTGCACCAGCTTCCTCTGAGACAGAAGCAGATACAAACCTGGTGCCAACACACTGTGGCTGCCAGACTCAGTCTGGAAGAATTGGGATTATCTGAGCTATTCTGTTTTCAAAGCCACCTTCATCTGGCAAGAAGGTGAATTCATTCTACGAAAAGATGACTGATAATGTGAGGTCAATCCAGGGCAAGGCATCAATGCAAACAATCTTCAAGGATAATTATTACTGAAGTGAAACTTCTCTTCCAGAAGAGTCCCCTATCAGCCCTTCCTCCTTACACACAACACCTCACTCTTTCCATGTTCTCTCCTGCCCATCTTTCTCTGACTACAGGTGAGTACATATTTACAGAAAGACTAGCAACAACAGGCCCTCACTGTGATTTAACAAAAGAGAATTTATCTTTAGAGTCTGAGTAATTGCTAGAAATAAAATCTGGTTTAAATATTATGGTTTATTTAACACTTCCCTTATTCAAAATGTAGTACTCTATTTACAAGCTAATTAAATGGTTTTATAGTATCTAAAGAAAATCTATTCCCATTAGCAAGCCATCAACAACACAAGTCTTTTGCAGATCTCTACAAGACACCCAACAGAAGTTAGCAGCATCAATCACCTGTCTTCACTGACAGTATAGTTAATAAATTATTACTATAGCACAGTAGTCAACCACAGAACCATATTTAACCTAGAAAACAATTAGAAGAAAAAACCTGAATCAACAACAATCTTCTCCGGAGCCCTGAATATTGATACATTTAACAAAAATCTCAAAGTTCTACTTTTTTTCTTTTGTTGGCATTGTGTGTGATAGAACAAATTAATATAAGATACTGACAGCTCTAAAAAGACCCACTCCATTGTCCATCACAAGCAGTGGCAGTTTTAAAGCCTTTCCTAGGCCAGCTCGACCTTGCAACTGACAGCAAACACATTTTCAACACATAATTCCTTCTAGGTCTTGGGAAAACGTGTTAAGTAAATCTGTTGACCTTGGAAACCCATCAGGAACGTGGAACATCTGTGTGAGTGGAAATCCCAGTCTCTAACTTCTCTGTAATGCATCTTTGGGTTTAATCCTCCCACCCACAACCATCTGAGCACACCATACATAAAACCAGACTGGCTGCCATGCATTTTCCAGCCTACTTCCCAGTAGCTCTGACTCTCCACTGGGGAAAAGAAACATTGTTTGTAGAGTCTGGCAATGGGGTTCTTCCTGTAAAAGGTGAACTACACAGGTGTAGTGCCAGTTACACTGATGCAGGTGTAGGTACCATTCTGTCCTCTCACACTCTATGATGCTAAAAGGCCATCAGATCAGGCATCCAGAATCCAGGTCCAGCTGGCAGCAAAGGTGTGCCTAAGTGCTCCCTAATTAAAATCCCCTCTGGCAACACACACGTTGAAATGATAGACCACCGCACTGTAGCTACAGACTATTTGCACCATGCTGAACAGTAATTTTAGCCTATTTGTTTGCAATGCAATCTGGGTCTCTGTAACAGAACCAGTTTGTATCTGTGATTGCATGTGGGAGGAGGTGTGGGCAGGTGGATGACAGGTGCAGTAAAATAAAGCCACAAACTAAGCAGTGATGAGGTTGCCCTAAGTAAAAAAGGCCTTCAGGTAGCCCTGTTTCTCAAGAGCAGTGGCAATCAATCAGCTGTCAACAGATGATCTGAAAACATCCCTTGAATTCCACTTTACCTACACTTCTCCCACTATTTTTCTTACCCCATATTCTGAAAAAGAAGACCTGAAATCCACTGTCTGCAGACCATCAAGCAAATAAACAGTGAGGGCAAATTCAAGAGACAGAAGTGGAAATAAGACAATATGACAAGAGGCAGAGGGCAGAAACTGATGCCCAGGGAGTTCCACCTGAATATAAGAACTTCTTTACTGTGTGGGTGACCATGCACTGTAACAGATTGCCCAGAGAGGGTGAGGAGTCTCCCTCACTGGAGATATTCAACAACTATCTGGACTATCTGAGCCATGTGCTCTGGGATGACCCTGCTTGAGTAGGGAGGTTGGATCAGATGACCCACTGTGGTCCCTTCCAACTTTACCCATTGTGAAATGTGCCCACAGGGCCTCCAGCTAGCAAGATATGTGAGCATACCTTCACACAAAGATGAAATTGCAGTTTAAGATGAGTTACCTATTGCAGACTGAGCCATAACTGTGTTATTGATTGTTATGGTTCTCTCCCATCACTGTGTTACAAAACGCTTGAGAGACTTTGTAATGCAAACCAGTATGAGCATAAACACTGGAATATGGCCCACTGAGCATTAGGCTTCCAGTGCCAAGGACTACTCTCTCAGCCTGCTTCATTTGAGTCCCCAGCTTGCCTTTCTGTCTTTTCTGCTTATTTCAATTTCAGTATTTCTAGGGTTATTCTCCCTCAGAAGGTTTATCTACAGAAAGCCTTTATTCTGGAATGAGGCATAGCTTTAAAGTGCAATACCCATTTCAGAATATGATATAAAATATTACTTTTGCAAAGTACTTTATTTTACAGAAACTACTTGTGTCAGCTTCTTGCAGAAAAACTTGCTGTGGTTTTACAGGAAAGAACAAGATGAAGAAAAACATCTCCCCCTTCCCATACCAGAACAGATTTCTTTAAACCTTAGTTCAAGTTTCACAAAACTTTGGCATCAACTCTCAGAATCTGCTTATTGCAATGAGAAGTATCACCATCCACAGCCACTTGTCACCAGGCCTTTCCCAGGTGTCACAGTAGAAACTCCTGTGGGGATAGCAGTGGTGGTGGGCACCCCCATCTTCCCTCACACAGCTGGGTGCAGAGCCCACACAGATGCTCTCCATACCCTCTGTGGCAAAGATGGCACAGCACAACAGTGGGAAAAATCCTGCATGTTGCCTTTAAACTGTTTGTGCCCAGCCAGCAGCGTATGCAGTCCAGCCTGAGGGCCTCTGACTTACAGCTCTAGAGAGCTTCAGGGGTTGCAGCTGTGCTTTCCCTAGGGATGCAATCCCTTGTCTCAAGGCGGGTGAACTGTGTGGGCAGAGCTGTGCTGTCCATGAACTCCAGCTCTTCCCAGGCTGCTGCAGCACTGTGGGTTCAGGTGGTGCCATCGGGTGTTAGCCCAAGGTACTGTCCATCCACGGAGCACACAGCACACATCCTGCCCTACAAAGCAGCATCAGAAGGCCTGCCTGGATAGTCAGGGAATGGAAAAAACAAAGATGACCCTGTCAAATTTTTTCTGCTTCCCACAGGCCTTTCCCCTGTACTTAAGCAATGCTGTGCCCTTCACAAATCAAGCAATTTACTTTTCCTGTCACAACACATTGGCTGTTCATCCCACCTGCGTTATGCTCCTGTTTTGCCTTTTTTATTTGCCTCCGAACATTTACTGGAGCCTGATGAAATCCCAGGCCCTCACCCTTTCAATCACCTCCTCCTCCTCAGCAGAGAGGCTGAGATGTCTCTCAGGTTTGACCTTGCCCCTACACAAATATGCACCACGGTTTCGTTTCCCTTTTATGGTGTCTCTGCTTATTGCTGACGGTGGTAATTTTAGTTTGTATCAAATCACAGCTAGATTGCTATCCCATAATGTTTACAGTCTCCTACAATGTATATTTTGGAAATGCTAATAAAAACAATTTTTAAAAAGGAGCAAGGAATGGCATTCAAACTGCTCACAGAGCATGAAGAAAAAATACCCCATCTTGTTGAGATCAGCTGTGCGTCTCTAACATTACCCTTTATTACTGAATGGCACCGTCACAGGCTCTCATGAGGAAAATGCACTTCTGAGCCTTCTGAAATTCCCAACCCATTGTTCAGATTTGAAGTTTTATAGGGAGTGGGCTTTGAACTTGTCCCTGACACCAAATGTGATCACTGGCTGCACATGAAAAGATCGTTTTCATTAAAAACTGGTATGGTCTTTTCAAGAACCAACGTGTGCACTGGATATAGAGACTTTTCCAGGGGATGCCACTTACACCTAAGAAGATAAAAATATAGCTATGGACACAGAATAGCTGGATCCTGCACGCTGCTGCCTTTGAAAGAAATGTCCTGCACAAAGGTACAAGACTGATTACATTGTTCTGTGCACAGAGCTCAAAACTCATTTTTCAGTCTAAATGAACATAGATCTACAGTATCAGTGCTCTTAAAGAAAACCAATGAACTGTTCTGTATTCTTCTTTCTCATTATAGATTTGTTACAGCTTATCACATGAATAATACTTCAGCTCTTAAGGGGTGAAAAAAAAAAACCCATGTCAGAGAAAAAAAATCTTAATTTCTCACACGCACTTAAAAACTAAGTTAATTAAATAGTAATAAGTTACACAAGTCACTTTAAAGCTGCTAACATGAGATGAACCCCTGTGTTTGCTGTGCACAGGATGAACTTTTTAATGATGTATTCTAGCCGGTATCATATCACAGAAAACGTTTTTGCAACAGTTTTGGAAATAAATTGGTGTAATTTTGTGGCATTATGCATTATTCTGGGAATGAAATAAGGGCAAGATTTCATTCTACATCCGTAAAGAGGAATAGTTCAGAATTCAGTGCCTAAGGACAGGACAAACTGAAGAGATTTAGTGTCACCTGTTGGCATTCCTGCTTGTGCTCTCGGTTGCTGCTTCAACCTTTGGGCCTTTCCAAATTATGGTAATCATGTGAGGATGTCCTATGGGCCACAGCACTGCCCAAAGAGCCTACTGCATTATGGACTGTAGATGTCTAATCACATCAGCCCTATCTATAAAATCACTGCTCTCTGAAGCTTTTATTCTGGAGGGATCCTGCTGCAGCCACACATGGAACTAGAGCACTTACTGCTCCTGGTAGTGGTTTGAGATTAGAGTAGTGTCAAAGGGCAAGGATTTCATCCAAAAGAGACAACAAAATGGCACTTACAAACACCATGCAGAGTGCTCAGACTTATTCAGTCTGCCACTTGAAGAACAACACGAAGCTACAGTTAAAAACTTATAACTATGCATTAGGGAATATGGTCATACCTGTCTATGCAAAGCTGACAACATATATGCAAGCTGCATGTATACAAGCATAGCCTTTCTGGGCTATATACTTAATTAAATTTATTGCTAATGTGGTTAAAAATAAGAGCAGCCCCAGAAAATTGGAGGCAGGTAGATGTTCAGTTCTCATTCTGATTCAATACAGAATTTGGAGAGCCTGAAATCAGCAGGTTTCCAAGTCCAAAACTGGTTGTCACCAGAACCTACAAGTTCTGGTTGCACCCTCAGCAAAATAAGAAAAAAACAAAAAAGGTATGGCTAAACAGAGACAGGCATCTAGAACTGGTATTACATCCATAAAACCTGGATGCACTTCACAGTCACCAAGATTTTTGTTATAAAGGTGGCTGCTGTCTTATAGAGAGAAACACAGGCAAAACCTTCAAAGAGCAGCCCCACTCTCCTGTGTTGGCGAGAAGCAGGTCTGACAAAGGAGGAGTAGACTAGGAAAGTAGTCTTCAGAGATGCACCAGGACTGAGGTGGCTCTAGACCTCATGAGCACACTGGATTGAAGAGTCCCACTACAAAAAAGGCACTGGACTGCGCACTGAACATCTAGTATTGAAGATCAGCTCTGCCTACACCTCCAAGTAAAACACTTCACTCTGCTGGTCTTACTCTCTCTATTTCACATGTAAAAACGACAGAACATACACAACTTCTCTCTAAATTTAAATTTAATTTGTTGCTGATAGTGGAGATTCAGAGTCTAGATTTCAGTTAGGGTCTTAAGGCACTCACATAACAACATCATGGTGTTTAGGAATCATCCTTTAAGCACAGTAATAATAGTTTCTACCCCAGTGAGCCCTTAACAAGGCTTCCATATGCTCAATAAGTTTACCTGTCCAAAGTTGTTATCATCCCTGAGTAATTTTAGATTCACAGACTGTCTATGAAGCTTTGCTATCTTGACCAGCTGAAAGGCTTGAAATTAATGAGGTTGGTATTAATGGTTTCATCTGGATTAGAAATCAACCTCAGAGTCTACTTCAAATACTGTTGCATCTTTTCTAAATGCAATAAATTATTTTTAACTTTAACTTTTTCTTATCTAGTCAAACAAATATTTGTTTATTAAAACTTCAAATACACGTTTTCCCTATCAAACAATTTCAATTCTGTTGTTAAAAGGATAAATACACTCCATATATAATCACTGCTTTTTGCTCACTCTGGCATAGATGTAGCGAATTACATTAATAGAGCAGCAACTTGTTCAAAGTCAAATGAATTTCTCCAAGATATCAAACAACATTTTCTAAGCAATATGAAGACCACAGCTTTCATCTCCAAAAACTATAAACACCACTGGAGAGAGCAACTGACATTTACAAGCGACATAATGGGGTTTGTTAAGGGTTCAAAAATTGATTGATGAAGTCTGCCCTTAGCAGTGTGGATCAATCAAAAAATGATAGCATCTTGAAGGATCCTTTTAAAAAGACAGACCCATGAGAAACCATAAGAAGTTTCAACTGTGGGACTTTTCCAAGGTGGTTAGGTTTGCATGCTCATTCAAAGTGACAAGCAGCTACAAGATTTCTAATATCTGAATACATTAAGCCAACCTACTCCAAGATATATAATACTGACCAAGGTGCAAAAGGAGTGAGGCTACAATAAATTTTTCTGAAAAACATTTATTTTTCAGAATTTTTAGAACTTGTGACTTACAGGGTTTTTTTGGTGTCTAAAAAAATTCACTCCCTAAAGAATTACTTACAGTGTTCTCCCTATCTAAATAATGCAACTCCATACAGCAAGCAATGTGTACTGAAAATATATTTATTCTGCTAGAGGACTTACTCAGATAGTTTAAATGTTCCAGCCAACTCTGTAGGTCACCAAAATAGGATTTGTTTGGTTTCTGCAGAGGTAAAAAATTGCTTCAAGATATTAGAGATCAAAATGAAGATTAATCTGTGTTGAAATATGTAGCAGGTTTTCTGAAGATCTGAGAACTCTGGACTGTTTATTTTCATGCAGTGTATATCTTTCAGTAAAACGGGAACTGCAGTGTTAAATTCCTTCTTGCTGGTTTGATGTTTTAAAGGAGATACGTCAATTATAGTTTTATTTACCTAAGAAATACTTCTTTGAATGAACCCAAAAAGGAGCTTAAAAAGCACTACTCTGTTTTATGAATTTGAATAAAGAACATCATGTTACAAGATTTATGCTACTTATAGCAGTAGTAAGATCCTTTTCTTTACATGGTGCTCAGATTACTCTCTCCCCTCCTCTTCGTTTTTCCTAGTTTCCCCATTTCTCTGCACTAAGTTTAGTTCCCATCTTCGAAGATCCCTTTTCAGGAAGATCCCTTTCCTCACAGCCTTTTCCTTTTATTTTTTTCACCTCCCTGTGCCAGCAGTAGCAGTGCCTAAGATCTTCCCATGGCTTGAGAAGCATAGCTGACTGAAAAGCTGCTAAAAACCCAGAACCTCACCAAAACTGAAACCCACAATATCAGTACATTTCTACACAGATGACGTTTTGGACAGTGGGTAACGCAAAATTCTGGGAGTGGACTCTAATCCACTATCTTTTCCTTGGAAAGGATGGAATAATAATGATGGAACTTGAATCCATCATTAACCTTTGACCTCCACTTTAATATTTTCTAAAATCACAAACACCACACCACTGAGCATTGCTTTTAACTGTGGCTATGAACAGGGCTGTTTTAAGCTTGTATCATTCTTTGAGGCAAACCACTCTACTCTGGGCTCCTTAAGTTTGACAAAGTTAATTTTTCCTAAGCATTTTCTGGAACTCATCACTGGGTAAAAATAGTAAAGAGTTAGCCTGAGGAGCATTTTTTTCCTGCCTCTTAATGTATTTCCTGCTAGCTCTGTCTTGTGAAGTTAAACATGTCTCAGAAAAGAGTCTCTGCTAAAGAACCTTCTAAAAGCAGACATAGGATTAATTTTTTCTGACAAAGCGTCGCCCCTGCCTTGAGCAGTCCAGCAGCTTCTTTATCACACGGCCTATGAAACATCTGTACAGCAATGCCAGGCTGCTCCTGCTGGGTTCATTATTTTGGTAGCTTCCCGGGCAAAATTAACTGCTTTGTCACCATGTTCACTTTGACTGCCCCATAGATTAAAACCAGCAGTGATCACTCCCCATCCCTCCAGCGCTTTCCCTGGCAGTGGACTGTATGTTCCCACACTTTATCTCCATGAGGTGTTGTTATGTCACTGCTGATGCAAACAGCTGGTCAGTTTTAAGAGGAGTGTATTATCAACTGCTGTTACTGCGCAATCTGTAATCCACTTGATTGCCTTCCCTCCTGCCGTCAGCAGAGATCTACCCATCCCACAGCCTACGCAAACTTCTGATTAGAGACACTTCTGCAAAAATTAGATGATAAAGCATCATGACATAAGATAGACTGAGTAAGAGACAGGTCTTATAATATGCAAGATCATATCTGAATAATAAATTTAGCCAGATGTTATATGCCCTCATTTTCAGGGATCCTTAATACCACCCACAAGTGAAATGTGAATCAGTGTTTTGCAGAGAAGCCATTAGCCAGGTCAGGATCTTACAGTACGCTGCAGGATTATAAAATAACAACAGTGTCTAACTGAAGTAAGTTATAGTTTAATATCTTTGGCTACATGACTAACAGAAGAGATGTAAGTGGGCAACAGGGATCAAAGTATTGCCAGGATGCTTCAGTTCTAGCACAAGTTAAAGCTTACTGAATTGATTTTTAGTTCAAATGACTACATTGTTTGAAGACTCAACTGGCAAAGTGCAGAGAGCTCGCTCACCTTGGATGCTGGTCCTGGGACCTGAGTCTGTTTCCCCCACCCTGCAGCCACCACCCCATATCATCCTAACGCTGTACAGGAATTAAGTTACAGGGAAGTGTTTGCCATGTACAGGATAGTAAAGGCAAAGGAAAATGGGGAAAGGAGGGGTGAATTCTGCAGACACCAGCCTTGCTGTGTGGTGCACAGCTTATCAGGCCAGCCTAAAAGCTTTACTCAAAGTCAAGCCTACCTAACTAGCTGGGTATCTTTTGTGTCACAGCAAGATTTGAACCACCACTTCTGAGTCTACCCTGGGGCTTTCCATGATCTTAACACTGGGTGACCAGTCCATATGATAGTGGCCGAGTCAAGGAGCTGAGGACACTTATACCACATAACACTGTTTTATGGATCAATATCTCATTCAAGTAGTGGATGAAATAGCACAGCAGGACACTGGCTGACAGCCCCAGTGCAGGCCACAGCAAAGGATGCTTTTAGCACAGATTAATGAAAAACAAAAAGGAGGAGTTTGGCTGAACTCCACAAACATGAGCAGAGCTCTATTAAATGAGAATCTGGTCGAATATAGCAAACACTTATTCACAGCGCACGCTTGCAGACTAACAACCCAGAAAGCTACAAAAGCTCCAATAATCCCAGTTTTTAACTTTTTTCACCAGTGTTTCCAATCTAGAAGTTTAACGGGCAGAAGTCCTTAAGAAAACTTTTTTAAAAGTAGCAAACATCTTTTGCATTTTGATATTTCCATGGAAACCTTTAATACCTTGTGCAGCACAATATGTTCTTTAAACACACTAAGCTCATGAGAGACTGCACTTTGTCAAGAGTAATGGATAAAGCTTGTATTACTGCTGGCAACACGCTGAAAATAAACAGTGTCTTGCACTTTCCTTCAAGTGTGTTTATCCTGTATTTTCCTCTAAAAGACAATGATCCCACAATGTGGAAAAAGGATATCAAAACCCAGCAACTGGTTTAGGACTGCCTGATGCAGCAGAATTGTCCAGTGCAATTCCTCTGAGCAGAGGGCTGCAGTACAGCTCTGACAGCAGATCTCTGACATCCATCTGGTGGTATAGATCTCCCTGGCAGTTTGTCCATAAAAATAACTGACATTCTTAATAGCATGGCTGGCCAGGACCTGAGTGGGTGTGGAAACCAAAGCTGCAGGGCTTGCTATTCCATGTCAAGGTGGGCACATGTGGTGTCAGAGACACCTGGAGAGGGGCCTCCTTGCTTCTGCCTGTGCCGCTCATTCTGCTTAAATAGAGTTAAACTTCACTTGCCAGAAGGGTCGGTCCAATGCAAGTCAAAACCACTAAGAAGTCATCATTATTATAAATTACAACCACAGCTGCCAACTGGAAGAGGTTTTGCATAGGTGTAACTGATAATTGTGCAATGCTGTCAAAACTCTATCAGAAACTAGATTATCACACACACCCCAAAAAAGTATCCTGTTCCACCTCATTTTTTGTCTTAAGTGGTGTGAAGAAATTGCAGTTTCCAAAGAAACACATACTTTTTCCTGTTCATCTCTGCTATGTTTAAACACACACACACAACCATGAATACCAAGGATTGTTTGCTCTCATACCATATCCACCAGACACAAGGCACATACTGCTACATATTGGACTTGTACTTCCACCTGCTGTAAATAAGATAATAAGTTTGCAACAAAAGATCAATAAAGGTTATAACTAGATTTTGCAACTAACTGAATAAATTTTTTTGCCACTGGTAGAAAAACATTTAAAACTGACAGGAGAGTTGGCTTTTACAGAAGTCGCATTCTTAATGCAAGTAGTATTTGGAAAGGGGTGTAATTGGCATTACTTCCTTAAAACCACATTTTTTGTAACCTAGTGAATATTTCTCTGAGTTCTAGTTAGATGGGTGGGGTAGAAACAGAGACAAATTCAGGAGTGATAAATAGGATGCCATCATATCAGCAGATCACCACAAAACTGTCTTCCAGGCACAAGGTGAACCATCAGGGCTCTATCCGGCAAAAAGGTGACATTTTAAAATTCAGTTCCCTTGAGCCCAGTTCCTACCTAGGTAGAGGCAAAGCTCCCATTGACTTCCAGTAAGAGCAGAACATGGTCAAAAATGAGTGTTTTTGAAAAACTTTTCCACAAACACAACATCAGACACTTTTCCTTTCTAATATATCATTACAATGAGATATTAATGGTCTAGGGAATTCACTATCTAAATAAGCAGACAAGGTAAAGATTTTCATGCCAATTGTCCAAAATGACAGAAGGAGTTTGTGGTAAAAACACCACTACAGATTTCTCCAGTGCTGTAGAACCATATTCAGTCCTGTTGTGTTGCCCTTCCATCAGAATCTTTTTGCTCTCTTCATTGATAAAAATATTAGCAACAACTTCACACTTTTTCCTGGTGAAAAACAGGAAAAGTCCTTTCAGAAAGGAGTTCTGGCACCAAGGCAGAAAAGCGATCTGAAAAAGTTCAGGGAACTCGCTCTTCTCTACACAGACACACCCCATAAGCTAAAAAGCCTTTGAGTTTGGGTAGTTGGGACTATTTTATATGAATGACAGCTCTGTATTGCATTCTTCAACGCTCTGTCTCACCCACACTGGCTTGGTTAGCTCAGCTGCACTCCCAAAACTACAGCCATAGGTAACACCACACAAGGATATAAACACAAAAAAACCCTCACTTAGCTTCTTTGGTGGTAAAAACAAGAGAGGTTCCTCACGAAAAAAATGGCAGCAAGAGAGGAAGTTCATAGGGACACAGTTTTGTTCCATCCAAAATCTTCAAAGAATAGATTTGCAAAAGAGGACAGAGTTTAACCACCAAGGCCAGTACCTCAGTTAAGAACACAAATCTACTGAATTTACACCCAAGAGACTTAGTGCCTTCCCTTTCAACAATGTGCTAGTCCATTCCTCAGATGTTTGTTCCTGTTCAAGATTCTCCTTTCTTAAGCAATAAATCCAGTGTGCTTGTGTGCTGGCAGACTCTCAGGTTTAGCATGTTTCCAGATACAGCCGTGTTTCTGGTTTGTTTTCCTGCTGCCAACATTCTTGTGCCTCCAAGGGAGCCTTTGTAAACATGATGTTAGAAATGGCTTTTGAGACAATTTCTCCAGGTAGAAAATGACAAATATATAAACCCAGTGAAACACTGGCAAAAAAAAAGGAAAAACCCTAAGAAAAAAATAAGGACTAAAAAAATCTTGCTGCACTGATTAAACTGTCAAGAGAGACAGAGGAGTCCATTATAAGACTTTCTCTGTTTTAGTACCTTACTCTTAGATTTCTCTAGATGAGGTAAATTTTACATTGAAAGAAATACCAACAGAGAAAGCTGAACACTTATTCTTGATCTTCTGAATCTTACATCTTATGTATTTAAATTGAACAAGAAATATATATCTATTTCTGTTATCAGATACAAGACATATATCTATCATAGCAACATAAAGGCTGCTAAGTACAGTCTTGTGGAATAGTATATTCCTTTGCATTTTCACCTACCAAAGTTTAATCATTGAATGTTCTGATCTCTCTAACAACAAGTTCCCTGACTCATTTTGATAAAAATAGCCCAATACAGCTTTACACACTGGTACGTGTTTATGCACAGCAACTAACTGGTCCAAGGAGGCTCCCAGGACTTACTCAGTCTTTTCAGATTCATCAGTATGTTCAGCTTACAGAAAAACATAGTAGAGATCAATAGGAAACCCAATGCCTCAAGCTTCACTGAAGTAGTCAAAGGATTTAGGTCTCTGCTTCTCCAGGTAAAAGAACATCTTAAAAAAATATTACTCCCTTCTACTGTTCTTTGGTACCTTCCATCCTACCAGCTGATTTGGTTCCTAAATGAAGTTAACAGCTAAGACTTACCATGCATTGAAGACAGTACATTTATCAAAAGAAGGATGACAAAGACTGCATTTTGCCTTGCCTCTCTAGAAAAACCTTCATCAACACTAAGCCTGATGGGAGACAGGAAAACCAATGGTAGAATAACATACAAAACATGCATAGATCATTGCAGATTGTTTCTGTATCATGTATTTTAACTGTATCACTGTACTGCCACAGGCACACTCCCAATGGCTCACAACTAGAGTTTACTAACCCCCAAAATGGATACATTACCCTCAATATTACCTCAATGACCAGAATTGTTGGCATTTTGACACTGTTCATGGTCTATATGATAGTAACTAAATCTTAAGGCACTTTCAAGTAAATCTACTTGACTTCCTTCCTGAGAAGTAAAATTCCAGCAGAATTTGCTGCTTATCATCATAGGGAAGTCTGCAGTACTTCTCCACTCAGCTGAGACTCTCCTGTGGAAATAACTCCTCCACTGTTCTCCAGAAATTCCATTTCACAGCCTTCGATCACAACCAACGCAGTACCATCCAGGCATTCTTGCAAGAACAGTATTTCTAAGCTTTTGAAGAGAAACAATAGAAGATAACTGCACCTTAGCAGATTCTTTCTTTTCAAGCTACTCCTTTTAAGGTCATGCTGCAGAAAATTTACAGAAGATCTTAACCAATCTATACATGTTATGGCAAAAGATATAGAAACAGAGACATAATTCCATATTCTTTGACAACAGAGAGTGTTTTTCTTTCTACCCATCATTCTCTCTTCTCTATATTCAGAATTACAGTGAAACATATGTTCCCAGTACCATAGCCACCACTGGATATCTTTAAAGCTTTAACACATGAGAAGCTTGAGATATACCAGCTACTCTCAAAATGGCTACAGTGAATTATTCCCCAAACAGAATCAGTCCTGTTTTATGGCTTATAAGCAAATATCAAGGATGACCTATTCACCAAAGCACACAAAACTGATAAAAAAAATAATTTGTGGGTTTTCATACCATGATTTTGACCTTTTAATTTTCCAGTAATTTCTCTCAGTAACTGAAAAGATTTGGTTTATGATAGTCATCATTTAGGGGACCTTGGCAAGCGTGTTCAGTACCTTTCAGCATTGCTTTAATTTGAGTTAAAGTAATAAATCAAATCATAACTGTCCTTTGCTGATAAGCAGAATTACCAGCAACACATGTTTTACAGCTTAAGGATACCAGTTATTTATATAATTGAAGTCCTACCATCACCTGAGAGAAATGTACACAAAATATAATCATGAAGCAGCAGTGACACGTTGCACAAACATGGCAAATAATTTTAACTTTATTGCTGTCCTTCCCATTGTGAGCATTGGAAGAACATTGCTGGTTAGCAATTGCAAACAATGGTATACTTCATTCAAAGAAAACTGAGGTAGAAGTTTTATTCTTCATCAGGACACAGCCTACTCCTTTCATACAATCTGTTTTCATTTCAGCTGCCTGAACTTTGGAAAGAAAATACTTTAATAAATTTACACAAGAGCATTGTAGTGTTCTTGACACATCTGTAAGCTCATGTTAGGATCCAATCCTGCATCTGCTTTCTCCCACACAGCTTTAGGTACTTCGGGTCATTGGTCCCTTTTTCAGTGTCACATTTGTCTGAGGAAACAGCATAATGGATAGGGGACAAACGCATCAGGAACTAACTGTATACTACCATGACTGGTTTTATTCTGTGTGCAGTCAGGATGCAAGGACTGGTACCGACTTGTACAATATCATAAAATACTAAGGCATGAAACAACATGCAGTATTGTGCATATCCTTTGCCCCCCTGCTCTGAGGTGGACACAGCCAGCCTGCAAGAAACTGTTTTAGTAAAGCTTTAGAAAAAGAAAGGTATTACTTGTCTTTGACGCTTCACAAGCCTGACTGGCTGCTTTCTTTTGGCTATCCTGTCTCTGTCTTGCCAGTGTTCCCTTGCCAAGAAAGACTACTTGACCCAGCTGAGGCTGGCCCCCATTATTACCAAGTGCAGTAATTCCTCATCAGCTTTAACCATGTGGATTTTGTGCCTTCTCATGCCAGCAAGAAGACCCAAGTAGTGCAAAAGAAAACAAAAGTGCCAGACTGTATCTGCCCTGGAAGAGGTGAACTCATGGGCCAGCATCAGCCTGTCCACCATTGCATTGCCTATCTCCATCTCCCAAGGTGCAGGCTAAAGGTAGGGAATGGCGTTCCGGGGCCTCAGAAGAATCTGAGGGAGCAGATGGCAGCAGAGCCGTAGCTACTTTCCCTTTCCCTGTCTGTCAGTCCCTAGAGCTCTAAGTAGGCACATTGTAGCACAGGGACAGTGCAGTGACCAATATCTTTTTCATTGTGGCATTCTGAATATAGAAATGTGAAACAGAGAAAGCTTGGAGATCTAGTGAAATTTCATAGGACTTAAAGAGTTTCAACCTCTCCCTGCTGTGTGGCTCCCCACGAACTGGGGTACACTTATCTCTGACTGCCAGGAGCTTTACCCAGTATTTTGCCAACACAGAAAACTATTCATTTTAATTAATTTATTTCTGAGCAACTCTTTTAACTGGAGAAAGTAAAACTGCTATGGACAAAAGGGAAAGGATTAACCTATTCATAGATAATTTTTTGGGGAAAAAATAATGTTGAAACATACAGTCACCCATACAGTCAAACTGCACAGGACAGATCTGGAATATCAAACATAACCTTGATTTGTTGCAAGACTTCATTTGTCCATGTCTCTGTCTCCCCTCACCCATAAAACCAGTATTAAATCTTCATTAGCAAAACTGTTAAAAATGCATTGCCATTTACCATCTGTTCAACATTCTACTAACCCAGGCTTGACACAAAACACCTTTATCCTAGTTGTCAAAATAAGAAGCAGAGTTGCAAGAGTTGCCAAAGATTCTGCCTCTCTCTGAACATTACCGTCTTTAAAAATTGTAATAGCACTTTAGGAAACTAATTCCAACGAGCAGGTGTGGCAGGTCACTTGGAAGTCACTGAAGACAGCAGGGAGGAAGGTGATATTTTGATTTTAAAAAGGCATCTCCAATGAAATCAGGGCAAAAATACAGTAAAACTGCACATTTGTCTGGCACTTTTTTGTTGACTCAATGACAATTTAGTTGACTCAGAACTCTGAAATCTGACATCACCTTGTTACAAAAGAAGCATTTTCAGCCACGTGTTATTTTTCTACAGGGATTTGACTCATTCCTCCAAACTTTAATTTAGAATCAATTGTTAGCTGTGTTATTTTCACACATAAAAGGCAGCACTGGCTCTTATTACCCCACAGAGATTTTTTAAAAGCCTAGAATATAGTTGTGGAATAACTTGATCCTTTATTTAGAGAGGACAGAGAGGGGGAGGAGAAACACAAAAACACCTTCAATTGCTGGAATCACTTAGTTAGCCAAACATCCTAATGCCTTTCTTCTTGTTTCAAAGAGCAATTCTCTAAGCCACTAGGAGCTACAAGTTTGTGCAACTCAAAGGTTAATAAAACCATTTGACTGTCATTTCTGAGTGGGTGGAAACTCTCTTCTGAATCCATTTGGAAATGAAATCACCCACACATTTCCATACTTGATAAAGACCATAGGGCAAATGACCACCTGCCATCAGTGAGTGGGGAAAGGAGGAGGGGAATAATAGGGAAAAAAAAAAAATCTAACACAAGGTCCTTCAAGCTGTATATTTGTGACACTATGCTAGAAACCAACATTAAACAGGTTTTTATTCCTCTATAAATTTACTGAGCTACAAATAAGTAGTTTTTCATAAGGATTTTTTTCTGTCTCTCAAACAGGGCTCACAACTACACACAGACTTAATATAGAACAGCTTCACAAATTCATTAAGATCAGTATTGTGGCTTTTAAGAGCTGTCCCAAGCAAGGTGTTGATCTGTTAATCAGAACTTTGCATGGAAAGGGTGTGGAGATAATGCTGCTTAGCAAATCAAGTATCTTCTCCAAGCTGCAATGTTCAATTGATCAACTTGTTATCATTATGAGAAACACGTATTGACTGGAAACCTGCAGTCAGTTGAAGCTACAACATTACACCCATTTGTATGCTGAACTGATAAGGCATATTCCACAAGTGGGATGCAGAAGATGCAATGAAACTTATTTAAAAACAAAACCAAAACCAACACAAAAATGCATACAAACTTACACAAAAATTTAGTACTTCCCTCTCTGTGCTGAGGGAAGCATATGGGAATCTCAACCCTGACAAGAGTCCTGTGTGCACCAATGCAGTAAACTACAAATTTGGGCTTAATCTAGGTCCTGTCTCTGTCCCAGTGGCCCCTGGCTGCCATAGCATCCTGGAAGGACTGTCCTGGCATGTCTTTTAGTAGAAGACCCCACCTACTCTATAAAGCCCAGGCTGCACAAAAAAGAGGCTGAAAATCTGAAATGGTTTCAAGGAAAAATTACTAGAATGATCTGATCTTGAGAACAGATCATAAGGAGCTCATTTACGCAGCTCAACAAATGCAAGATGGGGAGGCAATTATTCATATGCAGAAAAGAGCACTGATGCCACAGAGCTTTTAGTCATGTAGATAAAGGGAGAACATGATCAGAATGTTTTCTATTGAAACATCCCAACAATTGGAATTTTAGAAACAAGATATTCAGGTTCGGAACAAAAGGCACATTTTTACCACACAGGTAGTTCCTTATTGTGATGGTTTAGAGAGGACAACAGTAATTAACTATCACTTTGGACCCAAATTAATCTAAACTGAATATTTTTCATGAAGATTCCCTAATTCATCAGAACACATCCCAGCCTAAAGCAAGAATTAGTTGGTGGAGTCACATACTGTGTCATTTAGGAATTAAAACTGTAAGTCTCAACATAACCATGAAAAACGATGAATTACCTTTTGCAGAGCTTTTCCAGCTGGGAGGATTCCAGCAAATGTTATTTTGCACAGATATTCAAACAGTTATAAACCTCAGGTACATTCCATTCATTGTGGAAGAGATGGCTCCTAAGCAAGGCTGGATGCTGGTACCTGCAGGGAAACCTGCCCATACTGCCGTGAGGTGAGGTGGTGGAACTGAACACGGAGCTCTCCTATGGAGCTCTTATCGCTCCCCCACTGCCATCCCTAGAGCAACACAGTGTTCTCCTTCCCTTCAGTGATACCCAAAACCAAACTCTCACTTTATCAGCACAAAGGGATACAAGTTTCCAGACATTCCCCATTTTACAGACCAAAAAACTTTTTTTTCTCCTCCATTTTCTACAGTAACTCATCAAGCATGGTTCATCAAGCATGGCCACAGCACTAGTAGAAGGCCAAATGGACAGCTCTCATGTTTCTGAAAGTGAAGAAAGACCACAATCTCTACACTATCAACATCCTGTGGTCAGAACAATATCTAAAATTTACACCAGGATGCAAAATAGCAAATGCCAATTTTATATGAACAGAAAGCCCATATTTGAAGACTCTGGGCTTTAGAACAAGGTTGGGCTTTTACTTATGTTGTACAGCTGATTTCTTACAGTAACAGGATACAATAGAACTAGGGCACACAGCCTGCTCAGAAAGCAATGAAAAAAATGTAGCAGCACTAAAAGATGCTAATTTCTAAATACTGGATAAACTGTACATATGCAGGTTATAAGTTAAACATGCTGTAGTAGGGTGCAGATTCCTTTTATTAGCAGTCATTTGGAATATGCTACACTGAAGTGACTTTGCTGCTAGCGAATAATGCACTACTCTTAAACTTTCTGTAATAAAAGCTTTATATCACATTGATATTAATTTATCTCATATATATTATTATCTTCAGGATGTTCTTCTTAATAATTCCTTCGAAATTGTGAAAGTTGGCTGAGAGCCAGCCACAGTAACACTGAAATGAAAATAAAAGATCCCTGAAAGCTGCAACACAGAGTGATAGTCGTCAAAAACTAAAGCAGAATGACAGTGTATTTTAGACATTGACATTTTAAGTAAACCATGACCTTATCCCTCTGAAAACTTCAGTGTAATTGTTATACAGAACAAGTTCCCCATTAAAACTTCAAGAGACATAGTAATTAAAAAAACGTAGAGAAAAACCATCCAGCTCATTCAGCCTAAGAATGTTGCATTTGACAATTTCTCATGCTTAAATACACTACACAACACTAGACTATGCACCGTGTTCTGAGGCTTATTAGCTCAGAACAGCTGAAGAATGAGCCATAGAGAAATAAATGCCTTCATGTGAACTAGTCATGGACAACAGCTACGAAGAAGGGGATAGGCAGTCAACAAGGTGCATTGCATGTGGGTCCTTATGTAAGGCTGTTCTCCATGCCCCACCAAGAAGAAACTTCAGGTGAGGGCATGTAATATGACAACGTAGAGCAGTGCTCAACACTAAAACAAACAAGTGGAGAGAAGTTGCGAGTCAGAAGACAGCTTTTCTTTTTCCTCCTGCTGTTCTGTCACAAAACCAACACAGGAGTCAAAGAATCTCTCCAAGTCACAACTTCTTGCCAATGGAAGATAGAGAAAAAACATCTCAAGAATTTTTTTCTTTTGTGGGACAGAAATGGCTTACGTTTGTGGCAGTGATACAAGGCCAAGCAACTTACACATCTTGTTGAACACATGCAAGCACAGTTACATATGCCTGGGCAGGAACATTATTTCTTTTGCTCTTATTTCAGGTCATCTCTGCTGAGTTATAGTGAGGCACAGAATAATATAACTGGGGGACAGAGAAAAAGTGAGTCTGAGTTTTGCTAGGGAGATCACCAGGGAGGCCAGAGGAAAAAACCCATCTGTTTTCTTATGGCTAAGAGAAGAACATCATCACATGACTCATCTGAAACACTGATCCTCCATCAGCAGAGATCAGCACAGTCTTACAAAACAGGGGAAGCAGTGGATATGGCTGTGCAAGGCTGGTGGTGTCCAAGCAGACAGACAAAGAAAGGTTGTTTAGGTTTTGCTGAATCTGGTCTCCCGTTCACCGCTGTGTGGGGAAAACTTTTTAAAATGTGAGGCTCAAGGAATTTTATTTATCTTGAGCCCACTAACAGAATGATGCCTCACCTCAATTAAAGAAATGCAAGATTGTATTGAAGACAGGCAAACCTTCTCAATTATCAACCGCATGTGTAAGGGGAAAGGAAAATCAGCAGAAACAAAGCACTTAACCAATTGTCATTGATATTCTGAGTGCTTTCCTTCAACTTCCTTCTCTTGATGGGAAAGATAAAAATTAAGGATGTGTTGTAGCAACAGTGTAACAGGCTATGAAGAATCCCTGCTGAGCAATCCCATACAGATGAGACTTTTGCTAGACTCAAATTTAAGACAATCCTGATATCTCAATTTCATCTTTCACAATTCAAGTGCCTGTTACTGAGGCTTTTGTTCTTACAGAGACTGTTTAATTCCGTCACAGCTGGGGCATCCTGAGGCAGCTCACATGACTAGTACATAAGGAAACTGTGGTCAGGATAGAAAAAACAGCTGAAAATGGATTTGATCAACATGGACCATGAGTGAAGACGAAGCAGAGATCCAAAAAAAGCTAACTGGGGAACTAGGAGTTCATGAACTGAAGGAATATGCTGCTTTCTCCTTACCAGTCAAGAAGGGAAGACTCTTTCGGGGTGTCTGTGATCCACTAGGACAGGCTTAGTTCCGTATGATTTTCAGGTGTCACAGTGATGGCAGTGAAACAAACACAAGGAAGGAAGGCTAAAGAAATACAGTTGGGTCATAGTACATATGAACAGCATCTTTAATTAAAGTCCCAACTATACTGTATTTGGTAGACACTAAACACTGGCTTACTGATCCACTCACACTGGCATCCCAGGGCATATTTAACGCTGTTAAAGTGGAAATCCCACCAGACACTGCAACTGAAACCAGCTTTTTCATCACAAAGTCTTAGTTTTACATAGAATTTTATGCTTGAAGTAGAGTACAGTGAAAACATCTCTCCAAGTATTCATAAGTACTTATAATTCAGGAGAGAACAGAGGACAAAAAGAATCTGGCTGAAAAGCTCA
The DNA here is from genome assembly GCF_003945725.1 of Corapipo altera. NCBI lineage: Eukaryota > Metazoa > Chordata > Aves > Passeriformes > Pipridae > Corapipo > Corapipo altera. The sequence continues at coordinate 24,130,339 of NW_020884877.1, forward strand.
AGATCACACGAATTATTTAAAATACCAAAAGAGGGGAAGAAGAGAAATGGGACAAGGGAAAAAAAAACCCACTTGAAGGCTATGCATCATTGAGATGAGACTGTAAAGCCCAAGAGTATAACTAGGATTACTTCTGCTTTGAAAATCTGTTCAGCTATATTTCTAGTTTCCAAAGAATAAAGATATCATAACAACAATTAGAGATTGTCAACAGTAAGAACAACTCAAGGAGGATTTATTTATTTGTTTGTTTGAGTGAGATAGAGACAGCACACAGAGATCCAGGAGGCCACAGCCTTGGGGTTAACTGGCTTCCAGTCTAGTCTCCAACAGGAGATCCTTACCCTATAGAGTACTGCATATAAATGCAATCCTAACGTGAATCACAGCTACAAACAAAGATATTGCTGCCAATTGATATAAAACATGTAATTACTTGAGTCCTGGAATCAAGAAGGTGGTTTCCTGAGAATCTGCAGCCCAGGCTCAGTGATGTCCCACTGCACAAGCTTCGAGCAAAGCTCTTCCCACAGATGGGACCGTATTGCAGGACTTTGCGCCTTGGGCAGATTTTCCAGTGATCATAGGAAAAAGCTCATCTGTAGTAACACAGTCACTCTTGAGACTTCTACCAGCCTGTAAAATTTGGCTGCAATTGGCCAATAGGTTAAAAAAGGGAGGAGAAAAGAATGAAGGAAAATATATGCAGAAACAGCTTCATCTTGTATGCTTGTTTCCTATGGAAACAAGGCTAAACCCAACACATTACAAAATGAACACTCAGTTTAGTGTTCTGTTTCAGGGCATAAGAAGACAGAGAAACCTCAGGCAGCAGGAAGTATTTGCCCTTCACTGTCTCAAGCAAGAATGCGAGCAGTAATTGCCCTGATCCATTTTTTTATGTTGTATTGCATTATGACTGTGCAATGGGGAAGGAAGAAAATAAAGAGAGCAGATATCACACCGTTAGCACACCCCACCACTGAAGCACTGCCAAAGAGACAGACAAATTAATGATGTCTAACTGGATGGTCTGGATTCTTTTTATTATCATATCTCCTGCGCAGAAGTCATACAAGCTTGTTCCTCGCTCATGTGGTTGCCATATACAAACAATGCATAGTACACATAAGGGGAGGGCAAAAAGAAAATGTAGAGAGATCTGTATATTTAAGCGTGCCAAGTGTTGCCATTTGCCTATATATATACAGTTCTCAGAGCTACTGAAGAACAGAAAAAGCTCAAAACGCCTTTGCATTTTCAAGCATCCGTTCTCTCTAGAGTGACTCCTCTTTTAATGTCAAGATGAACGAGCATCATTTTAAGTCAGCCAGACACATTCTAATCCAGAAGAAAGGAATTACTTTCCAAGCCCATCCTAAGGCACTTCTCAGTGCCATGTAAAGCTCTGAATCATCCAGTACCTTCAACTTACTTTTAGGGAGGCGGCTTTCCAGAATAACTTAACTTCTGTTCTTCAGCACCCACAAGAAGCCATCTAAATTACCCACATGCAGAAAGACAGTAACTTCACCAGACAGATAACTAAGCTTAACACCAAAGGCTCAAGCACCTTGTACATGAGCTAAAAGAAAAATCTTCTAGTTGTCTCAATAGCAGAAGACACAAGATATTTAAAAGACCCTCAGTCTGCTTCTAGTCAGGTCACTTACTAGCTTAGCAACTGCAGATCTACCACTTACCTGCTCATCTGCTGAGGAGAGAGACCACTGTCTACTGCTTATTTCCCTGGGGCCCAACCCAAGGCAGCTTTGCTTGTGGCTTCTTTACACTACCAGAGAGCAGACTGGGATCTGCCACTAGGCAGATAAAACCACCTTCAGTTTGCGTGGAATTGCTTTGTCACAAAGGAAATCTTGTCCAAGAACAACAGCCTTTCAGTTCTCTAACAGGGTTGCAAAATCCTCTGAAAGAGGAACTTGCAGTATTGGCCCTTCACACATACCTCTCAGCACACAAAAAGAAGGGCTGCTCTTTGGCACTGCCAGGAGGGAAACCATGACCTTCACTCAGCCAGCTACTATGCAATTCCACATCATCCTTCTATCTTCCAAGCTTCACCAAGCTCCAGAGTTACAAGCACAACATTTTCCACTGCAAAACACTGATGCCTCTTTACAGACAAGTTTCCAGGAGTACTCCTACCACTTCATTAAATACTTCATAGGCAGAAGACAACCAATCTTCCAATTGTTGGTCAAAACAAGTGCTTCTTGTTGTTTCTTTTTTGTAATTTCAGATTCGTTCTCATTAGAGGTTGTGCTGTACTTCAGTGAGAGATGGATTCTATCTACCCACCAACAGTTATCCAAGATCTTGTCTCAATACTCCCCTCGGAAAGTTAAAGGACACCATTCTGACACATAAACACTGCCAATTAACTACACAGAGCCTTATTTTCCAATAGAAATAGCAATTCACATACTCACCCGGCTCTCCCTGAAGATTAAGCCTTTTCTCAGACAGCCATGTTGTCAAAATGCTCAGACACCTGGCTAGTCCTAATTTATTCTAGCATTTTACCAAGTAACCACGTAGCTTTTTGGTCAGTAAGTTTTCACCTAGTCAGACAAAACAAAGACCTGCGCAAACCTCATTTCTTTGTCCAGCAAGACACAATTTTTAAGAGCAATCTACCAACTCATCGGATGACAGAGAGATCATCTGTAAACCAAGGCCAATGTCTTCATTGCAGCCACTGTAGAATTGATAACTCAGAGTAAGGATAGTCTAGGATGGGAGTAGGACAGTTGTCCACTTCAGATGCAGAAGACAATGAAATGTTGATTCTAAAGTACACTTATTAGAACAAAAGTAACTTCCTTTTCCCCATGTGATTTTGAGACAAACAACAGGTCCCTTGCTGCAGCCCGTGCTGAAACATGAAGCCAGAGCTTCCATGTCATCTAACAGGAAGGTTCATCTTTCTCTGGTATCACTTACTCACTAGCTCACACCACCCACACCATTGCTAGAGAGGACTCTCAGCTCTGCAGTGGAGCAGGTTTTCCCCCAGGCATGGATGCAAACAAGCCAAGGAGCTAAAACACTCAGTGGGAGAGAACTGACATTCAGGCTACATACTGCCAGTCTGCTGTGGAGTGCTTAGAGTCACCTGGAAGCCCAAACTTCCCAAAATGCCATGTCAGCTTCTCCCCCTTCTGATCCCCTCATCTAATGTTGAGTATTAGGTTATTTCAGATCATTTCCAGTTTCCTCAGGACTGTGACAACATAAAGCAGTAAAGTCAAGTCAGTAATCACTATCAGGGATTTCCTTTATCTGTTCTCTTTGACATTAAAGGAGATTGGCACATTTGATAAGTCCTTAGCCCCAGCTCAGACAACTCAAAGAACAGAACCAGATGTTGGGGTTGCTGACACAGTCACTTAGGGGAATTGGATATCTCAGAAATGTGGTGCTTCAGACTCATATGCTGTAACAGGCATTCACCTGCATCCCACTGTTAGTTTTGTACAGGAACATCTCTAAGTCACCGTTTCTCCCTAGCACACACTTGTTGGAGTGAGGGTTGAGCACTGAATGTCTTCATGTAGCTGGACAGGTAGTAGAAAAGGAAACCCTCGCTGAAGAGATGCCTGACTGAGCAGGGTTCACTTAAGATTTTTTTGGCATATATGTCAAGCAAGGAGGAGGTCATGTTGTCCCTGTTCAGCTTTAATTAACAGTTTATTCAGCCAGGAAAAATGAAATATGCCCTATTCAGTTAAAGAACATTCAGATTTGTGGTACCCACCTTCCTGCACTATCTGGCTGATCTGCATGAAGGCACTCCCTAAACACAGTCAAAAAGCAAACACCAGGGGAGCAGAAGGAGAGTGTAACATCACAACTAGTTAAAGTTAAAACTCTTTGGATGTGGGAGAGCTAGGTGCGAGGTCTCATTCCAAGAAATATTAAGCATTTGAAGTACCTGGAACTACATCTAGGTTCACTAAGCACTCCTCTCTATGGATGTGGTTATTGCAATAGCACAGGCTGTTGAAAAATCAGGACTGAAGCATGCAATTCTGATGAATGATGGCAATAAATTAGCATGTGATGAGTCTTCATCTTTTAAAGGCAGCTCTCTTCACTCATCTGTAGTGCTATGGATCTTTACATGACTTTGAAGAGATGGCAAGATAAAAAACACTCAAAAAGCATTACTGAATACTATTTTCTCCTCTCTCCTCTCCTTGAATTTATATTTATCTCATCATTTTGCCAGTGAAAATCTTATTTGATAATCTCTCTAAAATCTTCTGAAACAATTTTAGAAACCTGAGTCAACTAGAAGTTGAATTTTGACAAGTTTTTGAGAGAAAGACTTATGCTTAACATGTGATCTGAAAGGGTAGTCTCAAATATTCCAATCTTGAAAAGATTTCCTCTGTAAAAAAACCAACCTAGATTTTCTTTAGATTTTTTAGCCCGTCTGTCTTCCTCAGAGACAGCTGCTCCCTTGTTAGTAGTAGCAGAAGCATAAGGCTTATGACTGATGATACACACCACATCTAGCCATAGTTTCCCAGTGAAACGAATCTCTAAGACCAAATGTGTCATTAGAATCACCTTATAACTCTGAGATTGGCACCTGTACAAGAGCATCTGGTAGAGCATGAGTCGTGCTGCACGGCTGCTTAGCATGGAAGCAGCATCTCAGTTGTGTTGTTCTGATTGAGATACACAGGGAAGTTTATGAAACGCCATTTTCACTGAGCATTAAGTTACCAAAAGTCAAACCAGCAAATCCCAGAATCCACATGTAAAATAGATATACTTTACTAATGCTTATGCCTGAAGGAAGGAGACTGTGAAGGATATCATGACTTCACCGAATGATAAGCTACACACACGGTGTGCCTTTCGATGGACTGCTGGGAGTCGTCAGGGCACAGGAACTGCAGGCAGACTGATAAGAGCATCAAAGGAGGCTCTTACCATTTGCATTAATGTAATGGGCTGTAGCATAGGGATGCAGACAGAAGATAATGATGCCAATAGTTTGTTATATTCACTCATTGTTCTTCCTTCTCCTCCTGCAATTAGAGCAACTATACACATAATGCAATGCAAAATTATATTGACTGAATTTAGTCTACTAGCCCCAGCAGACAGTTTCTGGTTAGTGTGCTGTCTTTCAACATGCAGCACAATGCAATATCAGAGGCTTAAGATAGATAGCAATAAACAGCATGGGCTCATTACCAAGATTCATTACTGATTATGCCATCAGAATTGAGCTCTGGTTTTTCCAAAATGAAACATTTGTTTTCTAGCAAGAGAAGCATAGCTATTTCTGTGACAGAGTTCTGTTAAAGTATCCAGTTTGTAAACAGGGACAGAATATGTCAGGTCTGTTTAAATCCAGGATTGGATAAAGTCACTCAGGTTTTGCTGGAAGGACATATTCTCCTGTTATCTGGGGCAGCTCCTGCATTCTGTTGAGATGCAGGAGTGATGACAAAGTGGCTTAGCAACCATCTTGTCAGCAGCAATAGCAAGAAGGAAAGAATAGCACAGCTTAGAAACAAGAGAACAAACACACACCGTTTCCACCACTGTGACCTTTTCCTCACAAAGGCAGAGAAAGTGCTGTTATCAGGAAGATATTAGAAGGGACCTTGGGAAAAGAGGGCTGCTTAGCTGACTGGTGGAGATTGTTCTGTCCTCATTTGAAGTGTTCAGTGGAACATTCTGAGAGTACAGCAAGGAATTCCTAAATAAAAGCATAATAACTGATAACCCACAAAAGGGCGAGGAAAGGTCTTTAGCTGAAGCGTTGCATTACAAATCTAATTCTACAACTTTAAACAAAACAAGTGTATGGATGCTTTGGTCTGCAACCAAAGCCTATATATAGTGGAATGGTCTATAACTTGAGGAAAACCACTGATTTTCCATATCACAGTCAGACATGTCCTTCATCTGCTTATACAGCAAAGGAGCCATTGTAGAGGAGGGTTTGCTGAAGCTACCATCAAAGTTAAAAACAGAAGGAAAAGCTGGGCACACTTAAGGATAACAACATTCATAACTTGTGCTTTCATTGACCTTGAGGCAAGGACCAGAGCTGGTGCTACTTCTGGATTTCAAAGGAAAGTGTGAGCATCCATGCATTCAGAAGTACCTATCTCACTGCACCACAACATGGGAAGAGGGCCTCAATCTATCCATGCAGGCAGCTCAGAGGTTCCATTTACTGGATTCCTCACCCTTACAAAATGACAGATCATTAGGAAATAAAATCCAATCATACACTGAAATTAGGAAAGTGAAAGAAATTACCTGCCCTAATTAAATCTTATGTTCAGATCCATTTCAAAAGAGAAAGTTGGGTTTTTTTCCAGCTTGCCTAACATGCATTCTTCAACAGCCTCCATTTTGCACATCAAAATGCCTTGGATAAGATTTAGTCAGAATCAGTACTATTTACCAAGGTGCTTTTAACCAGTTGTTGCCTTGACAGGTGAGAAAATATAGGTCCTCAATGAGGTTTTTTTCAGCTACCTTGTTTCCTACTTCACATTACTTAATTCTGGATGCAAGATAAAGAGAAATAATAATGAATTTCCTGGTAATTGAACCATCAAATGCAAAGTATTTCTGTACTCTAAAGACAGGAGTCTCACTGACCCCATCCAAAGAAATTCAACCTTGGTAATGAGTTATTGATCCAGACATACGCTTTTCTACCAGGTGGGATTTACACTCCAGCTTGGAAAGCAGCTCCTGCTAAAGGAACAAAATTTCTGCTTCAGAAGGGTTTTATATAGAGTTGAACCTGAATGATCACCATTCAAACATGAAGGCTCAATTCCTATTTCTATCAAAGCTGTTTAAGAGATCCCTATAAGAAGGTCCTGGTTCCCTATCCAGAGACAAACAAGACCCAAATGCAAGTGGGAATTCAGCACCTTGAAAGAAGCAGCATTTGCCGACTAAATTAATTTCCAAAGTTTTAAGAGATGAAAACTTTGTCTACCTGTGTAAGATCTGAATGCCATGGTGATGGCAGTGGGAAATACAGGTTTATTCTCTACTAAAGCCTTGCTGCTTGACTAGCAGAGTCACTCTCTCTGAACAGCCTGAATCCTCCTGAAAAAAAAGGGATGCTTGTTGATTTGAGTAGAAGAAAGAGACATCCAGGAAAACAAAATAAATATGTAAAAGCTCCAGTTTGAGTGGTGTGGCTGGAACTCACGGATGATTTATTGAGACTCCACTAACACGACATTTAGAAATCTTAATAAGAGGAGCTAGCAGCCACTAATAGCTCCAATATGCAACTGAATCCAGAAATGATGGACTGTTTCCAGCTCTGCCACAGACTGGAAGTATGAAACAGTCTGAGTGCCAAGGCAGCATCATTAAGACATCGTCAGTATGAGTTACCCATTTTTTGCTGCTTTAATACATAGGAAAGATCTCTTTGTAGGTTAATAGGAACACTGCTAGCTCATCTTCTGCTTGTCCCCTGAAAGTAGGATCTGTTTTTCCCTATTTCCTAAACAGAGTTTAAATTTTGAAATATGCATCCTCTCAGTTTTTATTACAAACAGGTGCACAAAGACACCATGTCCAGGATTAAAATAATTACAGATTGAAGCCCCTCCAACTATCTGGTTTTGTTCCAATGAAATATATCCCAAATTCTTAATTTAAATAGCTAGGGAAGCAATATAGAGAAATTTTTGGGAAATAGTGTAAAACTTACAGTCTTCTCTATCTCACTCAGTCACCATCTTCTTCATATGTAAACAGATGTTTGTTTTAAATTCACATCTAGTTCAGTTACCCTCCTAGTAAGTTCTTCCCCACACTTCACCAATGCTCTACTTTCTCCCTCTATCACTTAAAGTCACGGCACACAGCTTTTTGGACTTCAGTACGAGCAATTTAGTTTCATTATTGCCACTGGGCTTCAGTGTGGATTGTTATCTGCTAAAAAGTTGTCTAAACCCACAAGCAGCCACCAGAGGAAAAGAAACTTTCAGCTGCAGAAAATGTAGTCTGAACAACTATAGATGGCAAAGTTGAAAGCTTATTTCCTTCTAGGTAATTGCAACACATTCGACCACTTAAAATTGCATGAAATAAAGGGAGGTAAGGCATCCTCATGCTGGTTCTTTTTGTCCTTTGCATAGATCAACTCAGTCTTTCTCTGGGAGAAAGGAAGTTTTTGATATGAGGCACAAGCAAAAGAAATTGTAAAAGTTCCTTGGGTTGGCCAACAGAGAAGAAAAAGAGCCATTGCACATGCACTGTGTCCCATCCCCATCTAACGCTGCCTATTCCAGAGGTAAAACCTGGCAAACCAAATCTTTCAGCTCTAACATGAAAGTTTTCTGTCTTGGGACAGAAACCCTCAGCACGAAATACTTAATAGACTCGTGCTCCAATACATGACCTGTGCCAGAGTTGGACCACAGCGAACACAGAGGTGAAGTTTTCAGCTTTGTTAGCAACTGCTGGACATCCCTAGGCCAGACCACACTAAGCTTTCCCCTTTTATACAAAGAAGAAATGGGAACAATTTTAACACAACAGTAGAGCATTGTACATTCAGGGCTCAGAGAAATACCTTTAAATTACCTACAGCAGCTTGCCCTCAAATTTTATAGTCTGGACCAGAAAAAAAAAAAGACAGACACAAATACTGGGACAAAAGTGATTCACACAGAAATCCTTCCAATATCTTCATAATAGCTTTTTCAAAGGTAAATTTATCACTAAAACATGGATATTAGTAACAGATAGTGCCTCTAGGGACACCAGTCTGAGCTAACAGCAAGACTGGGAACCTACTCAGAGGTTATGGAGTTGCTCTACTGGGCAATGTATGAGACACAAAGAAATGTGCTTACATTTAATTTTTAACACAGGAGTTGAGCAGCTCCCAACCTACTGAATTTTCACCACTAAATACAAGAGAAACAACCAAAATATGATTAAAACCATTAAAAAATACAACTGCTGCTTAAGCATTCAGCATATGGGAGTCTGTGTATAAATAACTAAATGCACACGTGTACCAGATTCTGGTTCTCAAGTACCAGCCCTGTAAATGCTGGAAGGGGAACCTCAGCACACACCAGCTCCCCATGAACAGGAGAAGTAAATGTAGTTTCCTATAGATTTACTGTTTGGTTTTCTGAGATTTGATGAAGTTGTTGATTGAAGCTTTTATTTTGCAGCTGGGATATTTCTAACACCTTTTTCTTCTCTGAGGGTTCTCCAAAAATGGCAGAGGTCAATCTTTCAGCGTTACCATCTGTATCTGGGCACTAATACATATACTGTATTGTCCTCCACCTGCCTAAATACCTGACACTTTATCTAAAATTCCTACTGTATCATAGTCCTATTTGGTTCAAAATAATGAAAGTTATTAATTTGAAAGTAATGATGAGGAAGAATAGAAGAGAAAGGAAAGAGGCTAATTTTCTTTGGAAGTCGTGCCAAAAGTTGCACAAAACTACTGATATTAACATTTTACACTTTATCCCCTCCTCTGTAAGCTGGTCCTCTGAATCCCAAGAGCATCCTTTCAGAATGCCCTAGAAATCCATGTTGTTTTGCATTTTTTCAGCATCTTGTTTCCAATATGCTAATTAGACTGGAAGCAATTAGAACAAAATTAGTTTACCCATCTATATTTGCTGTCTCAAGCTTTCCCCAAATGCTGAAGGAAACTGGCAAATACAAAGTCAGCATGTCAAAGAGCTATTTCTAGCCTGCCATAGAAGGTGTGAAGAAATACATGGCATTTGACTGGTTTCTCCTGTCCCTACTGAATTTATGGCTTTAAGGATCAAACTGTCAGAAAGGGTGACTGTCACTGACAGCAAATGGTAATAGCTTCCAACAGCCCATGCAATGATGCTTATATCACTTTAACTAAGGCACATTGTCCAGACCAGCTGCAGATTAAAAGAAAGCTCCCACTGTTTATCAAAACCAAACAACTTGGAACTTTAAAAATAAAATAAAATAAAATAAAAAAATCAAAAGTTAAGGATCAGATCTGTGCCTGAATTGTATTTCTGTGTCTGCTGGGGTGGCTTGTTTGATGTGCTCCCTCTTATGAGGTGGGATGTCTGGTGAGTCAGCCTGGTGATACGGGGAAGATGTGATGACTGAAAAGCTCTGTAACCTCCAGGTCACCTTAGTTCCTGACAGAAAGCAGGTCTGGATAACCTCAGCTTCAAATTTCTACTCCTCTCCTGGGACAAAATCAACAGATATCCAGTGACTACAACCAGTTCAGATTTTATTTCTAGCCTTACAGATAGAGGCCAGAAGAAACAGTTCAGGTTCAAGGAGAGGTTTGCTGTATCACCACGAGTACTGACAGGCTTACAGTTCTTCCAGGGATTTTGTCACCTACGCATTTGATAGGTATCTCTCTTCTGCTAAACACTGAGTAGAAGCAGTTCCAGGAAAAAAACCACATACCTACAGAATCTCACTCAATACATTCTTTAATTTGACAGCGAATCCTTTACAACTGCACTGGGATAGACAACCTTTTTTATCTCTCCTGTTAGACCCCAACTGGGAAAATATATTCTAGATACTGTTTACTTCCAAGATTGTTGTATGAGATAGAGTCAAAAGCCAACCTACAAGATACAAACCATTACCATTATTATAATTTCTTTTACTGCATTTGCAGAACAAAATGTGACTGGTTGGATGCCATTTGTTCTCAGCAAAGCCACTTTGGCTGTTCTTCATCTCTGTGCTATGTCCCAGCTGCTTGCACACTGTGCTATTATTTCTCTCAGATTTTTCCAGGAACTGAAGCCTGATGGATACAATTCCCCAATACTTCCCACCCCCTCTCCCGTTTTCTAAAAGGCAGGCATTATATCTGATACTTTCCATTCCATTATTCCACTACCTGAATGACCTCTCAAATATAACCAATACAGTAACAAGGGGGTTTCAGCCACTTCTTTAAGTGGTCCAGCAAACCTTCTCCTGACAGCAAATGGGGCTTTTAAGGAAATGGCTCCTACCAACACTGAGAGAAGCATTGACGCTCCAATGCCCCGTGCACAGGTTGTCAGTCTGAGGTCATCACAAACAGTTTGTGGCAGTTTCATCCATCACTTCTCTGGTCACATGAGAGGGTCACCACAGGTTTGAATGTAACACAGGGTCACATAGTTCCTCCTGAAACAAAAACTCCAAAAATCCAACAGCCTGAAACAAAAGCCTTGCTAACATCCTGATGTGGTAAGCTACCTCTACCGCTCTCATGTAAAATAGTACAACTTCCTTAGCATGGATGAAACTACATTACCATGAGAACATTTAAAACATTTTATTTACATACAAAACCTCAAGTTTCTGTAAAAGGTAATGCATGCTGTCACACACAACTGAATACAAGCTAAGAGCCATGTTGATATAAGCCATCATCATACTTCAAAATAAATACTCAGCTGCTAGAAATCCCAGGTACAAGCCAAGCCTAATGTGCCTCACAGCCAAAAGCAACCTTTAAATTATTTGTTTTAACTGTGAGTACAGACTCCCACAATTTTCTTAACACTTCAATTCAAAATGGATACATTCTGTGTAAAATTTCATATCTATACAAGAACAAAATACAACTTCTCATACTGATTGCAATGAGGTACTTGCAGAAAATTCTCACCTAATCTTACTGTCAGAAGAATAGCAATTTGCCAACTATAATATTTAGTAACTACTCCTCTTCCAGTAGAGAAAGTTCAAAAATATTTGTCTCTAAGAGTTCATGAAGTTTTGTACATACATTTGGGAATCTGTCCTAGGGGATAGAATTAGAAGATGAAAATATTATTTGTATCGTACATGAGCTATCCTGGGCTCATCTAGAACACCTTGGGTTGACAGCAACCTTGCCAGTTTCCCTGGTAACTAGAGATAGTTGATCAACAAGCAAAGTTTAAGGAAGAATGGTTGGTACAAAACCATTTGCACAAACATGAAACAATTCTGAAAGACCTACAAAAAGTCATTGAAGAGGAGATTTTAGTATTCTAAGAAATTTGATATTGCTTTGGCTCTTATGCAGCCTTGCCCTGAGCTATGGAAAAGACATCGAGGAAATGCAAGCCTACTATTAGTAAGCTTAAAATCCCTTTACAGGGATTCACACTGGAGCAAGTGTCTAAATGCATCCCCTTAATTACATATTTAAATATAAAAAAACTCTCTAAGCTTCTTCTCAGCATGCTACTCCTTGTTTCCATCACACTGCAACTGTCCTTGTACAAATAGCCCGTGATGTTTCCGATTCCATTCTGGGAAGCAAACATGTGAGTACCCAAGGCTTTCATCCAATTTAATCTTGGGGCAACAGACCAGCTTTCAAAGTCGCAGCATTCTTTTTCCTGAAAGAATGCAGCTGTATTAGAATACCTTGCTTGTAGGACAGATTCTCATATTTAATTGGGAGGTTTCCATAAAGAATGCTTCTATCAAGCCAAAATTTCCTAATTTATTTTCATACTTCAGGTTTGAGATATCCCTATTCGTGGTTCTGAGAACCTTGGTAATTAAAATGTCACAATCCACAGCAAGTGCCTTTGTCAGGTATACCACAAAGATAATAAAATACACTAGACACCACCCAAAGCCTAGAAATTCCGTCATATGGACAGACCTTCACTACTGACAAAAGCTGCTCTGTTCCTCTGAAAAAAACCCTTGTTAAATAGGCAGTTTTAGGTGAAGGTCACAAAGGTCAACCTACTTTGGCTGAGATTATTATAGAACAGACAATTAAGGTAGACTTACATCCATGTGCAACCATTAAGAGATAGAGCCAAACCCAGGAGATCTGAATTGGGAAATGGCACCTGCAGTATTCAGCAGAGTTCCAAATTTCCATCTCCATTTCAGTGTACAGCTCCTTCGGGAAAACTAATGAACCTCAGAAATAGTAAAGGGTGGGAACTGTCAACAGGAGCTACTCTGCTCTTCAGGCCAGCCCAATCTCCTACAAAGACAATGGAAAGATTCCTAATGGTTTCAAGAGGGAATCTGACCACATTTGCATAATGCATCTGTGTACGTCCGCAATAACTCCACGGATGTTTAGTTCCTCAGCCCATACAAGATGTGTTGGCTTAGGAGAGTGAGAGCTGTCACACGGCATCTGCACAGGCCCTGGCTGGGTAAGGCTTTAGGAAAGTTTAGCAGTTTCAAGGTAACTTTAATAAGGAGACTCACATCTGCCTATATCCTATACAAATATGTTCAGATCAGACTTTTTACACATAGGAAAGGTTTCTTTGGGTGTCTGATGCTTTTATTTGATACACCAGAAACTATACTGATCCCAGGGACTCCTATCCATTTACTTTAGGTTGATCAATCTTAGTCTTTATTTATTTATTTCCTGGTGTATGTTTCTATCACTACAACAAAGGTCATTAAGCCACACAACACTGACAAATCTAATTCAAAATTTCTTTTTTTTCAACACAGGAGATAGGGAAGGGAAAAGTGACTCAGAATACTACAATCCCTACCACGTAGCTTATTAACTTTCTCCTAGAAGGCTAAGAGTGAACATCCTGTAAACCAGAAGGAATTGTAGGTACTTCCCTTTCTTTCCACTGACAGTGGTGAAGTGCTACCAGCTAAAATTTAGTTCTCATGGCTTTGGAGGACTGTAGCCTCCTGACCCTGAGACGCAATGGTGTGGTTGGTGGTGATACACAAACACCTCACAGTAGAATGGTAACTGGGTATAAGTCACCAACACTGAAGAAGTTAAAGGTAAAAGACATTCAGAAATTTTAGAGAAACCTGTCACTCCACCACTTATCAGAGGATCTGAGAATACTTTTCAATTAATATACCCTCTAAGGTAAATTAACAGTGTCTCAGTCAGTCAGTATTGTTATTTGATTACAAACACTGAAAACAAATTGGAAAATAAAATGGAAACACAGAAAATAAAGTGAAAAGAGGGGAAGGAACTCAGTCAATGTTATGGCCATACACAGAAGAGCTTCAACCAATTTCCCTCCTTGTTCTCTGCAAAGCAAATTGACTGAAAGGAAGGTACATAATCTTCACCAAACACTGACAATGTTTCGAAAAAAATCTTTTAGGAAATTCCCATGCAGCAAGAGTTAGGTTACCAAAATGAATCTCATTTCTCTGGAAAAGCTAACACTATCTCAAATATTTAATTAAGAGCACTGGCACAAGATGGAAAAATTGTGCAGCATACTCCTTTGGAGCATGGACTTCCCAACCTGTTTCACAATGGGCAGATGAACTGAAGAAGGAAATATTTAACAGAGAGCCAAAAAATGCAAACATTTTAGAGTAAAGGCAGCCAAGCTGAACACAAAACAATAGCAAATTTGACACACAGAGAAAGCAGCAACAGATTACAGGAACAGTTTTTTGTTTACCTCAACATGATTTTTAAAGCTACTTTATTTTTAAACATTCAAACATTACTCCATATCTAAAGGTATGGCTCTCCAGACACACACTTTCATGTTTCACACGACTTTTAAAAGCTAAACAAGTAAATGAAAGGTAAACAGCTTTAATTGCAGCTTTCAAGCACATCTTCAGAGATTCTCAGAAACTCTCTGAGATTATTTCACTAGTACAATATCATTAACTTAGGAATCCAGTGCTAGGATCTAGGTTCAGCTGCTGCAGCAACATAGCTGCCTTTTACAAGATGCCAACATTTTATGTTCGTCCAAGTCCATGCTTTTCTAAGCTCAACACAACCATTAGCACTGCTGCCAGAGTACTGTAAGATAAAATGCACTGTGCTCCCAAATGTTGTAGGACTCACTACTAATAAGAAAAGGGTTTCACAATTTTCTTCATTTTACAGATAGGGATCCCTGAGCAATGATGCACCCGATGCAAATCAGAGGGTTAGCAACAGTCAGCACAAGAACCACAGTCTTATCCCATATCCCTGTCCATTTTAAGCCACAGCTCTCCTTCCAGGTCTGCAAAACACAAGTAATTGAATGAAATCTTCAGTGTCTTCCCTACTCCTATGGACAATTAGAAGGTAGACAGAGTCAGGAAAGGTGAATCCAATAACGCAAAAAATGGTGGCTAGAGGCACCAGGAAGACAGGAAAGACAGAACCAGGGAAAACTGACAATGAAACAGAGGCAATGACCACTAACCAAAAAAGATCTGGCTACAGGGAAGCACCTGGAAGCAGAGCTACTGGAAGCAACAACAACAACAAAATAGTGATGGGACATAGCAAAAACAATCCCTTCTCTCTGTATGCACCAGTGGCTTGACAAAGAGAGAGAGGCTGAAAGAATGGACCAGTCTCTTTGATGGAAGTGTGGTAAAAACAGCAGAGAAATAAGGCAAAAAAGTTATCTGAATCAACAGAGAAAGTGGTGGCAACTTCATCAGGAAAACAACACAGGATCTGCCAGCAGAAATGCAGACAGTTGTTAATTGCAGTTGAAAAGCGTTTACCGAAGACTTTGAAGTTTGTTTCTTGACCTGGCCACTCAAGCAGCTGACCACCACTGTTCTTCAAACAGCAAGGGACCCCAGAGCATGGCATTGGTTTTGATGGGGTTATCCCAGGGACTAACTGGCCCTTCATCACTGCTGTGAGCTGCAGGCTGTGCCTCCCTGAGGCACAGGGAGCTGAAGTCAGAACAAGCTGTTCACTTTTTGTCTACTTGCAAATGTCTCCCGGTAAAGAGATAACTGAAGTGGGGGCTGTTCTGTGGGAATCTCCAAGGAGCACCATTGAAAAGGGCTGGGATACATGGCAGGGGGAAGAATGGTCAGCCAGCTAAGCCACGGCCTTTCTTTCCTAATTACACTTTTTTGCCAAGATGTAATTATTTTGCTTGCTTTGTCTTCAGTTTGACAGTTTGCTGATCTCAGAATTACCACCCCGCATGCTGACCTGGCAGGAGCTGCTCTCTATCTTTTCCTGGCATAGGGGTATTTTTATTTAAAGCCCTTATAAACTAGATAGACTTCACTGAATCAGCAAAACCACTCCTATGATTCCTACTTCTATAACTACCTTATAGCTTTGGGTATAAAAATTCACCCAGCCCTTCTTCCCACACCTACACAAAGCATTTAATTCCAGCTATGCAGGGAATAGAAGCTGTAGGTAGATATTATCAGCATTATCCCAGACCCTCCAAAGTCAATGAACTATTAACTTAAGCAGTCACTGCAGCAGGACCCAAGTACTTAACTATTAATTAACTGAAATGAACCAACTATCTTAATGCAGGGTTGTCCTATGTCCAGGTTAACCCAGGTGAGCTGCTGCAGCACAGTTACAAAAAGTCTTCTGAGAATTTGTATTTACATATTTCCTCTATGATCTCTAGTGAACCAAAGGAAATCCGTTACCTTCCAGCTTATGCAGATCACAGGTCATAATAATAACCAGAGTTATTCAACTTAATATATATCTATGACAAATCAGAAACATCAGTCCAACAATGCTACAGGCCAAGAAGGAATTTTTTACTGTGGACAAGGACTCCCTGAGATGACACCCACTCAGAGCTCTGAGCCGTCTGGGCTTGCCCCTTGCAATTTACTCACCCCATCAATACTACACTGGATTTCACTTTTTCCATGAGGTAATATGTGCATCTGGTGCCAGGGGAAAAGAGAGAGCCCTGTCCTGTCACTTCAGCTTTGCAATAGAAACTGAGGACTCTCCCTCTAGAAGAGCATTTACAAAGTGCTCAAAATTAACTCTTGGTTTTTGTCACCTTGCAAAAGGGTATGGAGTTCCCAAGAACTGAGAGACTCCAGGGATGCAGCTAAGGCCATTGATTTTCTCTGCAGCAGTGCTAGTTTGCTCCTTCCAGAGTAAATTCCCTCCCCAAATCTGGTAGCTGGTGGTACAGGCACCCCAGAAGCCTTTTGTTTACTAGCTTCTCCCCAAGCATATCTTATATTGCTGATTCTTTAAAGCTTCTTTAGGGTAATTCATTTGCCTTGGAAAGACTGAGCACCAAAGTTTCACACAGAGTTCACTTTAGCCTCCTCCATGGATTGGCAGGCCTTTAGAAAAACAGTGGATACACCAATAAAAGTGGGCATGATGGGTTTCCTAACGCATTATTAGGGGAAAAAAAAAAATCTACAAATAAAGAGAATCATGATCCTAGTCTGTGCTGAACCACAATCTTCCTTGGATGTTCTCAGTGTCTCTCCTCTACAGGTCCTTTGACCCATCACAGCCATGCAAGCCTTCATCCTGCATTCCTGCAGCCAGAGCCCTGGACAAATGGGTTGGTGCTGTGGTGGCTCCTGATTTACCACCCTGTCTCCTTCAGAAACAATGTGCATGCCTAGATGGTCTGAAATAGAGCAGACATCTCAGATATCCAAAGGGATTTCCTCTTTCTCATTACCCTGTATCACCTGAGACTGTCCCTGGTGTTGGAGGCAGAAGTACTTTAGGTAGGTCTTCTTCCTCAGCCTGCTGGCCAACCACCCCAACTGTGAACAGCTTTATTTTATGCTCCCAGCTCCAGCTGAGACTACTGACAGACACATCCCCAGGGACTGGCTTGCACGATAGGATATCTGAAAAGTGCATTTATCTTTGCTACCTTGCCAACTCTCTAGGCCAAATGTTATTAACACAGACAATAAAGCTAAGGGAAGAAAGAGAGATACCATGCCCAGCCTTGTCAGTGAAAAAAATGCACCATGCCCCAAATCAGCCTTTGCTGGAATTTCCATGCCCACACCAGTGCAGCAGGTGTGTGCCTATCTGGGGATGTTTGATTATCCCACACTGAGGATTTTTAAAGCCCGTGGGAGCTAGAGTTAAACCTGGTTGCCACCAATTCCTACTGTGAACAGTCATTCAGGAACATTCCTACAGAGAAGCAAGTCTGAACCTTTTGGTGGGTTTAAAATAGCTCTCAAACAACATGAGCTGAGCAGGGCTGGTTTGGGGAGTGTTTCTGGCAGGGTTGGCTGAGAAGGCCCAGGTTTGCGTTTGTACTTTTGACTTCTCTGTTGTGTGATGCTGCAGGAACCATGCCCATCATTGTATGCAGGTATGTCCAGACAGCTTTGCTCTTCCGAGCCCCTCTGCTTCTCCTTAAAGGGGGAAATAAATCTCAGCTCTTTTACTCTAAACCTTCCCACCTGCTGGCAGGTTGTTTCTCACCAGAGGGCATGCACTTTCTTGGATACATAATTTCCCAGACACTCTTGATAGAGGTAACCGTCTGTCTAGGATTCAGATGGATTTCTTTCAGGTCCTGGCATGATACGCTGTAAATATATGGTATGATAGGAAATGGGAATATAAAGGCATGAGGTGTGACAGCTCCTACCCTAAGACAGAAGTTGGAGATTGGTGTGGGAAATCACACAATGATAAAAGTCACCCCATGTAGCATTGGCTGAAAAAAATCAGAGCAGACTGAACAAACAGAGCAGTTCGCACTGCAAGTGCCAGAACTCACAGCGGCCGGTTTCATCCTCCGTCTTTGCATCTTGTGGCTGACCCATTTGCTCCAGTTGAAGTTTTTCTGCAGTTTTGGCACTTAAAAAAAGTTTTGCCTGAGTTGATGCCGCAATCTGCATTTAGGGGAGCATTGACACCACTGTGTTTTGCCTCCAACTGCGTATTCCCCACCACTGCTGCGCTGAGAGTCCACATGTTCCCACCAAAGCCCTGGAGCCCACACCAGAGGACAGCAGGCACAGTGTACCATCTGAGGTGGGGAACGGAAAGACACTTTTCAAAGAAATAATCTGAACAGACCGATGTGAGCGCCACAGCCTGAGTTAACTTTAGATTTCAAGTGGAAGAGCTGCTGGCGACTTGCCCAGATTCCCTGGCCTGCTGCCTTGCCAAGTCCTCAGAGACTATTTTTATCATTATTTATTTATTAAAATTAACTGTCTTGGGGCTGGACCGCAGACAGACGGAATCTAAAAACTCAGACGCTCAACAGAAAGCTATCTGGGAGGTAGGGGGAGAGGATAATTATAATATCTAGTCCTGTCCCACTGAAGAGCAAAAAAAAAAACACAAAAAAACCCAACAAACTAAGAGGGTTTGTGGCTTAACAGGCTTGAATTCTTGCAATTCTTCTAGGCACCACGTTGCCTAGAAAGACAAGATGCTGGCTCACCTGGCAGGTACACATGCCATTTCCATACAGACTGGCAGACTGGGCCACAGCTTATGAATTTGGAGAAAGGTCATGGACTAGCAAGAGCAAGAAAACAATGCCATGAAAGCTGACAATACACTGTACCAATACAGAACAGGAGACCACTTCAAGGAGCAACCTGAATCAGTAACTGATCCTGCACGACAAATCATTTTTATCTGCTGGGATGCTCTACAAGAAGAGCACTCTGCCTTCTTTTTTTTTTTTTTGGCTGCCTGAGACCACCAAATTATATCACATAGGGTGCTTGTAACTAAGCACTCAGTCAGCTTCTGCTTCTAGGTATCTAGTGTTTTGCTAGTGCCTTACAAACCTAAAGAGAAGTTCTTCACAACCTGTGCTGAAATGAAGCCAAAGAGGCCATATATCCCATATTAAGCCCAAACCACACTGCTATTTGGAGAATGCAAATCCAGCCAAAGCCACAAACAAAACGGATTGTTCTAAAATGCATTTCCAGATGGATCGTGATGAATGAAATACAGAACACCTACAAAGAGATTTCCATCTTCAAAAGGAACCAGTGCATCTGACCTCCCCAAAAACCAAGTCTGGGAACAGGGAAACTATGGAAAGGGAGACTAACTCTACAACAGAAACACAGTCAGACGAATGCTTTCCACCCACAGACCATAAAGCATTTTTTCTAAAAGCAAGCACTATTCTGGTTTCACTCAGAATAGCAGAAGCAAGGCATGTAAACCACTTGCTCAGGGTCACACAATACAATATGGTATTGTCAGCTCTTTGACCTTGCTTTTCCAGTGCTTACCTTGCCCTATTGTGCTGCCTGGACAATGTGTTGATAGACAACAGGCTTTCTAATCCAACAGAGCCCTGTAAATCACAGCTACCAGTCTGCCCACATCGTGCCTGGGTTTCACTGATTCAGGAGCTGGTGGCTGTTGCCAGCACAACACTGATGCAGGAAACCTCATCATATTCACACATTAACAGCATGAGCCTTGCAATCATGACACAGCACACCGCTGTGAGTGCCAGCAGAAATCACACTCATTTGTGATGCTACTGGACTGATGCTCTTCTGCAGGACTAGAGAGTGGATCTCAGTGGTTCACATGGCTCACACGACTGTGCACATCCCCTTGGTTTCAGTGAGATTTCTTGATGCAAAAGGATTCAGAGGTATAATGATGCTTCAGCACACTGAAAAAGCTAGTATGTGTGTGGATTATCTGAAAAACTCAAGGTCTCTCCCGTTTGCACTGATCCAGGCCTGTAATTTGGGTGTCCTCCTTAAGCAGGTTGAAATCACAGCCCAAACCACTATGGTGCTATTAGCACAAGATTTTAGCAACACTTTATAGACTATATGCAAGCATCTTGCTAAAGAAAGTTTTGTTTGTAGTGTAAGCCTCAGAGCCTATCAAACATAAAGCACAAAAATCTTCCCTTCTTCCACTTAGAACAACACTTTAGCTAGGAAGGCCATTTCCATGAGATGTGCACACATTTCAAAATGTAAATATAGCAGGGCAGGAAAAGAAAAAGGACTGTTTGACTGCTAATGAATCACCCTTGTTGAAAGCTTCCTTTGGGGCATTCTGCCATCTGAGTCACTTTGCTCTGCATGTTTCTTAGCTTGGCTCTCTCTTGGTTTCATTCACCTGACATACATCTCTCTTTAGGTTGTAGGGATATACACCTCGGCTTTTGCCATTATATAAGCCATTAGCTGGCCAATCAGTGAATATATGGACAGATATATTTTAAGCTCACTGCAAGGGCAACGATTAAGGGAACAAAAGCATTCTTTAAAACAGCATTTTTCTTTCAAGAGTCATCCTGGTACAGTCAGAACAGCACTTGTATACCACTCCTCATCTTCAGGAGAACTTTGCTAAACATTAACTAGCTGTTCCTCATATCATTTGTGGCGTGGTCTCTATAAACATGCATTAATTTCCTCATCAGTTTAACAAAGATGAGACTGATAAATTGAGTTGCTAGAGACTACAGCTTATATTAAAGACAAGCAGCAGGACTTGGGCCTTCTCAAGCCCTAGGATCCAGCCTGTCTTTTAACAGTGGAAGTGTTAACTGCCTTCTCCTTTTTTATTCTGTTGCAGTCCAGGTCAGATCCCAGCCATAAGATGCATTAAACCATAAATAACCACCTCAAGAGCTGTGCTCTGGCCAGTTTCACTCCTATTGAACCCATATACAATTTCACGCATGCAAGCACTAAAATGCATGTTAAGTGTCCTTCCCTCCCCTGTATCATCTAAAACTATCCTTCTCCCCCTTCCTCAGGTAATTTCAAATCCAGCCAGTTCACAGATTTGGGTCTCCACATGCCACAAAAACACTTGTACTGCCACGGCAAACGCTTCTTTTGGTGGCTGTGCCAGGCGAGGCAGGTGCATGGTGTGCATTAAATCAGGCCAGAAGATGTCTCTTCTGCTGAGGAGAAATCTCATCTGGTACAGCACATTCCCTACCAATAATTCCTCCAACATACCCCCTCAGAGTTCCCTATCTTAACAAATTAAGTTGACACTCCTTCATCCTCAGCATCTCTTGCTTTCCCTCCATCTAGCCCTGGCACCCTCCCCCTCTTCCTTCTGGAAGAAGCTTCAATAGGTAAAACACGACTTCAATAAAAGCATGAGAAGAAAACTGTGTGAAGCCCACCCTTTGCAAAGCCACAAGACCCCACAGTCAAGATTTGCTTTAACACAGGATCCAATCCCGCCCAAGTAACACTTTTAACATAACTGCTGACCTACGCCACTGAGCAAGGCACGCAGACGGAAAAGGGTTATGCGGAGTGCTCTGCTTTGCCTGCTGAAGGTTTCCTGACATGAGTGGACACTGTAAAACATCCTGCAAAGAGAAACTGAAATACATCTGCTAGTTGTTGAGCCTGACTCACTCAAAGAGCCACACTAACATCAAGCGTGATTGCAGCTGAAGTGACACACCAGCTTCACATATTTATGGGTCTGCCTGCTCCCAGTAATTTGGCATGTGCAGAAGGGCATTGTCACCACACTGTGGGAAGCTTCTGATCTGCAAAGTTAACTTTGCCCAATTCCAGAGGCTTAAAGCCTAAAAGAAGAGGTGGTGGCAGCAACACAAAGACAGGGCACAGGAGCCTGCCAGCAGATTGCGTTAGATAGATACTGACCCTTGGATGATTAAGCTTGCTAGTGGTCTGCTGTGTTTATAGTTATACAGCAGATGGTTCCTTTAAAACAGAAAAGCTCAAAACAGGAGGTAGCCCTGCCACCAAGTTGTTTAGTGAAAGTTTCCTACAATTTTTCCATTGTCAGTCCCAGCTGAGAGATGATTGTTATGGAGAAATCACACATGAAAAAAGGACAAGCACGTGCACGCCAGGAAAATTCTGCAACTGTTAGTCCCAGTCTAAGATCTGTGGCAAGACATTCTGAGTCTCATCATCAGAGTACCAGTCTCTGTTTGTTTCTTCCATCCAGCACCTTGTCCTCTCTTCCCTTCACCCTCTTATTTGAAAACTCCTTCAGACAATTTTGAGCAATCATTACACACTCAGCCTGTTGCCATATACCCACAGCCCCCCTCCAAGGCAGCAGCAGGTCTTGGGCATACTTGGCCCATTTTGGTGCCACAACCAAGGCTGTGTGCTTCCCTGCATCCTACACAGCACATTACCAGACTGCTAATTCAGCCAGCTCATGAGATTTTTCTCAGCAGGCACCAGATAACACTTCACAATTCCTTTTAATTGTAACTTCTTTCTAATGTTTTCCTTTGGTCAAGGGAGAGAAGAAAATTAAAAATTTGTTGATCTGGTCCATATAACAACACTGGTCCTTGCCTTCAAAAGAACAAAGACAAGTTTACTCTGAAAATAACAACTCCAAGTGACGTCTCACAGCTGCCTCTCCTCAGCTCCATGCACCATCCTACTGATTGTCCTGGTTTTTCTCAGTCTGCTGCCTTTACCACCTCCATATAAGCCCACAAGCCCCCTCCATCTTACGCATGTGCTTACTGCCTCCTTACACACACTCTCCTCTGCATCCCATTTTCAGTTTGACCCCTCCCAGGGTCCCATAAACCTAATTCCACCATCCCATATATCTCACTTCTTCAAGTGCACCTACATCCAGAAGTTGGACTGAACAGTAGGAAATACAGAAGCCCACGAGATTATTAGTTATGCTGTAGAAGTGGCTAGAGGCAAGAGGAGGCAGTCACACCGTTTAGTCAATGAAAAATTCTCTTCAGGGAGATTTTAGATGTCTAAATTCACAAGACCCTCATGGGAGCTCTCAGATGCGCAAGGCGCCCCATGTTGACAACTTAGGCACTACAGGAAAGAGCGGTTTTGGAAACTTTGTTTCACAATTTAACAAATTCAAGAGGATGTAGGAAGAAGCTTCTACTCCTTCCTCAGACCTTTCCTCCCTCCCTCATGAGGCTGGAAAGCCGAGGACCTTGGGAAGCTATAATAATTCCTTTTGTCCTGCTAGGTAGATGGTCAAGTCAGCTGTCCCAGAGGTTCATCGTGACAACTATGAAATGCTGCACAACACACCAAACCCCACTTCATTCTGGCACCATGACCCTACCATGATCAAGACACGTGAATTCTGTGATGCTCATCAGGGGCGATCAGATCACTGTCTTCGTCACGCTCCTCAAACAGCTCAGCATGGAGAGGGACTCTGCTGGCTATTGAGGCTGATCAAAAAACCAAAACCTTGGATCAAACACACAATCACTGCAGAGGGCTAGAACACAGCCTCCCCAACTCAAAGCAAGGGAGTGCTCGTGAACACAGCTGCTCGGAAAAAAAAAAAAAAAAAAAAAAAAAAAAATCGCACTATTCCATACACTGTTCCTTTAGGACAAGTTATGCTAGTCTGGGGGGGGGGAAGTTGATTTTAAAAAAGTAGCTAAGTTAAAACAAAGCTCAGCCACTGTTTTCTGTACCACATTATCACAAAACCCTCCAAGGCAGATGCCAACATGCAGCTGAGCAGGCAACAGCCTCAGGACAGCCCCAGAACTCGAACCAGTTCAGAGCACAGTCATGGAAAGAGGTGCCGGCACAGCTTCCTTGGCCACTGGTGACAATGCTGTTTTGTTCTTCCATAAAGATGTTTTGTTTAAGGCCTTCTTTGAAAATTCTATGATGACACATGTGTAAAGTACCAGCACAGACAAATGTGCTCCTCCAGGATTGTTTTCACCACGGTTAATATTCTATCCCCCAAGACCTCCTCAACCACGGTCTGTTCCACATGTTCATTAACTCATGAGTAGGGATATGCAGTCCTGTCCACACACAGTTTCTGTCTGTCTGCCCCAGCTCCTCCCAAAAGTCACCAAGCACTCCTGTGGGAGATGCTTTTCATGAAGTTTGAAGCCAGTTTTGAAGGCAGCCTCAATAACGGGGCTCGCACACCTCTGGTGAACTCCATCCACCTTTGTAAATCACACAAGCCAGTGGTCCTGATGACACGAAATCATGGCTCAATGCACACTTCTATTACAGAAACATCAGCATAACAGCATAGGACCTCAGTACAAGAAAGTTAGGAAGCACTTGAGTATTAATGCCAGCTAAGTAAATAACCTCCTGATTTCCTCGGCAAAACAGCACTTGACCCACATTTTCTAGAAAGCAACAGCTTGCATGTCTGAGCAAAGTCTACTTAAAAAGAAAGAAAAATTGACCCACATTTGAACTGTCTCGGTAATCAGTGGTGCATAAAAAAGGCTCCCAAAGTAACACCATTAACCCAGTGTGTCATCCCCAGTGGAAGAGTTCTCTAAGAATTTTACAGGGACTAATGCTGAACTTTTTCTTGCCTACAGCATCCACTCTACTAGAGTAAAGCTGGTTACTCCATACTCCCATCCAGAGCATTCCTGTCCAGCTTCTGGGGGAAAAAAAATAGGTTACATCTCAAAAATATAAATCATAAACTACCAGCTTCCTATTAAAAGACACCGTAAAAATATAACTTGTCAAGCATTTAAAAAACAAACCTAGATGAGTGATCTATGGTGCAAGGTGCTCTGCTACAATGAAGAAAGCAATACAAGAAGGCCTGCACCAAAACTTCATTATCGATTTAACATGGCCCATCTGCCCTTCCATGGCCTCCTCCTACTGTCAATGACTTGTAGGTCTCTTCTAGTATTTTAATCCCTTACTTTTCCTGTAATCACTGAGTATTCTGCTGAAAGTTTTTTGCCAGACCTTTCCCATTCAGTCTCATTTTAAAAATCTTTTGGAAGTTAACATTTTGATTAAGAATCATACTCCATATATATGTAGTTTATAGACACACCATTATACTTCAGCACATACACACTCCAGAGTCATTGTTGGTCAAAAATAAACACTGCATATCACAGATATTTTAAGGCCCCCACCACTGTGAATCTAGTTCAAGAAGATGGATAACAGGACAATTGGTCTGTAGTTTTCCACCAGCATGTTCCTTTGTCAGGTGAGTTCTGCAGTGCAGTTCACCAGAAACCACCCCAACGTTCTGCTGAAAAGAGGTCAAGAACCAGGAGTGACAAAGTACATCAGGGAGAGATGATGCTGGATGTCTGCGAGGCCCAAGTGCAGCACATCGGGCAAGTCATGGCCTGATTTTCTAGAAATAGGTATCGTTTCCTTTGCAGTGCTGGTAGAGAACAGGCAGGTGGGCCAGGCCAGGCAGCAGAAAAAAGAGGCAGGATGCCAAGGTAAGCCTGAAGCAAATTAAATATCAGAAGGCAGCAGGTTCCTTTGAGACTGCTTGGTTGCTCTTTTGGCAGAGGAGGAAAGCAAGCCATTAAAGAGGCAGAATACACCCGTGTCGACTTCATTTGCAGCACTAATTGCCATGCACGTGCGCTAATTGCCCTCACATGAAGTGCAAGGGAGCAGGCACTACTTGAATCCCATGCAGTAGGCAAGTCTTCCAAAGTAACACTTGTTGGGTCATGCTCTCACCACACATTCCACTTGTACAAAAAAAAATAAAAATGGAGGGAGTCAGTGCAGTATTGTTTTTTCATAAAGTTATCCACTGCAGTTTATTTAGAGAACAAAAAGGAAACTCTAACCAAACTGCCAGAGACATTCAAAACATTAACAAAGTTTGGAGCTTCTTACCAAGGCAAGAGAAAGAAACAGCCATTGAAACAACCTGATTCCTGCTGTCACTGTGGAGCACAGGGCAATAGAGATTTAACCTGCAGCCACCTTATGCAACTGTCTTTTCTTTTGTCAGTAAGCAACACTATTTGATTGCTGTCAGTGAAAGCTGATGGCTGCCAGGGTTCATCCTAGTTACCTGCACAGGTAAAGTGCACCAGAAAAATAAACGCCAGTGGCAGGAACACAGAACTGCACTGCCTGGGGCCTTCTCCTGTGGCTGTTTACATCACTGGAGAGGTGAAAGCAAGGAAAAAGCAGAGGAAGGGTATGCTGCAGCAGGTGGAAAGATCATGCTTGGCCATCCTCTCTCCTGTTTTGGTGAGACAGTGAAACAGGTAGTCCAGAGAAGTTGTGGATGCCCCATCCCTGGAAGTGTTCAAGGCCAGGATGGATGGGGCTCTGAGTAATCTGGTCTAGTGGAAGGTATCCCTGTCCACAGCAGAGGTGTTAGAACTAGATGATCTTTAAGGTCCCTTCTGACCCAATCATTCTGTAATTCCACAAAAAAGGGTTTTATGCCCTTCCCTCCAGCAAAGTCTGAGAGCAGCATATATCCCTATGAGAATGTTAACATATCCTTAACATCCTCCAGCTGCGTTTGCTCCAAGCTCCTTTTTTCCTCACTAGGTGTTACCCACCCCTCTGATCTGCCCACGTAGGTGTGCATGTGCACTTCTCAAACTATCTTGGTCCAAATATATGGACTAAACTAACTTGAGTTGGGCTGCAAAAAACCATTTCAGTTCCTGAGTTTGACTGTTTGGTAGGAAATGCTGCTAAAGCACACACAGCCAAAACTGTGGAAAACCAGAGCCTCAGTGTTCCATTACCACATAAGTGAAAAAGAGGAAAATGCACCTCTCACTATTAATTTTTTTTTTTACAGTATTTCTTCCCAGCTGTTTTTTTCCGCAGAACCTACAGAGGAGTAAGGCCGGGGAGAGAGGAGACACTGCAGACACATCTTCCACCAGCATCTCTTATGCGCTGCAGGGTGCCTAGTACAAGACAGATGCCTTTCAGTAATGTGAGGATTGATCAGTGTAAATCAGTCACTATTGTTCTATACCAGCTGTCCCTTCATACAGAAAAGCCCTGAGGGGAGTTAAAGGCATTTTGCAAGCAGCCAGAGGGAAAAAGGTATTTTTAGTGATAGGCAGAAAGCATTTAGATTCCAACTCATTTCTTGTGGTGCTAAACAGAAACCAGACAAAGCAACAATGATTTAGGGTATGGTTTGAACACAGGTAAGATTCCTTTTAGATCTAGCTGGGACAGGGAATAGCAGTGGGAGGAGGTATCATGGCCATTAAGATTCAGAAGTTAGTTAACTCAGCCCAGAAAACTGCATCTCTGCCTAAGGCTACTGTTTGTGCAGAAGGCACTCTTCGTGGTTTTCTTCCCTTTTACTGAAAGAAAATCAACACTTTCACTCAGCCCAGACCCAAATGCTGTTTCCACCAGCAAGCCAATGTTACAATGCCACCCATTTGAAGGGAGCACAATATTTCTCCAATAACCTTCAGCAGGAGGTTTGGCAGGCAGGGAGCTGTCACAGCATCTCCCCATGAAGTCTGACATGCAGAAGATATGCTCATGCTGCAGCGAGGCACTGGCTGAATAGCGTATGGAGCATTGCAAATGGATTAAACAGAAGGAGAGCTGCTAGAAACCAAAGGAGCTTCTCCCGGGAAAGACACAGAAGAGCATCACCTGCCACCTCAGCGTTTAACAACCTGGGATCCCAGACACACAGTTCCAGTCACAGCTGCTAAGGAATTTGCAAGGGAAAGGTTTGGTCTCAGCCCCAAGCAAGAGGCCATGCTCTGACAGCAGATCATTTCTCTGTGAAGGATGAGCTGTGAGCAGTACCCCTCACACAGAAACAGGCACATCAAGGAGACACTCGTGACCAGGCTCCTGAAAAGTAGTTTGGAAATGGGGCCAAGGGCTGGCTAAACATGACAGATAAGCTCCTCTCTTGATTCTGTCCCTATCACAACTGGCCCCAGCCCTTGCCAAGGGAGACAGCACGTAGCACAGAGGGCAGCACTATCTATTCTAACAGAAAATGGCATATAAGGGCAATACACTAAGTTAATAATAAAAAGTACTCCTGACTTACATAAGCTACAGTCTTACCCTGGAGATATTACAGTAAAGATTGCTCTGTTCAGAAAAGTTCATCAAAATAAATTGAAGAAAATTATTTAAACCTGTGAGAACACTTCTCTTAACAAGCGGGACTTTATTTAGTTTGCATTCCCTCTGGAAGTGAATTAAATTAACTCGGTCCATTTACATCTAAAATAGAGAAGTAAGGTGGTTTCAGCAGTGGACTATAATTTCTGTATAGTGGGCTCTATATTGTGGTTTAACTCATCTACCTGGTGTTACCTTTCCTAAACATCATTACTTGGACAAACCTTCAGTGTCATGAAACAGCCAGATACTCATTACCTACATTAGGGAAGAAGGAAAACAAACAAAAACAAAATTGCAGTCTCCTAACTTTCTCTAATGAGAGATGAAAATATTTGCAGGAAATACTTCCCGAAGTATTTTTTCACAGTAATTTTGACCACCGCTGCAAAATGCAGACACTTTTAAGAGTCCCTGAAGCAGTCCTGGAGTGCTAAGAGCTACCTAAGGACAGCCATCCTGACAGCTGAGAAGGAGTGGACACCAAAAGGGAAGTTAGCTGTGAAAGGACATGCAGCCTTCAAGCTTATTGCTTGTACTGCAGTGCTTTCAGGAAGGCCTCACCCAGGGATGAGACCCAGCTGTGCCAGATGTCATTCAAACTTACTGTTTGTGACAATAGAGAAGGCAGACTTTGGGTGGGGTGCGAACTAAAGCCAGGTGAAACAAGGAAACTAAGCACCAGTTTCAGCTAGGAGTAGCAAGAAAACTCTAGTCATGGACAGCTCTTCTGTACTGTCTGCTCCTACCCCTGGCTGTGCTTGCTTGTTTGCTTAAAAAAAACAAACCAAAACACCAACAAAACAAACAAATGAGAGAATACATCAATACCTTTGTGACCTCTGAGAGCATGTATATAAAGGAAGTCTTTTTTCAGATGAATCTGTGATTAGTACATGCCACAAATGGTTTAGGCTGACTTAGTCTTGTCTTGGTGCAGTGGGATGGTGTAGCTGACCTCTGGAAGTATCCTTCAACCCTTCCATCTCTGGTTTTGTACCTTTCAAAAGTTATCAGTACATCTGTCATACCAGGGGAGTCACATTTGCTCCAGGACACCAACACAATGAAGAAGACACAAGCCTCAACTCTGTTCCCTCATTTTTCTGGCTTGTGAACAGCCTTGCAAATTTCTCAGATATGATAGTAAACCCACATATGCACAGCAGCTATTTGGTGGTGTACTGCTAAAAAGCCCAGAACAGAAATGGAGCAAAAAAAAAAAAAAAAAGCCATATTCAATATCAATTAAGAAGGCAAGAACAGAATTACCCAGTAAAAAATCCAGGCATGATGTCAGAACCCTTTCACAACTAACACGTCCATCTGTGTTATGTTTTAAGTAGATGCCACCAACTTAAGCAGAGAAATACCCCAAATCTGTTCCATCACAGAGTGTTATAATCCTGTCTTACTAAAAGAAGAGAGGAAAAAAAGTATTGTTTCAGTTCACCTTCAGTTCATAGATCACTGCGGATTGTTTTTTTCAACTGAAAAATACTGTACAATTCAGCATTTAAGCTTTTTTTTTATTCCATACCATCTGAACAGAAGAATTATTCAGTGAGCACCATTAAATGAGCTCGATAGTCCTTCCTGGCCTTAAGACCCAGATAGTTAACCACACAATAGCAGTTCCCACACTAGAAACCTACTTCATGTTCAACGGTTTTAGAGACTGCATTTAGCTTTTAGCATGAGTGACACTGACATTGTAATTACACATTCTCCTACCACACTGCAGAGCAGCCTCTTTCCTTAGAACCACAGAGCACTTCTTCCTTTCCTCTACGAGATTACTAGTAACCACCTGTCTGAAAAAAAAGAAATCCCATTCAAAGGAAAACATCTTCATTAATAATGAACACATCCCTTGGTCATCCTGTTTGTGCAACTCTGTGTATAAACACCCACATGTTAAGCAAGAATACACACACAAAGCTGCTGTTGGGCAGCTTACAGCAAACGGAAAGAGTTCATCACTCAGCAAGCATGTCTGAGTAGCTCTGTCATCTGTAGGCTGACCAGCAAACTACTGTTTTTAGAAATACTGATTTGAGTAGTTCCTTACCACATTGCTAGCTCTAAGAATTCAGTTTTCAGAGTCAGAGGGACACAGAGAGCAGTGCTTGTAGCATATAGCCTAGCACAGAGAATTTAGGGAAGGAGCCATGGCTTTTTCTGGAAGGGAAAACACAGCCAGGGAACTGTTTGCATCAGCAACGTTTTATGACAGATTCTTGTAAGCAATGTCACAGCCTTTTCTTTTGACTATGAAGTGAGACAGAATGTCTTATACAAGCTGCAAACATATTTGAAGAATAAACAGTTTGCGTAAGTTGCCGCTTTGAGAGATCAATTTCTAATGTCTGGGGGGAAAGAAAAAGAAAACACAAACCTTTATTTCTATTCCCTCTCTGTTGTATCAGCACAGTCCTTTGTTTACTGTCTGCAAAGATGCACTCTGATACTAGTGGAATGCGCACCTTAAATTTGTAGAGCAGCTTTAATTCCCAAAACTCAACCTCCCAAAAGCAAGGTTTCCCAGGAAAAGAGAGTACCACAGCAGTACCACAGTGGCACAGAAGTACCACAAAGACACAAATCACAGTAAAAAATTTGATGGGTATTACATGGGTGTGTAAAACTTTTCATGAAAAGAAAAGGCAGTTTAATATTTAATCTGCAAATTCATCACTCAAACTGCAAAAGAAGCAGTCTAGGTAAAGGAATTATAAACAAAGTAAGGGTAGGATTGAGGATGCTTTGAAATATATTTCTCTTCTGCTGTTTCTGCTACTATGAAGCCACAAATGATGACTATACAATGTACACTACAGACAGTCCTGATAACATCAACACACAAAGATGATTTGTGTTCCTGATGTCTGGGGAAGGGAGTAAGGATATATGGCAATTGCATTAGTGACTTAAAAATATGAAGAAAAAAAAAGTACATGATGATATTTTATTTGCAGAACAAAGCCTGACAAAACAATGAAACTTTCTATAGCGAGTGCTGTAACAGAAGTCCTACTCAGCATCAGTCAGGCCAGCCTGGCACCAGAAGCAATACTGTGGTGATGCCACTGCTGCCACCATTAATTCTTAAACTGTGGGGGCTTCCACTGTTTGTAAATGCATCATCTTTGTGATGCAAAACTGACTGTGTCTGGCTGAAGCAGTTCACAAGCTGGTCTATCTACCAGGCTCCTGATGGGACAGAGCTTTGTGAACATTCAAGAGCAAGGCTGAATGCAGAAGGCAGAGCTTTAAAATGTAATATGGAGTCCATTTCTCTCAGTGTCAGAACAAGACCATCTCATGCTAAATTCTACCACAGATCTGCTCAACGATGCCATTCCTGTACCTGCCAGTGGTGAAGCTGGCCAGACTCAGCATCATCATAAAACATCATGGATGGTTTCATTGGGAGTGGTCCAGCTGCAGGGGCTAAAAAGCATTTTGACTCTTGTCTTGGCCTGGCAGTCATTTTATGTGTGCTCTTAGTAAGTGCTAGAAACTTCAAGCTTTCTTATGATAAGGTGAGAACATTTAGGAGCTCAGGAGACAAATATTAAAATTCTTGTCTGTTTCCCACACCCCCTCATAACTACATTATCCTTTTTAATATCTTTGGGGTTGTGTTTTTTTCATTCACATGAGATTTCCCCTTGGGTTTTTACCTAGCCTAAGGACTCCAGAATAATGAATCAAATTAAGTTTCTGGCAGCAGTAGGATACATCTCAGGTAAAGACAAAAAAAAAAAATTAATATTTTTTTAAAAGTATCATCAATGTCAAAACAAAAAGAAGAAAGAGCATCCCATGGATGAAAGATATCACAAGTTCAGATCACCAGGCTAGACTTCAGAGGGAGGGAAGGAACTAACACTGAGTATATCCCACATCAAAACACAGGACTCACAGGAGATGAAAAAAGTCACACAGCAGTTATACAGGAACTCCACCCACTTCCCAGAAACTGTGAATCTTCACATTCCTTACACACACTTTGTCACTGTCCTATCCCTCTGGGCCATGAAAAAACCCCCCATGTAGCACATCATAAAATTGTGTAGCAGCTGGAAGACTCGGGGGAGACTCTGGTGCACTCCAGCTCCCTCCACATTACATTTTCTGGGTACAGATTACCTGTGCAAGGTGCCATGTAAATCCCACAGTATAAAGCAGACAGGAGGACAAAGCTTGCCCAAGGCTGGCAAAACTTGGAGCCCTGTCTTCTACCTCCCCAAACAAAAGTGGGAATTTCCTCTGAACCGCACCCACCTGCACAGGGAAAACAAAATAAGAAGGAAAATAAAAAAACCAAGATAGAAAAGAGACAATTAAAAAAAGAACAAACAGGGAAAAGAACAAAAGGAAAAAAGAACAAAAAAAGAAAAAGTAAGTAAAGACAGATGAGAAGGAAAAACAAAAGATGAGAAGGGAAAAAAAGAGAAGGAAAAAAAAGGGAAGAGAAGGGGGAGGAAAAAAAGAGAAGAGAAAGACAGGAGCATTTCAAAGCTTTTCAAAGCACAGGTTCTCAGAAGCCACTACCAGCTAGCTACAGAGTGGATCACTTTACCACACTTATGGAAGCTGCTGTCAAAATAATTTCAATTTTTACCTCTCGGTTTTTCAGCTGCTGCTGGAGATTTTTCATTGCATCTTCTACCAGGACAGAAGGAAAGGTTTTTTAGTTCAATTAGAAAATGAGAGTAACATCCAGTAGTACCAAAATATGATGACCAAATCAGCTATTCCCAAAAGACTGTAACTATTCCAACTACTGCAATGGCCAAAAAGTTAGCAATTGTTCCACTTTTCTTGAAAGACAGAGAAGGAGCTATGGTACATGACTGAAAGATTAGCTAATCAGACACAAATTGAATGCACTTGGAAAAGAGTCTGGTGCCCAAAGTTCACATTCCAGCTGGGCTGAGTCCCAGCTCTCTTCCACCCCAGACCTTGGCAGTGCTGCCCACACAACAGCGAACTCAGAGTAAAAGGGCATTTAGGAAGCACTGAGCCAATTCAGGATCCAGGAGGGCACGACCAGTTCCAGCGAGCCTTTAGCACCAGGAAAATCAGCTGTCAGGTTTATAAATCTTCTGAATGTGGTTAATCACAAGAGACCATGTAAATAAGATGTCCTGCCTTGGACAGGTCTCTAACAGAGAACAGGGGGCACACTGGTGTCAAACTAAGCCATCAAGCCCAGGACCCTAAAGGACAAGTCAACAACTGCTTTGTAAGACTAGGGCACAAAAAGCTATCCTTTTGCCTCATGCATCTCAATGAATCCCAACACTTTGCTAAACTATCTTCACCTCTCCAGAAATAAACAGAACCAGCACACTCTGCCTTTTCAAGAATGTCATAAAAATGCCTAGAAGAACAAGTCTTTTGCTATGCACCTCAATCATCCCCATTAGGTTTTGTCTTCAACTCACCAAGATCCAAACCAGCTATAAGACCACGATTACCACCACGAGGCTGAGAGAAATTAGTCAAATGGGTCAGTTTATCGAGACAATTAAGAATCCAGAAACATGGAAAAATTAGACACACAGCACTCTAACACTGTCACACTAACAGCTTTTGATACCGGTGAACATTACAGTGAAATATTAAACTAATTCATGGTGGGAGGAAAGAAGATAAAGCAAGGAGGGACATTGGGAGGTGGCAAGATCATAGGGTAATTTAGGAGATAAGAAAAACAGATATGCCTTTGTAAACCCCAAGCAACACATGCATTCCCCAGAGATACAGATAATATTCCTACAAAGGACTAATTGATACGCAATACCTTGGGAATTTATTTAATTACCTCTGATACAGAATTACACTAGGGAGGCAACTATGAGTACAACAGTTACTGAATATTTGAGGTTGCCATTTTTTCCCTGAACAAAAGACTGCAAATCAATTTTCACTAACTTCGGTCCAACTGCTGCTGAGGCAGATTCTTCAACAGTGAGCAGTGCTGGAGCACTTCCCACTGCATGAGAGCCCTACTGATATCAATGTCCTGCTCTGCATAAAGTGCTGTTTGAGGCACACAGTACCTGGCCTCATGTGGCCAAGTGCCTTAAAAATCATGTCTTAAATGAACATTACTCAAATTTATTTTCCAGGTGGAAAAAAGTACAACGGGCAGCACGCAACCATAGGAAAACTGACACACAGATTATCTGCATTTCAGGTAGTTCATCTCTCCTCCTTGATAAATAAAGTCTGCTTGAAGACAATGAAAGCACAATACAGTGACTTGATTTACACACTTCTGAGAATCTGCCTTCTCGAAATCAGTCATCACCTACATATCTTAAGCATGCTGAGGCTGAGATGGAACATACAGTACCATTTCTCCTACTATGTGACTAACTTCTTGTTGAATGCCATTCAAACTGCATTTAAAAAGCACCTTTACAAGATGCTAGAAGACATCCACAAGACTCAAGATGACACCCTGTTACAGTAAGAAGTTGTTTTTAGCCCTGCTGAAGTGACAGTTCATATAGAAAAAACAAAAAGAGAGATTGCATATGTTTTCATAGCAACATCTTCCTAGAAATGGTTAAACCAAAATGCTGCACTTTCAAGAGAGCCACCATGCAGCTGCAGATCAATCATGTACCATTAACACAGACTGACAGACTGAAAGGCCAACATATACACAGTTCTCAGAAATGAAGGATGAAGAGTACTAATGTAATGTTGTTATGATGGAAACATACAGAAAAGGGTCGAGCAAGAAGGAGATCAACATCAAGAGCCTTAAGTTCAGAGAGCCATAAAAAAAAAAAGCCATGTGCTGGGGCAGCTGTTCAGAACTTTGCTATCAGAGATCCTTTGCAGAAGGTTTGCAGAAATATTTGAGGAGGAAAGAGACCAGTACGTTTCAGTTTCTCTTTCAGTGAGGTTACTGACACAAACAAACAAAAAAAAGTATTATTTTTTGTGGTACCTTAACACTCACTCACTTGCACTGACTTAATAAACTACAAAGGTTTAAATGTATTCTTGAACAAGGAGCCTCAGAAAGTTACAATAAAAGAAGTTTGGATGGGAAAATAGGAGTAAATCTAACCTCAGTCCACAGGTTCGTTTGATGTTTGTATATATGGCATTCTTATCCCTTACTCCTCGTCCCCCACCCACTCCCACACACAATCCCCATCCCTTTTTAAGTCTGATTCAGAGCCCAATAAACTCTCTTGTGAAATTCCTTGTCCCTTAGCCCCTAGCCTTACAAAAATGCCAGTGCTTACTCAAGGCAATCTGCACTGAGGGCAGCTGGTCTCACATGATTTCAGTTAAGCATCAGCAGCCCGTACGCTGCGAGCGCTTCCCATGTGCCTGTACAAGTCCGTGGGTCAGCCAGGCAGCTCGTTCCGATCGGAGCAGACAATAAATCTGTGTTATCTTTGCTGTGAATGCAAGGCAGCTTTTACTGGGAAACAGGGTATTTCTTTCTCAGTTAAGTATTAGAAAGCCTCACTCACGCAAAGTTATTCTTATGTGAATCCAGGAGTTGAGTGCGTTTTCAGAGCCTGAAAGTGTACAGAAACCAACACATGGAAAAGGCTGGCCTGAAAAAGATACATTTATATACAAGGAGGAGCGGACAGACTTCTATGCAATGAAAAACATTGGTAATCCAAACTGTCCCAGGATAACACAAGGACATAAACCTAAAGGCAAATGCAGTCATTACCTCCCCAAAAAATCAGAAGCAGTCCCTCTAGAATTAATGGAGCACAGAAACACACAAAACCTCTCACATTTAAGCAATCAAAATTCGTAGTTGGTGGAGCATCATCTATTCACTGTGCTCGGTAAAGTAAATTCCCTTCCCCCAGCATTGGATAACTTTTTAATATAATGAAATAATTTGTATTAATTAGCATTTTTTTCAATCAACATCAATTCAAGAAGCCAAGATCATTGCCCCTACACAATCAGACACAGAAGTACCACATATACCCACTGCTTCTGATAGGGGTGCTCAGGGCACTCTTTTTAAAGACAAACCCCAGACTCTGCCAGGTAGCAAACAGAAGTCAGAACCTACTTTCCAAATCCAGTGACCCGAGAAGAATTATTTAAAAAAGCAGCTCAGTTAAGACTGAGTAACCACAACTACCTTTACTCCTGTCACTTTACCGATTCAGAAACAGCTGACTGCATTAACCCTTCCATGAAGTCTGACTATCACAGCCTTTGATCGGAGAGTTTGATGACAGAGAAGTTCAGTAATGGTAAGAGAAGATAATTCAGACAATAAAACCATGTGTCCTTGGTAGCAGAATCCAACAAGCTGCCTTTCTCCCAAAAGGGACTTAAAACCCAAGAATTTCACTCTCTTGAGAAAGAGGAGTTTTTAACAGGCTCCTGAGCCTCATAAAAGTGCTCAGGAGTCTACACAAGAGTCACCCAGCTTTGAATGTCAGTGGATAATAACAGGAGTGTATGATTTCTTGTGGCTTGGAAACAACTGGGAGAGGATTAAAAGCAAAAAGCCCCATGAAGAAGAACTTGCTCAAGTTTTATAGTTAAAAATGTCATGGAAAAGAGAGGAAAGGGGATATACATCCTAACTAGCCTTTCTTATGTGACTGCCGGGTATAAAGTACCATCTGGTCACACAGTCACGAATGCATTCACATCCACTCCTGCTCCACAAAACACAGGCTGATGTGACTGCCAGCATGAAGTCACTGAAAACAACTTAACTCCCTCTTCTCGATTTATATGGTTCTTCATCTGCCTTCGCCCCTGGTAGTTTGGAGGAGGAAAATAGGGCTTGCGTGCCATTAGGGGCACAGAGCTGAACACGACCGATTTCCACGGCAACGAGATACAGCCCCAGCGAGGAAGGCCTGTTAATAGCTCTGAGGCGATGTGCTCAGCACAACAGATTTTTCTATCAGCCAGCCAGAGATAGCAGCTCATGTTCATACACAAACGTGCAAGGAATCTGATTCTTGGCCTTGTACAACCCCACTGAATTCAGCCAGAGCTACGCCAACGTAGACCACAGCAAGATAGAGACGGTGTTAGCAGGAAAAATAAGCAGGCAATGTGGAGAGAGGCTCCGCCTTTGAAAACAAAGTACCAGCACTCCTAGGACATTCCTCATTAACTGAATGTTTATTGTCAAACTGCAGGAAAAAAACCAGCATTAGTACGAAAGGGAAAGCAACTGTGCAATGCACAGATTTGTGCATACTGCACCATCACCTATAGCCCATGCTTTTACCTTTGGCAAGTGCATACTTATACACAAGCCCAACCTCTTCTAAATAACCCGGCAGTTTGGAAAGGGAGGGAGCTGCAATCATCCCAAATTCTCCATTGAGAGAGTCAATCATTTGTCCTTTGTAATTTGGGCTCCTTCCTATTAAAATACAGTTACCAACACTTTATAACATGATGATATCTTACGCACTCATTAGGATCCTACAAATTCAACTCTGCTCATAACGGACTGCTAGGTCTTCTGGCCACGATCATGATGGGCTTTGCTTTCATATGTAAGGATACAGTCTCCAAATACACCGAATTCAATAGGACAAGTCTCAGTTTTCAAAGCCAAGAGCACTCACAAGGCTTTGCAGGACCAGAGCCCCAGTGGGGAAGAGTTCATGCCATTAGCAAACTTTTTCAAGTCAAGCAGAAAAACAGCAACTGTCCCACTCACAGTGTATTCTCCGCTGGAAATGCACAAAAAGACATTTATAGCAAACATAAAAATATGCCATGTACAGTTTACAAAAATATCTGTAACAAACTAAGAACAAAGCCAGAAACTGTCCAAGCAGGCTTAACCGGGCAGGAGAGAGAAGAGTAATTTTGTATAGCAGAGCAGCGACAGCCTCATCCTAATGAGGTTTTATTTAAGCCCTACAACTTCTCTTGCCACTGCCATAGGTGGAACTCAAAACAACTCAGAACTGAGACTCAAGTAAGGCACTGCACGCAAAGCTTTATTTTGTATTATGTGATAGGGTTGAAAAGCTACCAAACACCTGATTTCAATAAAGAATCCCTGGGTTCACCCAAGCATCAGGGCTGACTCTGTGACAGGCTCATCCTTGTGCAGAGTCCTGCACATCAAAAGGATGACAACTGCCTCACAGCTTCAGCATTTTAAGTCGATGGTTTCCTGATTGCCTCGGTGTGTGGAAAGCTTAAAGCACATGAGTCCCGAGGCTGCTTGCTTTGCTTGAAAGAGGAGTGGCGCCTTGTATTGCTGTTGTTTATACGGATATGGTAATTAAAAATTGCACTGTAATACATTCGATAATAGTCTTATTGTTCCCGTGAACTGATCTGCTTCAGTTAAACATGATATCACAGAAAAATAATAACCTGCATTTGCACTTTTGCCATACTTTTTTTTCCTGGCTGTATATGAACTCTGGGTTTCTTCACTGTAGATATTTCCAGCACATCTTAGAGCAACACACCTTCCTGCTAAACCAAAAGCCTACCCCCCATTCCAGAGAAGTATGCTTTCCGACGCCCGAGCTCTGCGCTGACATGGAACCCAGACTCGAACTCAGAGTGACACACAAGGATAACCTCTAGCTCATAAGAACAGCCAGACTCTCCACACATTTCTCAGTAACATGGCAGCACGCACAGATACCGTTCCACAGGTGTGCTTAGCACAAGGCTGTTTACATTAAATACAGCTGAAGGGCATTAGCAGGGCTGGCTGACAGTGCTGGAGCAGCTGTCATGGGAACCCAGTAAGGCACATTTCTTATATGTTTAGAACCTTAGCAGAAATGAGAAAACAGCAAAGCTATGGAAAAAAGCAAGATAACAGGGGCTATCTACCACATTGGACAACATCCCACTCAGCAGTAGTAACCAACTGAAAGCCCTGTCAGCCTTCCAGCATCAGGCAGGCCTGTGGAAGTCGGACACTGCTTCCCTCGCCCTTCAATGCTGAGCGCACACCCAAACCACTTAGGGCTTGCCTACCTGTTTCAGGAGAAACTTATCCTCTGCGTTGATCTTGAGGGAGACGGCCAGGTGGATGGCAGAGAGCACCACCCCGCTGATGACCGCGGCCCTCATCCGCACGGGCAGCAGTGTGTAGATGCTGTAGATAAAGAAGACGGTCCACCAGATGCCCTCCGAGGCGCTCCTGGGCCACACCAGCAGAACCCCTACCACTTGCACGGCCAGGATCACCAGGATGACAGAGTAGCATGCCAACCACATGTGGTCCTGGTGGAAGTCGTTGCGGTTGCACACCATGCACAGCACCACCATCAGCAGGATGGCCAGGGAGAGCACCACGACGTAGGATACCTCATAGTGGCCGTGCGCCGCATGGAAGATCAGCATGACCACGCAGACCAGCACCAGCACGGCCATGAGCATGGTGAGGCTGCTCTGGTTAAGCCGAAAGAAGTAGCGCTGGTAGAGGCGTTCCAGTTTCTCAGACTGGAACTTCTTGGACCTGAAGATTTGCAGCAGGCTACTGCAACAACTGCCCATGGAGAAGGCCGCCTCGGAGTCCCCCTCGTCCCCGTCCTCTTCCTCCAGCTCATCAATCTTGGCCTTAATGCGTTTCTCCTCCAGCCCCAGCTCCACCGAGCGGGGCCGCACCTCCCCTTGCTCCCCCAGCTGTCGAGGGCTGGCATTGTTGGGGGCAGCGGGGGAATCACTGCCGGGCGGGTGGCGGGACCGGTGACGTCGGCTGTCGTCACCGTGCTCCTGCCAGGCGGATTTGGACCTAAAGCTCATCATCCTGCAGCCGCTCTCCCCGCGGCTACGGGGCTCGTAGTCTTCCTCGCTCCTCCACCTGCTCGACATGCGGGAGGCCTTCTTGCCCGAGGACCTGTTGGGAGGCGGCGGGTAGGAGTAGCCATTGGCCCGGGCCTCCGCCTCGCCCCAGGCCGAGCGGTGCTGCTCGGTGCCTGCCCAGGGCGCGGGACCGCCGAAGCCCGGGGGGCTCACGCTGTTGGATCGGGACATGCCCTAAGGGACGGGGCCGCGGGCGAAAGGACAACCGCCGGGCAGGAGCGGGGGACAAGAAAAAAAAAA